>NC_139941.1:29001617-29079117 GCF_963454915.1 Gymnoscopelus microlampas
TATAATCAGTTATCTTGGGCTTGCTTCACAGCATCACTATCTTCCATTGAAATTGCCTTCCTGTTGTTTTAGAGAATACAAGTTTAGATAATCTATAATGATAACATAATAATCTGAACAACAAATGCCTCTACCTGTTTTGTCTGTCGTTCTATGCACATTCTAATGATCGTTTCTCAAAATGTTATAATGTGATAAATATCTTCTAAAAGTGCCAATAGTCTGGTATTAACCAGGTCATTGGCCAAGCCATTACAGGTATATACTGTACTTTATGACCGGAGACCTCTTGGCATCTTTATTGGGCCCCTCCATTTTTCACTCAGCACAAAATATCTTTGCATAAAATAGTCGATCTACATGCTCACAATGCGTTGACTTTGTTAAAAAAATACCTTATTTAGTCACAAGCTCTTGTTAATTAATTGGTTAAATATTTATAAACCCCACAGACAGACTTAATCACTTTAAACCTGGTGGATGCATCTGCTACACATCTGCTATTTTTGTCAAAATTAGCAGATGGGATATGTTGTGAGCTTTTACATTGGATAATTTTGCTACATTTGCGCAACACTGTCATTACAACAAAGTAGGGCATTCATTTACAGGAAAAGAAAACAAGAAAAATGTTTAAACATGGAGATTTATTATGGAGGTGTGTTCAGAAGTTAAGCTGCCTGTATGCTGAAACCGCCTGCCCTGCCTCGTCCCTTTTCCAGGGTTCCCAGGAAGCACGTGACGGAAACAGACATCCATTTCTATCATGTGCCCACTCACGGTGACGCGAGCAGGAAGCGCATCATGGAAGACACAGAAGACTGGCGCCCACGCACCGGTACCACCCAGTCCAGATCCTTCCGAATTCTGGCTCAGATCACGGGCACTGAGAACCGTGAGTACAATTTTAGACACTCATGGTAATTCTGGCTTGTAAGCCAGAATGATTCAATCCCTTAACTGTGTCACTTCTTGATTTGAGCTAAAAAAAAACATTATTTTACACTTTGGCTATTCAAAAATAGCAGATCTACAAGCTCATACAAGCTTGTAGATCTGCTATTTTTGAAAAATTATGAAAATGTGTGCAAATCTTTGAATATATATTATTTTAAAGCGAACATTTTTAACTCTTTATCTTTATCTTTGCTTCTGGGGGTCCCAGGAACAAAATATTTGAGATGGGGGGTCGGTGGCCAAATACAATTTTGGGGGTCCTTGACATGAAAAAGTTTGAGCACCACTGATATAGAAACATATGTTTTTCAGAAAACTGTTGGGATTTAGAAGACATTTGTAGAATCAGCTTCAGGTCTTAATGGGTTAAGAAAGTCTTGGAGAAACGTGGTTTACAGATTATGGTGCATAAACTTAGTGGTTCTCAAAGTGGGGTCCGGAGACCCCCAGGAGTCCTTGAGGGGATTCCAGGGTGTTCCCAGCAAAATGTGGAACCCTATATACTTCAGCTATTTGAACATAGGGGGCGCGGATGGCTAAGTGGTTAAAATGCATTCAGCTCAGTTTCTGACGCAGCCCGAGAGCGATCCCCAGGTTCGATTCTCTAGCCTGATGGACCTTTGCTGCATGTCACTCCCTCACTCACTCCCCATTTCCTGTCAATCTACACCGTTTGAAAGAAGGGCAGAAAAGCCCCAAAACATCTTACAAAAAAAGGCAATCTACATGTTTACAATGCAAGCTTCAAGCTTGTAGATCTGCTGTTTTTGAAGGATTTTGGAAAGAATAAAAAAAACAAAACACTGATGCATGTTCCTATTCTTCCCCCATGTAGCTCAAGAAGCAGAAGCTGAGGACTCAAAGAAGGGAAAGTAAGTGCATGGTGAAGTTGTTTGTCTCTGATCCTGTGGTCTTGATGAACTGTTATGTCCTGTCATTGTGTCGTTTTGTAACCGTGGATACTGCTTTTGTGTGGAGTAACATTACACTGCTGCCTTAATCTTTGCCATCCGCTGGCCCTGGTTTTGTTCATTTCCATGACTAAGTTGAATTGATGACCCCTGTCATTTAAAGAATACATTAATACAGCACTGGGAAATATGAGTTAAAATCTTTGTGGTACTGTACAAGACTGTTTATTTTATGACTGTAAAAAATCTGATCTAATTAGATCAAGCTGATCTAAACAGATCAAACAAATCTAATAAGATGAAACTGAAAATGAGATATTTGGCGTTTGTGTACATATGCTCTTCGTAACTGGAGCCTCATTCAAATGTTTGAAGTCTGATCTGGAATGCCTTCATGCAGTTGTGTTTGTAGTGTGTTTCCATCCGAGTTGTCTATTGTCTAAGCATCAACGCCCATGTACGTGTGTTGGCTTGTGCGCTCCTCATAGTCGCTTGTGTGTTTGGTTGAACTTGTGGACGTGTTGATTCATAACTGCAGCGCTGCGTCAATCATGGCTGGATTGTGGTCTTGGCTCTATGTTGTGTGACCATTTGCTACCCATTAGCTCCTGGTGGGGATACATTTGAGCAACATGTATCTGTGACCACGTGTCTAAATGTATAGAGAGGCCATCCTTAGATCATTCACATGGCGGCCATTTAGCTCAGGGTGTGAAGGAAGTAAGAGAAAAATGGCCATCATGTGAATATGGTCAATTGCTTGTGAGTGTTCACATTATGTTCTGGTGTGTGGTGTCTTGGCTGAATTCGTCATTTCAGGTCAAAATGGCCATGATACATGGGCAACATTTTGAGGCAGTGAAGATGGGCTATTTTAAAGTGTTAGGTCTTCATGATATTTCAGTTGTTGACTGCTCCCCGACATTTTTTTTCTTTCTTCTTTTATCCCATTTGTGACAATGTTCACAAAACATCCCTGATCCTCATCTCTTGAACCTTGAATCTAATGCTCCGTCTTCATCGTGCTGTCCGTGTGGCATGGATTATATTGAACTACTACTGTACTTCACCTTTCCTGAATTACTCTTTTATCTCTCTTTTGGTCTCATCCTCTTTTCTTTCCCTCTCTTCTCCGCTCCGTACTCGTCTGTCCTGGCTGGCAGAGGTCAACACTCGGTCACCACTCGGCTGACGATCGGCCCCAAGTACCATGAACTCAGAGACTGGCACCATGGAGTGTCTGCTCGCACCCTCAATGTCCAATAGAGAAAGAGAGAGCGAGAGAGAGAGAGAGTGTGTGTGTGTGTGTGTGTGTGTGTGTGTGTGTGTGTGTGTGTGTGTGTGTGTGTGTGTGTGTGTGTGTGTGTGCGCGTGTGCCAGTTGGACAGTACATTTATACAATTGAGGTTGAAGTAATGAGAACAGATGGCTGGAAAGGAAGAAAGATAAAAAAATAACTGAGGCCAGAATATGTGTGTGTGTGTGTGTGTGTGTGTGTGTGTGTGTGTGTGTGTGTGTGTGTGTGTGTGTGTGTGTGTGTGTGTGTGTGTGTGTGTGTGTGTGTGTGTGTGTGTGTGTGTGCATAAATGATCTATCTTAGCTTATTCCCATCAGAGATTGTTGTGATGGAGACGTTATACGGGAACGATTTCCAAGGGGATGAGAAAAAGGCAGACAGCCTGCTGACAGGACCGAACACACTTAAATAATGCCCACGTTGAAACATGGAATGTGACGAGCACAGAGGGATTAGAACAAAACTAAATAAAGTGTATTATTATTATTATTATTATTATTATTATTATCATTACATGACAAACCGCACCTACTCACATATACACATACACATATATGCACTTCATGTAGAGTACAGGTCCACATTCTGTCCCACATTATGTCCTAGTGCAGTGTAAAAGGTACAGTGTCACTGTATTCGTGTCAACAGACATGTAAAATTACTATTTCACTCGCTTTCTCCTTGGGCTGACTTTGTTAGTGCAGCTTTATTTGGTAGGCGGAATGTAAGACTTATTTTGATGGTACTGAAATAGCAACGGACACTGTTGCAGCAGTGCTCCACCCCAGAGAGAACGTTTTTGGAAAATCCAGCAGTGTTCATTTAAGGTAGATATACCATACATTAGAGTGAGGAGGTGTTTATAGGCTGCTGGTGGGAATTTGGGGGAGCACAGAAACAGGGTAAACTAAATGTGTCTATTAGAAATAATTAAAATAAGTCAAAATATTTTTTTCACTTGATCAACTGACAAGCACTTGATACTAGGGCTTACCGTATGTGACAGCTAAGTTTGAGTTGGAAATGCATTTTGAAGCTATTTATGGCTTGTTTACATCTGTGTGGTTTGTAAACATTTGAGGAAAATGGACCTACTGTACTTTATTTTTTAAGGTTGTATCTGAAAGTTGTGAAAGAATGTTTGACCATCAGAAAGTCCAAACCATCTTTGCATACATAGCCTCACTGCAATCCAGATGGGGGCTATGAAGTCTATGCATTATAGTGTAGAAAAGCTCTTTTAGGTGGGCAAGTTGTTTCAGTTTGATGTTGTGCAATCGTGACTGTATAATGAGATATGGTTTGTGACGTACGTTCTATTTTGCCACAAGGCCTTTGCATTGTAAGATATTCTCCTGTGCCTTTGACATTTATTGCATACCTAGGATTTTGCTAAGTAATGCTAACTTTGATTATAATGCCTTGTTTATTAGTTTATAAAGGCTCTTCTTTGAATTAATGCACTGTTATTGCAAACAGCTTGGAATCTAGTGGCTGAATTGTCTCTTTGAATATAGCAATGAAAAAGATTGGAAGCCACAAGATGCAAACAATCCCAAATTATCGTGTGCTATAAAGCACACACAATATAATAAAGCAGCACATATAATAAAGCTCACAAAGTGCAAAAAAGAGGGGGGAAAACAACTATACTGTGCATGCAGCAATGGCTCCGCGTTTCCTTTCTTAGAATCTTTTTCATTGCTTTAAGTCTCTCTTCTACAGTATGTTTTGAGTAAAAAAATGAAAGTATTATTCCGTATTGTTGCTAATAAAGTGATGAAGCTTTCTTTTCTCTGTCTCCTTTCTGGTGTCCCTTTTTATTTCATTCATTCTCTTTCCTGCCTGCTTTCCTTGCATCCTTCATTTATTCCTTCCTTTCCTCCTTTTTGTGCTAGCTGCCCTACTGAACCTGAGACAAACAGTTTGGAGGCCAGGTATAGTCATAGCAAGGTATAGAGTGCTACAGGGATGATGTCTTTTTTTTGTTGGAAGTTACCACTGCCATGGGTTCCCACCACAGACTTATAATGGAAGTTCTGCATTGGATATTGGATAAATTACGCTCAGTAGCAAACTGATTAATCTATTCACATGTTTTGTTGAAATGAAATAATGTCCACAAATCACCACACTTTCCAATCCCTTTCCAATCTTCAACTATAGATAGTAAGTTACTGTGTGCAGTTTGTGAACACAACACAAATCTCAATGCAGTGTTCAGTGTCAAAGTATTTACTGTGCATAGATTTATCAACTGCTAGATTAAGATGCTAGATCTTGCCGGTCATTATACAATGGCAAAACTATATTTTTTATTAATAATAATATAATAAAAAATATTATTATTATCATTATTACAGATTCAGTGGTATATTCGAAGAGAACACACATACAGTATGTAACAATGGAATGAAGAGCTATTCTGGTTAACAAATTATTTTTTATCTTGGGTCGGTATATCAAAATGAACAAACAGGTTGTGAGCTGTGAGGCCTGAGGCGCTCAACCATATGCCTGCACAGTAGCTTTGCTAGTGTTTAGGCAGCTTGGCCATCAGCTACAGCCTTATACATAACAGGTCCAAAAACAGAACTTATTTTCGGAATAAATGTAAATGCGAAAATACTGTGTTGGAAATCTGTCAAGGGAACCCATCGTAAACTCACTTCTAGGTTTTAGGACTACAAACTGTAGCACTCAATTGTGTACCCATCCCTTTTACTTTAACTTTTTCACCTTACACCTTGCATTGTCTTTCACTGCAACCGTGGTCACTTGCAAAGAAGTTACTAATACCTTAAAAAGACCTAATCATAGGGGCTAAATTGAGAACTCTGCACACAAATCCTTTTGGAAAGTTATCTGTTAATAATAACATATTTGTTATCTAATTTAAATTTGATAGACTGAGCGGTTGTCTGAGTCTGTTGTCTCACCCACACAAATTCAGTGCTTTACTCTAAAAACACAAAGAATGCTTCAGTTTTCACCTTCCAGTTAACAAAGTGTGCTCCCTGTTGTGTCTCTATATATCAGTATCATGGACACATTAATAATGATGCTCTCTATCTGTCAGTAGTAGATCTACAACATTTCAACCACCTGACGAAGTAGACATTCCACACACTATCTGCAATGGACTCAGTGGTGTAGAGGCCACACCCACATCTGGTCACATTTCCCAACCGCAACCACAGACAGTGGGCTCATCAGCCAATCAGGGCTGTCCAGAGGAGGATGCTACAGCCAATGTTTCCAAACACATACCAGTCCGAATGCATGGAAAGAATGTCGCGCCTGATGACAAGCCCTTACAAGTGTCATCTACAACAAGTCCACTATCAGTTTCCATAGCGATGTCCTATTCGACTCCTATCACTATGCCATGTCAAATACAAGCAACCCATTCACCTGACATGAAGTACATTTTGGCTGTAATACCGGCACCCATAGTGTCCACAAGCTCAACCCCGAGCCAAATACCATTATCTCGTGCCCAAACTCCAGAAAAGTCTGTCCCTTTTTCCATCTTAATACCAGCCAATACATCCAACGTCTCTCTGGGTTCAAACCCCGATTCCTCCCAGACAGCAGCATCCGATGTCAGCATATCTAGTCTCCTACCAGCACCAACACTAGTGGCGTACTCCTCACATGATAGCGAACTCCTGTCAACTCTATTGCCAGCAACCTGTGCCTCTTCTGAGCCATACTCTGCACCTGACCTGAGACCAGCTGTTACTGGTGCTCTTCTCATAAAGACACAAAGCTCTCAACTGCCTGCTGTTGTAATCAGTGACAGGTACACAGATGTTGGTTTGCTTTGTTCATTACTCTCAGCACTATATTAATCTGGCATAGGACATCCTATTCCATTAAAACATCTATTGGTCTTTAAACAGATCACAACTTACTATAATTTCACCTCCTCTGTTTTACCTCGCTCTAGCAGTTCTCCTCAGCCACCACCAGATGTCAGCACAGGCTCAGAAAAGGCTGATTCCAGAGAGCTTTGGACTAGCCATGATGGTGAATTAGATACTCTTATAAAGCCAGCGAAAGAAGATATTGCTCATTGTGAGCTCTCACCTCAACACAGGTGCTACTGTAGGATGCATTATTATATTTCTCTTGTAAATGAAAGCCTTCAGTGTGAGGTAATGGTTTTCCTCTGTCTGTCTTGTTGTCTACCCTGTCTATGTCAAACATCCACCTTGTCGTAGTTCTCCTGACCATGTGAAAGCTCATCTCTGTCACGCACCAACCTTTCAGCATATACGCTCTCCCAAACCAGTCAGGTACAAACGTTTCAAACATTTTCAGCGGAGTACTTTAATGTCACACAGTGCAAATTCTGGCATTCGCCTAACTTCTGATAAGCACCCACCCTAAGGGAGCCACTGGAATTAAACCATGATCAATTCTGTCTTTATGGTGCATTGTATGTTTTTAGCTCCCCTCCTCTGCTCTTTGTTTTCTTGTTAAAATGTTGACATAATTACTGTACTGTAGATGAATACAGTACATGCACTTGTACTGTAGTGTGTGTGTGTGTGTGTGTGTGTGTGTGTGTGTGTGTGTGTGTGTGTGTGTGTGTGTGTGTGTGTGTGTGTGTGTGTGTGTGTGTGTGTGTGTGTGTGTGTGTTCAGGAGAGAGCTCCTGTTGAGTCCTCTGGACTTCCTTCCCAAAGCGGCCCCCTGCCCCCCTCCCCTCACCCCCAGTGCTCCCACCCAGCCTGCACGCAACTCACTCGCCGACGTCCTCAGACCCTTGCGTGGCAGGTAAACTGAAATGGGTGGGGAGTGTCTGCGTGTCTTTGTCTTTGATCCTCTGGTTCCACTTCTCCTGAACAATCGCCTCCAATTGTCCTAATTTCTCTCTCCTAATGATACCTTTAGTTTATCTGTCTTTTGCTTGAATTCTATGATAATCTTTTATTCTGTTTATATTTTTCTGACATTCGCTGGTCAGTTCAACCAATCAGAGCCCTCCTCAGTTGTCATTCCCTAAGTCCTTATTGGATGCCCTGCTAATCACGCCAATCACCCAAGGCCCGCCCCTACGCTTGAGGAAGAAGAAGCGCCGAAGTGTCAGTGCCCTTCACCTACCCAAGAACAAGAGGTAGACAGACAGATCAGATCTGGGCAAAATGTACCTCTGAACATAATTATTCTCAATGGCTTGAGGTGTTCAGCTGAAAATGTTTCTCTATTATTGTGCACATAACGTCACCTAATTACCAAAACAATTCATTGTGAAAGTCTAATGTTCTTTATCATTACAACGGCATGTGCATTTGAACACAGTGGCACTTAACACCCAGCTAATCAACAATATGCATGGAAATGATACCTCTGGAATAACTTAAAGGAATGGCTACTTGAAACATAATGTTTGTAACAGTCCAAGCATTGGTTTAGTGAAGTGCTATCATATACTTTACTGGTTGGATCAAACAAAAAGGGATTGAGATGAATTCCGATGGAAAATAAATAGGCCAAGTATGCAGGTTTTCTTTTTCAATATGAAAGATACATTTGAAATAACTAAAATCCCCCTAATTCCCCTGCCAATGCTTCTGTTGTTTATGTTGTACATGTTCAACAACAACTGGGCTGTTTCATTCACAGCAACACCAAAAGTATGATACACATGTATCAGTAATGACAACACATGCCAGCTATGATGTGCTGTGGTCACTTTAACTTTGGCAGCATATGGCAAAGGGTTCAAGTTGTGTGTGTGTGTGTGTGTGTGTGTGTGTGTGTGTGTGTGTGTGTGTGTGTGTGTGTGTGTGTGTGTGTGTGTGTGTGTGTGTGTGTGTGTGTGTGTGTGTGTGTGTGTGTGTGTGTGTGTGTGTGTGTGTGTGTGTGTGCGTGCGCACGAGCGCGTGTACGCACAAGAGAGAGAGGGGGAGGAGAACATGTGGGAGATGGTGTCTGTGTATGTATGGATGTCTCTATGTACAAATGTGTGTGGGAATGTACCCACACGAGTGCTATAGTTTATGAGATTTGAATTTGATCCAAAGAATTTAATCCAATGCGTTATTATAGACCATCTGTTGTACAGGGGAGAGGATTCCTGGGCACTGCGTTGCAATCGTAATGGGCCATTTGTTCATTGTTCAAACCAGACCAACAAGTTTATGACTTGTATAATGAAAGTTTCTGTTGCTACACGAGAGCTCGCTTTACTGTATATGAACAGCTGTTGAGCACAATACATTCCACTTTCCATAGCTGACCATCCCTTAATGCTATCAAACAAAAAGGTCACTGTTAACCAACAAAAAGAGACCACTATGGTGCATTCAGACTAAACACACTGATTTCTCCTCTTTCCCTCCTTCCCTGCAGTGTTCTGTCTCTTCTTCATTACCCATGTAGCTAACAAGGCTCATATATGGCCCAGGAAGTCCAGATGGTCAGCGCTCTAACCAGATCCCATTGAATCAGACCAGCAGAGATCTCCATTAATCAACCAATCACAGTCTAGGGGAATCCAATTACCCACCCGTCTAATTGGCCTGATTGGTGGAGAATATTAATGAGCTGTGCTGTAATTGGCTGTAATGAATGATGGGCTGGGGAGCATCTTGTTTCCTGCTCTACTTGTCACCTGTTGTTAGCCCATTAGCGTAGCTAATGTGAACGAATATCGTTGGCTTGTTCGCCTGGCTAACGGGGATAGATGGTGCAACGGTCAGTAATCTCACAGAAATAAATGGATCTCACAAAGCAGGCATGACCCACTGCTTAATGTAAGGTTTAGCTTTTGATAAGCTAAAGCCTCATCATCCACAACAAGCTAGTGAAAGTTTTTTCACTAACTTGCTTTTTTTTGTTTCACAGTTAACCAGACATTTGCAATTGCATGCATCTTTATTGCATTTTATTTAATTGCCTGCTTGCAAAGTTTTTACATTTAAAACTTTTTTTATAGGCCTGCCTTTTTCTATGAAAATACTGTGTTTTTAATTGGATAATCTCCCAGTTGTATTGTCCTCCCTTGTTATTATGTTGAAAGGGTTTCCAATTAAAACTGTAATGAGATCAGAAGACATGAGAGATTGGTCTCAGGATTATGCTTTAATCCTTTCTGGTTGTTACTGTAGGTAACTACAGTACTACAGTATGTGCAATATGCACTGTTTCCTGCCAAACATATGGAGCACATATTGATGTGCTTGATAATGAGAATGAAGAGAAGCATCGGCAGTCTGGCAGTCTGTTTCCTATAGAGAGTACTTAACTGAAGTCTGCATTGCCTATAGGCTAATTAGCTGGAATGGATGCTAACACAGCATTCCACTGGGTGCTTTTATCATAATGTCTGTCATAATAATCATGATGTTGTGGCCCATAATTTAACTGCATGTGTATTAATTAGTTGCCCATATTTGACAAGATACTATTTACTTCTGTCTGGTGCACTTTTTGTACTACATACTTGGTATGTTGATTTGTTTATTCATTTATGTTTTACAAAATATGTGTAGCTACACGATATAGTTGTGGAGACAGCTGCAGTACTTCTTTGCAATGGTCAGTAACAGACTGGAAATAACTGACAATGATCAGCATATCGAAGCCATCATTTCTCTCCTGTTCTTTCCTCATTTTGTTCTGTCCTCATTTGTATACTTTTGTTTTTTCATCTCTGTATCGTATCATCTCCACTCGCACATCAAAGAGTGTCTTGGCATCAGTCGACGTCAGGTGTGGAAGACCCTCTTCTCTCCTCCCCAGTCAATGCTGTTTATATTTTTAGGTAACAACAACAAAAGGAGAATACTCTCTACTCTCTTTCACTTTTCTTCCCTCTCCTTTCTTTTTCCCCCCTCCTGCAAAACTGTGAGTGAATTTATATGTTTTCCCCTAAAAAACAATGGCAGGTAAGTAACTTATCGTCTATAGATACTCATGTTTTACATATATGAGGAGGCTGATGTGTATATAGAAGGGTTTCTTGTTTACAAATAATTACTGGGTACACACGCATTCAGGGGGCAAAACCGAATTCTTTGCCAAACTTACAAATTAACCATTATTTTCTTTAAAAATTAACTTATGAATATTTAAGGCAAGAATTCAACAGTGTAGATCAGTTTGGAAAAGCAATGCCTATTTGAAAATGTGTTCTAACTTTTTCAGATATCACTCTACAATGACTTTGTAGAATGACACACCCTTTCATTTACACCCCAAAAGCAGTAGAGAAATAATACTTGATAGATCAATATGTATCATGACATGGGAATGGCCTGGCTACAATGTGGATCTCAGACATCATGTTGCCGGCCTGTGTCAAATTCGGGATGACAGCAAAGATTAGGAAACCCCAACAGCCAGCTGGATTGCATTGGATTTAATTTGATTTAACTGACGATACTATAACATTATTCGTTCACATATTTGCCCAGACATTCATCATGATACTGTACAAACCAATAACAATAACAGTAGTCATGACAGTATAATTTATTTCATGAATGAATTGCTTTATATGCTGACAATTTGAAACACGCTCAGCTGATTATAGCAGAAAGCTGCAGTGCATGATCATGTGACCAAGTACAAGTCTGTATCAAACTAGAATGATGCATTCTATGTTCTCTGAATATTCTCCCCAAGTTAACTGAACGATAACATTCTTCCCAAGTGCACAAGTGTGTTCTTGAGAAACGTCTCTTGTCACCTCACCTCTGCTTTGGAGCTTAGCCCTGCTAGGTATGCTCTATAAGAGTGCTGTCTTCTGTCCCCTGTGTGCGCGTCTCTGTTATGACATTGCACCGAAACCCATCTATTATTGAATGCAATCCATTATTCAAGAGGGATGTAGTTGAAGCTGTTTTTCACACTTTGTGTGCACCTTTGGGTGATATTCGTGCCTCTATGAGAGTACCAGACCACTCATTGCGCTAAATACACAGCATTTTAATTGGGGGGGGGGGGGGGTGATGGACTGATCTTACACGTTTTCAAACCCATTACATGATTTTGATTATTATTTTTGCTTACAAAATCTTGCATAGTGCAGCTTTAAGCTACACTCCCTGCTGTGTGGAAGCCAGCTTTCGGAGAGAGAGTGACTTAAATGGTTTTGGATGGAGTCCTGGGTGGCAGAGTGAACTAAAGTAAACCTCAGTGCTCGAGACCATTGATGTTATGAATGTCCTCAGCGTTTAAATGAAGTGTGCTCTGTGTGCATGTGTGTCTGTGTGTGTGTGCGTGTGTGCGTGTGTGTGCGCGCGTGTGTGTGCGTGTGTGCGTGCGCCATGGCATGTCAAGGCTAGGCAAGGAGGGCAGCTGAGAACACAGAGCATCCACAGAGTTGAAGCCAGTATATATACATACACACACACATGAGATGCATTCTCTCTCTCTCTCTCTCTCTCTCTCTCTCTCTCTCTCTCTCTCTCTCTCTCTCTCTCTCTCTCTCTCTCTCTCTCTCTCTCTCTTTCTCTCTCTCTCTCCAGATTTTTCTTTTCTTATGTCTCTCTTTCACCCTCTCTGAGTGTGCACAGTAAGGGTCCATTTTTATACTTTCCGTTAAATTAGCAATGAAGATTTGACTGTGCATCTCTCTCTCTCTCTCTCTCTCTCTCTCTCTCTCTCTCTCTCTCTCTCTCTCTCTCTCTCTCTCTCACACACACATGCACGCACACACGTTTTCTTTCTCTTTCACCCACATTCAAAACACACATACTGTACCACTCACCATAACCATGGCAGCAGTTGCCATAACACGCATGTCCCAGGAGTCCCCTAACAGCCAGGCACAGGGAGAAGACAGCGATGATCCAACAGTTGGCACCAGTCGCATCGATGCGTTATGGGTGTAAAATGACCGAGTGAGAGATTGTTGGCCCACCCAAGTGTCTCAGTTGGTGAAAATGACCTGTGTTACACACTCACAAGCACATAATGTGCACATGCAGGCAAGCACACTCACTCACACACACACACACACACACACACACACACACACACACACACACACACACACACACACACACACACACACACACACACACACACACACACACACACACAGCATGTGACTAATAGAGGGTTCATTCATTCTGCTTCTTGTTAAAAGCCAGCGGTTAGGTTGAGGTCCCAGGGCAAGACACAAGTGAGGAGGTGAGAGATTTGACTCCCTTCTGTGTGAAGAACTGTGGCATCCCTGTGCCGTCTGAATTGAGTGTGCATAGGGCATTAAATCCCTTTCCCCAAGAGAGAATGTGTTTCCTTGCACTGTAAAACATATCCATCACGAAAAATGATTTACTCTTACTTACTTATATTTGACTTGTTCCAAAAACAAGTGAGACACAACATTAAGAAAATGCATGCTAGTCAAAGAGCAATATGTGTTGCACAAAGAGGAAAAGCTGCTGAAAGAGACAATTCTTTATTTAGCGTTAAGAAACCTTGGCTTGCCCTGGAATAGAGATATGTTGTGTTCCTCATGAGGCAGCATGTGTTTCCTTAAAACTATGTTTTCTCAACAGAGAAATAGTTCCCAAGAAAAGGCTAAATAATTGTCTCAAGGAGAGATTGTTGAACCCAAAAGGCGAATGTTTAGCCCAATTAGAGAACGTTTTTTTTCCAAGAATAAGAGCAAAATGTTCCCCAGTGAGGACACATGTTGCCCTGATAATGTTTTATTCTTTTTTCATCTCCTAGACAAAATGTACTGAAAGGTTTTGGCTACAGAGATCACGTTTACCTTAGAAATAATGACCAGGACTGTGATTAGCTTGAATCAACCTGTATCTAACAGCTATAGAATAATTACTAGTAAGTATAATAATAGTTTCTCAGATTGAATCAGTGTTTCTATGGCAAGAGCTCTTTAATCACAATAAATTGTGTCCCTTTTATTTGTTGTTGGGCTATTTGCCAAGTACATTCGCACGTACCTGGAATTTGTCCTCTATATTTACAATTCCTAAATATTTGGAGCAGTGGATGCCATTAAATTGGTACCCGGGGAGCAGTTAGTGGTTATGTGTCTCGACACGTAGACTGGGCACGCTGAGGGTCGAACCGCCGACCTTCCGATTCCCAGACAGCCTCTCTGCCCACTCAGCTCCACGGCCCAATCAGCTACTTGGCACACGGGTAGACATGGAATGGTCAGTGGTGTAAAGTAACTAAGTAGATGTACTTAAGTACAATTTTGAGGTATTTTTTACTGTCTTCAGTAATTTACTATTTTCAATACTTTTACTTCTACCCCACTACATCTCAGAGGAAAATATTGTACTCTTACTCCACTACAATTATATGAAAGCTTTAGTTACTAGTTACTTTGTAGATTTTGATTATTATTACAAAACACACTAACCACTTCAGCCCTATATATATGTCGGCCATTTGAAAATAGCCGATCTACAAGCTCACAATGCGTCGCGATGTGACACATTGTGAGCTTGTAGATCGGCTATTTTCAAAAGACATTTTGACCTGGTGAAATGGGACATTCTGCGCAATGAGTACTTTTACTTTTGGTACTTTAAAGGTAGGGTAAGTGATTTTCTTTGGTTAAAATAAGTGTTAGATAGCTCTATATTCTGATAGTACTCATTGCTATAGAGTGTTTGTTCAGTAACAGGAGTCTCCATGTCTCTACAGCTCTTTATTAGACAGAAAATGCATTTTCAGGTCGGGATACCAATTTTATCCAATCAGGATAGAGAACTAAGTCAGGATATAGATTAAACAAGTGAAATTGACACTAAGAAATGAGCGGACAAAATTGGAACTGGAACATTATAAAAATTAAGCTGATAAAAATGGTACCCTCTCCTGATTGGCTGAGATTTTGTCACCTACCTGAAAATGTGTTTTCTGTTTATTAAAGAGCTGGAGAGACGGGGAGACTCCTGTTACCGAACAAACACTCTATAGCAATGATTACTATCAAAATATAGTGCTTTAACCTTTTTACAAAACCCTTTTTGTTTTAACCAAAAAATATCACTTACCCTACCTTTAAGTATATTTTGATGCCAATACTTTCGTACTTTTACTCAAGTAAATGTTTAAAACCGAACTTGTACTTGTAACAGACTATTTCTAAAATAGGGTATTGATACTTTTACTTAAGTAAAACATTTGAGTACTTCTTCCATCACTGGGTATGGTGTATTGTACTGCTGTGTGTTGTGCGCTCTCCTGTAACCAGTTGATGTTAACCAATTGATACCAAGTGATAGCGTCACTTGTACTTTATGCTTGGGGTTGTTTCTCCTGCCTTGCTCACCTCTTGCAGAACATGTACAAAGAAAGACAAATATAGTGAAAAGAATATGGTCCAGCTCTGATGTACCAGGAGAGGTCCCCCCCATCTCTTCCCTGCTGGTCAGTCTGGTTTCTGTCTGCATATGGAATTGACCATTTTATTCATTACACTGTCAGTGAAATCAATGTAGTCAATCAGTCTTAGTTCAGTTATATATTTAGCCTGGTATTCACTCGTTGGTTCTGAAAGAGTGTGCTGTCACTTATCCATCATTAAGCAGGTGTTCTGGAAACTGTTCTGGTGGGAAATTGGCACCTCTCACACTGAGAGGGAACATTTTCGTGCATGCCGTAGTAAAAGGTAGGAAGAGTGCTCTAGTGTTTTGGTTCTAGCTGAGCAGTGTGTTATTCTTGCTAGTACCATGTTGTCAGCAGGTGGTCTGCAATCTGTCTTTATTTGACAGTAATGTGAAAGTTATTTTCTTTTCTTTTCTCTACATGTTTTTTTGCTGTAGAGGAGAGTTTGACAGTTTGACTACTTTTTAGTTTAAAAATGGCATGGATTGCTACAGATCTATTGTGCTGGGGGTTGTTTCAGCATCTATGCAAAATAGTTAGAGAGAGTGAGAGAGACAACTCTGATCGTAAAAACCACAAAGCAAGACAGAGAGAGTCTTTGACGTTTTAGTGTGATGATTTGAGTTGTGGGGAAGGCTGGGGTTGCAGGGATATTCTCATTCATGTCCATTTCACTCTGCTCTGTGTGTCCATCATGTGTTCCCATACAGTGAAGACGGGGAGGAGCCTGAAATCAATAGCCATGAGTCTGCTGCTGTCAAGACCATGATCAAAGGACCTGCAAGCAAACTGGGTAAGGTGTGTGTGTGTGTGTGTGTGCGTGTGTGCGTGTGTGCGTGCGTGCGTGCGTGCGTGCGTGCGTGCGTGCGTGCGTGCGTGCGTGCGTGCGTGTGTACACAAGGTAGATACAGTTTCAAAAATAGTGAAAATAGCAGATCTACAAGCTCACAACGCGTCTCATTGTGACATATTTTCGTGACTATTTTAAAAAGTTTCGAATATTTTCTACCCTGTAATAATTACTTCAATTAATTGTTGCACCCCTATTCCTCTATGCTATATTTACATTTTCACATGAATGAAGGGCATACATAAACTCTGGGCCAATGTATTAGTGGTTTAACCAACTGGTCTCATATGTAATCTGTGGAAGTGTACATTAGTGTACGTTAATGAATGCTCAGCTGCCAAATCCAACAAAAGGTATGTGTGTATGCCTGTATGTAATTTACCTTACCATAGGCATGTTGCGGTATTTTGTCAGTAAATTAACAGGCGGAATATAACCAAGCTTGGGCACCCAGAAATGTTTTCTTAGTATAAGTCATGGGGAATGTATGCGTACCCAGCATGTAGATTTTCCCCCAAATAGATTCTGAAAAATAAACTTTCATTTAGGAATTGAATAAAATCTTGTCTTATAGATGTATTTTGATTGATTAATGTACTTCCTCCCTACAGTTTAAATGTGTTTTTTTTCCCTCATACATCAGTGCTTGCCTCCAAATCCTGGCAAAGTGTAAAACTGTGATTTACTGGCGTAGGATTTAATGTTGTTGCAGTCATTTAGTGAGAGGAAAGAAGCTAATTTTCCATGGACGAGGCGTGACATATGTTGTAAAATAGGTCATTACAGACTTATTTTTCATTCCTTTTCTTTTTCCTCCGTGGAAGCCCGTTCAACACGTGAGAAGGCCTCCCTCTGTCCACTGCTGTTCACTTAGTCACGCATGTACAAGATCTACTCCGTGACGAAAATAACACTTACCGAAGGAAACCGGTGGGACTTGGGTTTAAAGGCAAGGGCCACAGAAATAGCTCTGTTTGCTAGTTTGATACTGAGCTCTGACTGTCGGGAGTGTTATTATTGGATACATACCAATATGTATATCAATTCATTCAAAAGAGAGTCGCACGCTGTCTTCTCTCATTTTCAACTTATTTTAAATACAAAACCTTTTCGGCCATTAGGCCGTCATCATTGTATGTGCATTTTGCAGAGTAGACCTGTGTGAAGCGCAGAAGCCTAATAACTCTGTTGCCAAGAGGGGGATTACCCGATAGGGTTTCCATGCAGAGACCTGGGTTAAGCCTAGCCTCAGCCTAGACCTGTAACAACCCCAACCCTCTCCTGATGCAACAGCAACACAGTTAGTTACAGTTAAGGCCTATTTAGACTACCGTTCAGAGCGGATATGTGTACGTATACATTCAGAACGCAAGCGGCATTGCATTGCTCACATACTTCGCTCTGACCTCCAAATGGAGGTTCACCCATTCCATCCACTAGAGGGCAGGATAGGGTAAGAAAACAATCAGGTATGGACCTCCAATTTCATCCCACCTGTCCTGCCACACCTGTTTTCTCGCTGTGCAGTCACAGTGGCGATGTAACATCATAGAGATGTACATAGTTTCAAGCACAGCCTCTCCTCACAACTTATCGCTATGTTGTCTCTGTCCTTTATCTCCCTTTTAACCTCTTTCTTATTAGAGTGGTTGCCCGAAAGGGCAACTTACTACAGTACTTGGGCAACTTTAATATTTATACAGTAACCCCAACACTTCCGCACGCTACTCCTCCCACAGTTTTGGTGGCATACACTCGAGCCGTAAGTAAAATCGACCGGCTTCATCGGCAATCGTGTGCTTACATTTTGCTAAGAGACTTGTTGTGTAGTTTAATTTATATTAATTTATTAGTGAATAAAGTTTTCCCATTGACTTGAATGGGAAAATGTGAAAACTCCCTTTCAAGTATTTTTCTCTCGGAAACCTTAAGGGCTACAGTTACAACACTTGGAGGGGAGGTTCATAGTCCAGTGGCCTAATTATGAATAAATAATTACACCATATGACATCATGGTAGTGCTATAACAGCCCACTTTATGTTTTGGATGATAACTCTTGAACCTTAGGTCATAGAATCAAAACACACTTTTTGCTCCTCCTCCTACAGATTTTGTCAAAATCTCACACAAATTGGTACACATGATCTCTGGGCTTATGTGATAGACATATATAGGCGAAAATTTTGATAGTCCCTACCGTGGGAGGGGCCTATTTGACAAGAAATCATGAACAAATGTCCAATCAACCAAAAATTTTAATCAGATGTCGAGGGTCATGTACTCGAATTGCCAAAAGCATCCCCCAAAAAAGCATGATTTTTGGGGGGATTAATCCTCTCAAAATGAAATACAAGTGATCTCAGGAGTGACGTGACAACGTAATTGACATGCGAAATTTGTGGGTGGAGCCTATTTCTTAAAAACCAAACGTCATATATCACAAACACAGGATCCGATCTGCATCAAATTTGAATCGCACGTCACATGGCCTCCAACGCTATTCCTACCAGCGTATCCCTCAGGTCCCGGTGGCCGTAACCCACGACTTACGTCGGTGCAACCACACTTCCCGTACCGTTTGCTGTGTCCATTTTGCAGGGGATCACTACTGCCCCCACGGTTTCCTGTGGTATTGCACCTTGAGGATATGTACACTTTGCATTCGTAAGCTTTCAGAAAACAGGCAGAAAGACAGATTAAATTAATACATAGTAGGGACGGATCCTCTGCATCCTTATCCATTGCTACATTGGCCCAAGTGTAAATGGGCCGATGTGTAAATGGACCTTTGGTCACACTGCCCTGGTATACTACTACTGATGTCATGTAGGACCCTGGCAGCAATGCGTATGTGACCTATTTTGAATCCTGATCAGCTAAATAATCAAACTTGTGCCAAAACTATCAACCATCAAGCCCAAATATTAACTGTAGCACTCGATTGCTGCCATCAAGCCCAAATTATACCAACTTTAGCACTAAACGTGAGCATTCACTCACGTTTATTGTAAGGGTTCAAATAAAGGAAATGATCACTGGTTTTCCTATTCTAAACCAGTGGTCCGGGGACCGTCGGCGGGTTCCAGGGGGTCCCCAGCTAAATGATTGGCAGTTAGAACTGATCCTTAAGGTACAGTAGCTGCATATAGAACAACGAAGTCGGTTCGGTTCGGGAGGGCTCCCCGAACCAAAAAAACGAAACAAGAAAAAAACGTCTGACAGACAAATTGCATTTCATACTGCCTGCCACAGAACACTTCTGTGTTTTGGAAGCCAGAGCCCGGCCACCACGGCTCGCACTGTTGGTGGCGAGTCGACTCGCTCGAGCCAAGCAGTGTGCTCACTACGGCCAGCACTGCTGGAACGGACGGTTAAATTAATACCTGGATATTGCTGTGAGGAATTTGTGGCGGATGTATGTTTTATTTATGGCCTTTTGCGGGTCCATTTGGTTCCATGTGTACACTCTCAGAGTTATGGGGGTCCGTGGCCTAATGCATACCAAACTGTGTGTCCTTGAAATTAAAAAGGTTTGAGAACCACGGCTCTAAACCATCTCTATACTGGGAGCTGAAACACAGTCACTGATGCATGACATGTGATCCTAGACTCAACTTGCACAAGATACGTCATGTCCACACACACACACGCACACACTCAAACACACACACACACACACACACACACACACACACACACACACACACACACACACACACACACACACACACACACACACACACACACACACACACACACACACACACACACACACACACACACACACACACACACACACACACACACACACACACACACACACAGACCTCTGAGACATTCCTATGAATAAAACACGGACACCTGGCTAAACAAGTAGTTGGGATTGGACTTTGATCTCCCGATTCAGGACTGAAAGAAGGTGTGTGTGTGTGTGTGTGTGTGTGTGTGTGTGTGTGTGTGTGTGTGTGTGTGTGTGTGTGTGTGTGTGTGTGTGTGTGTGTGTGTGTGTGTGTGTGTGTGTGTGTGTGTGTGTGTGTGTGTGTGCAGCTAATCTCTGAAACTTCTGGACCGATCAGCGTCAAACTTTTCATGCATGCAGCCAGTAAGCCAAGGAAGACACTCCACCCCAAATCAGCCTCATAGTGACGCCATACCAGTCAACTTTACATTTTGTAGGCAATTTTGATTTTTTTTTTGTTCACATTATCTTTGGGGTTATGTGATAAACATAACCCAAAAAGAATACATACATAATAATACAAACATAAAAGAAATTCGGATTCCATTACGACTGGCTATAATTGCCTAGGGTGAAGAATTACAATTTGACTCTTGAGATGCATTCATATACGGCATCAGAACACTGCTATCATATTTTATAACCTTTACATTAATGACGGTTACCTTTTAACTGCACTTAATGTATTATGTAAGTTACCTTTTCTACTGCATTTGCTGTATGTGTATTTGGATCATCGATGGGTGTCCTTGAGACTCAGCAGGCATCATTCATTCTCATTGTGTAAACGATTGGTGCATTTTACTTCCACTTAAAGGTAGGGTAAGTGATTTGCTTTGGTTAAAATAAGTGTTAAATCTATAAGCTCTATATTTTGATAGTACTCATTGCTGTAGAGATACCTTTAAACCCCATACGTTGTTGAAAATAATAATAATATAATACACTTTATTTGTATAGCACCTTTTAAGTACAGAGTGACAAAGTGCTTGACAGAAGAATCCACAACACAAAGATAAAAAAAACTAAACAATGCATCACAATAACAGAAGCAAGAAATAACAACTTACAGTACATTAGAATTAAAAGGGCTGGGTTGAAAGCAGCTTTATAGGTGAGTTTTCAGAGGGGATTTAAAACGGGGCACAGATTCAGCAAGCCGTATGTCCTCAGGCAAGGCATTCCAAAGTATTGGAGCTTTAATTGCAAAAGTACGGTCACATTTTGTCTTCAAGCAGCACTTTGGAATCATCAACAGTGCTTTGGCCGAAGATCTGTGAGGCACATAGGGGTTGAGTAAATCTGATATGTAGGAGGGAGCAGGACCAGATCTGACCATGTAGATGATGAGTACGATTTTAAACTCAATTCTAAAAGAAATGGGCAACCAGTGCAAAGAAGCTAGAATGGGTGTTATGTGATGTTTTCTGGGGCCAGTTAAAGGCACTATACTAGTGTCTTTTCTGTTTTTACTCTACTTTACAACAAGCTTACAGTGCGTCGTGTTGAAAGCGTTGTAGCCTTGTAGATCTGCTATTTTCTTGGAAGTTTTTTTTTCCCAGAATAGGGATGCTGGGGTTTAAGTGGTTGATGATAGCATTGCAGGAGGGTAGTATTAAAGAAACACACATTTCTTATTCCTGTTGAGCAGAATGATGGCCAGTATCAGCACACGTCATGACAGGATAATGCTCCAGGTCTGCCAGGTCCACAGATGTCTTTGATTAAACAGTTTGTTTTAGTTTGATCAATAACTGTATCCCTCCTCCTCTCGCCATCTCCATCCACTTAATCAAATTGTGTAATTCTTTGCTAAAGGTCGAGCGCCCCCGGGTGGTTTGATCATCCCATCTTTTGGGATGAGGGGCAACAGCACCGCCAGTGTCCCGAGGGGTCCGGTTCCGGCCCGGCCCATACCACAGGCCCACCCGGAAGACGAGGACTCATTGGTCCAGATGGCAGAACACATCCCTGCTGGGACACGCACACCCATGTGTGCCCATTGCAACATGGTAATCAGGTGAGGATGGAAGAACAAATACAAATAAAACACTTAATGCAACTGTAAGACAAAGACTATGTTTGATCGGTGTTCAGGCATGGCCATATATGGGCTGTCTGTGTCAGGCATAGGCATATGCAGTATATGGGCATATTTATCCAGACACAAACACAGACAGACGGGGACTTTATATCTATACGTTTATACATACATATATATGTACAGTATTAGGACCTGAGGCAAAATTGTGCATACACGTACAATAATTGATCGAACTCACATCGGAAAAATGATTTGTGTATGACACTCGAGAGGCCC
Organism: Gymnoscopelus microlampas; assembly: GCF_963454915.1. Taxonomy (NCBI): domain Eukaryota; kingdom Metazoa; phylum Chordata; class Actinopteri; order Myctophiformes; family Myctophidae; genus Gymnoscopelus; species Gymnoscopelus microlampas. The sequence continues at coordinate 29,024,028 of NC_139941.1, forward strand.
GCTTAGAAAAGGAAAGTAGAGTCTGACCCTTCTCAGTGTCCTGATCAGGCAGTCAGCCAATAAACACATGTGACAGGAGTGTAGATAAGAATTAAGTTGCACATACTCACTGACATGTACAGTAGATTATAGATGATGTTGCGCCCATGTACATACAGTACACACAGAGATGCACGCACGCACGCACGCACGCACGCACGCACGCACGCACGCACACAGAGGAATGAACGTATATTATGTTGACATTGCCCTTTGACATTGGTTTTGGGTCATGTAAAGAGTCTTGTAAAAGTTTGCCTGGGGAACCTAATCCCAAACCTGGTTAGAAGCAACATGACTCTAGATTCACGTAGCACTATAAATGTGTCATTTTGTGTGTCGTACGCGCGCACGCGCGCGTGTGTGTGTGTGTGTGTGTGTGTGTGTGTGTGTGTGTGTGTGTGTGTGTGTGTGTGTGTGTGTGTGTGTGTGTGTGTGTGTGTGTGTGTGTAAAAGGAGAATGACATGAGGGGAGCATAGAGCTTAGTGGTACTACTAGATAGGTGTCAGGTTTGGTACATCATTAGCTCAGAGTTAGAACTGATGAATAGAACATGAAGGACAGATGATTCATCAGTTCTAACTCTCTGGGCTAATGATGTACCACACCTGACACCTACAGTATCTAGTAGTACTAAGCTTTATGCTCCTTATTGTCATTCTCCTTTTGCACGCACACACACAGATAGTCTTGTCATAAAACACACACACACACACACACACACACACACACACACACACACACACACACACACACACACACACACACACACACACACACACACACCCATGCACACACACTCTTGTCATGAGACGCACGCACGTACACACACGCACATACGCACACGCACACACGCGCATACGCACATGCACAGACACATATTTTATCCTCTGTGTTTCTCCAGAGTAATTACATTTCCCACCTTCCTCTCATCCTTCCTTTGTTTCCTACCTTCCTCTTCCTCCTTCTGGCCTTGGTCCTTCCTTTCCAACAGATAAGACTGTCCTAGCCCATAGCATTATCACACAACTTGTGTAGCATTGCGTTACATATAATCCGGAGGATAGAGTTGCTAGCAGACGCTAATGGCTGCCAGACCTGGATCAGTATCAGGGTTAGCTCAGGTTAGCACAACCATTGTGCACTGAAAATTAGTCTCTGTTGTGTTACCACTTAGCCTAATCATCAGGTTGGATAGGGACAAGCTGCTGACTTAATGGAAGTGAGTGATGGTAGTTACAGTGGGCTTCTAGTGACACCTCAAGAGTCATTTCTAAATAACTCCCCTGTGGCATGGATGCTTTCTCCCAGTGGCATTGTTTAGCGTAGTGGTTCTCAAACAGTGTGCCGTCACTGGTGTGAAATGGCGTGCCTTGGGATTTTGTGACAACCACACATTATTAATGGAATACATGCAACTATACAAGTAATGAGTTATTTTTGTATTACTTATTTTTGTATTACTTTGTGTGCACTCATATCCCAATACAGAAATAAATTCCATACCCTAAATTGTTTTATTACAAACACTTTCAACCTGCTATCTATTTTTTTATGCATGTCTTTAGGCAAATTTTTTTTTTTCATTTCATTTTTCACATCAAGACACTTGATGATGTGTCCAGTGGGACCGAAACGTAGTGTTTTGTAGATCTGCTATTTCCACTATGAATACATAGGTGACTTGAGATTTGGTGCCCATTGGTGTGACTTGGGCACAAAAGTTTTGAAAACCACTGTGATATGAGTTGATGTTGTGCAATGAGTTCTGTCCATTTGGTGTTGCTGAATTGAGGTTTGAAACCACTTTGCAACCCAACACTGTTGTTTAGACTTAGTTATTCAAAACCAGTAAAACTAAAATGTATTATCCGTCAGCTTGACTCTGTGTGTCTCTTATCCTCAGAGGACCGTTTCTGGTAGCCATGGGCAAGTCGTGGCATAAGGAGGAATTCAATTGTACCCACTGCCATACGTCCCTTGCAGACATTGGCTTTGTGGAGGAGCAAGGATCCGTCCACTGTGAAAACTGCTATGAAGAGTTCTTCGCCCCAACCTGTAGCCGCTGCCAGGCCAAGATACTGGGGGTGAGTTGGATTGTGCACAGTAAAATCCTCAGTGTTCATTTAACTCTTAGAGTGGTACATATGTAAGCACATGAACCCTACCATCCGTGCTGGACAGTTGGGACTTACAGCGGTGGCCCCTGTACTGTAAATCTGGAATGCCAGAGATGCAAGTACACTGCAGCAATCCAGAGAGTTAATTTAACAAGATAATTCACTTGGCACTTTATTTAGATACTGTAGGAGAGTGTAGAACATGTATATAGACAGGAATCCAAAGGCAGAGGGCGGGAAGACATGCAAAACATGTCCTTGCAATGTAACTCTCCAGGAGCATAATGGTCAGTGCAGTACCTGGCTGAGCCACCAGGCACCCATCTCAGAGTTAAATCAGCCACTTAAACCCTACATATTTCATTATACAAGTAAGACGCGCGAACGCTGGAAGCGAACGCAGCTCGAAAATATTGTGTATTTACGGACTCTGTGTGTGTGTGTGTGTGTGTGTGTGTGTTTGTGTTTTGACTGTAGCTGCACTCTGGCGCCCTCTGTCGGCCGCACCCAGGCAGTGCACTGCACACAGACAGACAGACAGACACACAAGCCGAGCAGACTTTCATAGTAAGCTCCACTTGGGCGGAGGCGCGCCGCCTCCTTCCTCGTTCGCAATGATATATGAAAATAGCGATCTACAAGTTCACATCGTGCTGCAATGCGACACGTGTGAGCTTGCTTCTATTTTTGAATTACTATTTTTTTGAAACAATTTTGAGAATTTAGAAAATGTTCCCAAATTAGGAATGCCAGGGTGGTTAACACTCTCGATTTTGGAGTGTGTGTTAGTAGCGACCTAGGGGCCACAGATGGAGCTTGAACCTCATGTGTCAGGAAGCAGAGATCAGCTCTGACGTTTATCCCTCACATGTTCTAACCTCCTTAGGCCTCAATCCCTTTCAACCCTCCACTTCTCACACATCTTCAATCGGCTTAGCCCTCTTTATTAACCCGTTTTCTCACTCCCTCCTTAATCCCTAATTTTCGTCCGCCAGCCGTCCCATTCCCGCACAGATCCCCTGTCCTGTCCTGTTCTCACAGTTGAACGGTGGGAAAACGGTGTGTCTCTCTTAAGCCGGGTCACGCGGCTCCAGAAAAAGCAAGCAATATGGAGGAAGGAAGAGACTGAATACTCAGATGCATGCCAAAATGATAGAATCAGTCTGCATCCTGGTGGCACAGGGCTAAAGTTCAAGCCCACCATCATTGAGAATAGGGGTCCAATGAAATCTACTGGTCGTGTTCGCAGTTGGGAAGCCGGTTGGGGATGCACTAGCGACTCCTACAGGTTGGCCTATTCAGCCGAGCGGAACTGGGGAGGACAGTGTGTTCCTCCACATGCATGCATGCATGCCCTCCCAGTGAAACTCCTCACTGTCGGGGGAAAAGTAGTGGCTGGCGATTTCATGTATCTTGTGTGCCATGTCGGAAGAGACTTGTGGTTGTCTACACACTCCCCAAGACCAAACACTGCTGACCATGTACAGTAGTCTTGGTCAGCAGTGCCAAAGACTGCATGGGAGAATTGGCATTCTCTCCAGCTCTTTAGTAAACAGAATATAGTATATTTTCAGGTAGGTGACAAAATCTAAGGCAATCAGGAGAGAGCACTGAAAATGCATTGTCTGTTTAATAAAGAGCTGGAGAGACAAGGGAGACTCCTTTTACTGAACAAACACTCTATAGCAATGAGTACTATCAGAATATATATGTAACACTTATTTTAACCAAAGTAAATCACTTACCCTACCTTTAAGTGTCTTGTTGAGAACAGGTCAGTAATGGGTCAATCAAGGTACATGTGCCCCTCCATGTTAAAAGGTTTTGTAGAGACCCCATAAGCGAAGATTACAAAAGACTCATCTACAACTTTTGCGTCCCGGACCTCACTTTGAGAACCACTGGTTTAAATAACCTGTCCCAATCAAGATGAAGCCTGAACTAGCTCCCCACTTGGATTTTTTTAATACAAAATCCCAGACAAAATCTATTCTCACCATGACCATATCGATATGTTATCGATCTAATGCCCAGCCCCATGCATACATATATGTGCACATGGGCATTGGGCATACTGTACATAAACACATACGACTGTACATAATTAAACATTTTAATTCATGTATTTGCTTATTTAAATAGGAAGTGATCAATGCCCTGAAGCAGACGTGGCATGTCTACTGCTTCCTATGTGCTTGCTGTCAGCAGCCAATCAGAAACAACACCTTTCACCTGGAGGATAGCGAACCCTACTGTGAACAAGGTGAGGATTTTACCCATTGGACATGGCCACTGTCTCAGACTAGAAAGAAAATGCTTTATCTTTAGGTGAGGCAAGCAGTGTACAAGGCTACGGCTAAGTGCGTAAAAGTGCACGCACAGTGCACACAAAAAAGTGGGTCCCTTTTTACACTCGGAATTAATCGGGATCTTACAGTGTACCTGCAATTCTGCATTGCTCAGGCACAGTACATTCCTGAGTTTGTGAAAATTGACCATTACCGCTTTTTTCCCCTTCCCCATGACAAGCATTTACACTGTGATCATATTTTATGTACTATCATTCATATTATATGAATAATAAAAATAATGAAAATGGAGATCATACTTAGTTGTTGTTAATATTTTGATCACTTTGTGTGTTCTTTGTTTTGGACAGACTTCTGTAGCTGAAATCGGAACATATCGTCCACTTAGATACACAGGAGGATACTTACCATCTGATTTAAGCTTTTAATTTGGTTTAGTTGATTCATAATTAGTTGGCTTCCTGTTGCTTTTCTTCACAGACTTCTACAATTTGTTTGGGACTGGTTGTCATGGCTGTGAGTTCCCTGTTGAGGCTGGAGACAAATTCCTGGAGGCTCTTGGCTACACCTGGCACGATACCTGCTTTGTGTGTGCTGTAAGTAATGTCTTTACAGTAGGAATGCAGTATACTGTCAGTCATAATGTTATAATCATCATACCAAAAAAGGAAAAACTGTGTGAAATGTCTAACATCTGATTCAATTTACCTTTGTATGTCTTTTAACTTTTCCAGATTTGCTGCACCACTTTGGAAGGCCAGACCTTCTTCTCTAAGAAAGACAAACCTCTCTGCAAGAAACATGCACACACACTCAAGATCTGATCCACCACTGGGTTCTTCTACACGAGGGCTTCTTAAATGTTGTTTTTTTTATGCCATAGTGCTGAATAATACCCATGCATTGTTATTGGTGTGGTGGAAAGGCCCATCAACCAGCATTTAGGCGATACACGATGAAAATTCTATGAAACTGATACTGTACATAGAAAAACCTTTTATGGAGGTGGTGGCTCCTAGTCAATGGTAAGAGAAACACTGCTGGGACCAATGCTCAGGGACCCAAGCTCATTAAAACTAAACTAAATGCATGTAGTCTTGTCATGTGAGGCCCACTAGAAACAGGCATATGACCCATAGATTAAGTAACATTTCTCCACATACCATTAGAACTCTCTAGAATCTATACCTCTATGGCCTTGTAGTTTGGATTTTCAAAGCTATTTTAATCTTTCTGTCTTTCTTTTTGTCTATATTAATCAGATCTGGACTGGGTTTCCCACAGCATGCTAACTGTCAGATCATGTTAGTTTAGTAGTCTTTAAGTTTATTGTAACCCAACTAGACTGCTAAGAGCCTGGTAATCTGTTACAATTCAGCTCTATCATCTGTATACTTTTGTTGGAATTTTACATACTGTAACATACTCATACTACACACGCACACACACACACACACACACACACACACACACACACACACACACACACACACACACACACACACACACACACACACACACACTCTGTGATGCACGCACGATGAGTCAGAGGCGAGTCAGCACACTGGCATTATGTGAGGTTATTCTTTGAGTTTTTTTCTCAAGCTGTAACCAAATCTGCAGTAACATGTGACCAACAGCTACAGTATTCAGTTCAGGTCTAGTGAATAATAAAATTGATAGTGACAGAATCACCTGTATAAAACGTTCTCACTTTTATTTTTGCATATCAAAGAAGTGTACAGTAACAGAACGTTATAAAAGGTGTTACTAATTTAAAAATACATTGCAAAACTTTCTCTGACATCTTGCGTGTGTAAAACGGCAAACATGTTGTTTGGGATGGCAATGAAAATATAATAACCCGTATTGAAGGTTTCTCAAAGTATGTTAGATGGTAGATTAGACGAGGTGTTTTCACACAGGCTGGCTAGGACGTTATAAGGGGATGTGACCTGAACGGTTGCCCAACATCAGTACTTAAAGTTGTATGTAGCTTGTATGTACTTTTTATGTTCTATTGTACAGTACTGTATGTATGTATGTATTCTATATTCTGTTCACATTTTACAAGTGTAGTTTCATTGTAGAATCAGGTTTCAAGTGGCAACATAAATCTCAGTTTTTTGGACCACGAGAGAGAGAGAGAGAGAGAGAGAGAGAGAGAGAGAGAGAGAGAGAGAGAGAGAGAGAGAGAGAGAGAGAGAGAAGCTCAACAGAGCTTGACAGAGCTTTATGATTTATATTTGATATTTATGTCAGTGATAAGTAGTAATGGCTTTTTATTTGTGATAGTGTGTTGTATATGATTGAGAAAAGTGTATATCTGGGTTAGAAGTTTGTTTTACCCCAAACTTCACAACCCACAAATCCGCCATTACCATACCATGTACTGTACTGATAAGGGGACTTTTGCTATTCATTACATGCATCTCCTACTCAGTCAAGTTACATGGGATTGACCGTACACAGTAAAAATCCTTTAGTGTTAAAGCTCAACTGTCACTTTTTTAAATTATTATATAGCATAGTATGTCCCATACAAATTATAAATTGCATTTATAAACAAAAACTCCTACCCATCCCTGACTCTGTGGACTTAGGGGTCTCACTGCTAGAGACTTGACTATTATTTGGAAGGGTATGACCCAGTGGCGGGCTTACGGGCAATTGAGCTGTGGTGAACAGGAAGTGACATCAACACCTGGGAGCCATATCAGGAAATGAAACATCTGAGAATAATGGAGAAGAGTAAGAAGAATTTGCCAACATGGTCACTTTTCCGCATGAAAGAAGTTGCCATATGGATCCGCCATGCCAATGCCCGCCACTGGTCATACCCTACCAAATAATACGGTAATGCCAGCAGCGAGTCTACAGAGTCAGGGAAGGGTATAATTTGTTGCTTATTTGTATGGGACATAATATGCTATATATGTAATAAAATGTTACACAGTGAAGCTTTAATTTAACTCTGAGAATATAAAAATGGCCCCAATTGGTTACAGGTCCATTTATGTCCGTCTGCCAAAACCAAACCTGCTAAGCTCCAAGTTAACTTTATTTTCCAGTGGGTTTATTTTATATACAAATGTAAAGGAAAGCATGTTTATGTTTATTAAAGGATCCCCATTAGAGACACATGAATGGGCCTCTAGTCTTCCTGCCTGGGGTCCTGGGGTCATATAGGAAGAAGGCTTTGCATCGCCACCTATGACACTCTGTACTCTGTTAAACTCTTTGAATTGGTTGGAGATTAAATAAATGCTCCCAAGACAAATATCTTGTGGTCTTTCCATGTTTGCTGTCTAATACAATCTTAACTTTCCAAGCTTCCTGAGTTGTTACTCGGATAAACCACATGGTTGTTTGTTCCCAACCCCTGTAGTGTGATGAAGTTGACAGGCGGTGTGAATTTTAGCAGATAGTGGCCTATGGAAGCCTGCCGGTAGAAAAGAGAGAGATGAACTAGATATGATTTGGTGATAGAGATGAGATAAGGAAGTAGCGAGAAAAAGAGTGAGAGAAAGGAGTGAGGGAGGCCTAGTCATCTAAACTTTTGGTGTGTAAAATGGCAACTTAGGTCAAAGCGGTTCCATGAACACTGAAAAGATTATTCTAGCAGCCATATCTTTGCTATTGTGTCTTTGGCCATCTCCATATTGTCCACACAGCTACTGTAACATAGCAGGCGCGCATCATGCCTATGATATGATAAGATAAGATTGGGGTGTTGCTTATTTGGATTTGAAACATGGTTTTGAATTGCTTGGGTAGTACTGCTTAACTGCTACATACCTTTAAGAGAGAGAGAGAGAGAGAGAGAGAGAGAGAGAGAGAGAGGGGGGGGTGGGGGGGAGGGGGAGAGAGAGGGAGGGAAAGAGAGAGAGAGAGAGAGAGAGAGAGGGAGCGAGGGACGGAGGGGGCAGAGAGAGAGAGGGAGGGAAAGAGAGAGAGAGAGAGAGAGAGAGAGAGAGAGAGAGAGAGAGGGAGCGAGGAACGGAGGGGGCAGAGAGAGAGAGAGAGAGAGAGAGAGAGAGAGAGAGAGCGAGAGCTGGAAGTGTAGGCGTGCGTCTGTCGATCAACTGCAACTTTGCAGGCATCTCATCATCTCATCTCGCATCCTAACGGGAATTCAGAAGAAGTGCAGAGCGCGTTTTATCATCGACACTAAAGGTGAGTTTAATAACAAAAGACCAACACTGTGGTTGGGGGGGTGAGTGGAGAGCTGTTGCAACAAAGTTTGACAGCGCATCGTTACACTTCTCTGCTGTGAAGTGTAGGGGATGGATGTCATATCTATATGTCAACAACAGAACGGCGATCGCCTGCATGCAATACAACCGCTTTTTTTCTTTTCTAGACGCCGTTTTGATACCAGCCTGTTGCACACCGATGCAATCAACGCGAACTATTCGTAGCTAGAAGAGAGATCACGTAAACCTGAGATGCAACGAAATGGCAATGGTCGAAAGTTGGCTACATTCATTTTTTGCTGCCATAATAGCTCTCCAGTTTCATATAACCTCTACCTCTGACTGCATTGTTCGTCTCGGGTTGTTCATCATAACCCACATATGTTCTTGAGTAGCCTACGTAAGTTTAGTATACTATTGATTAAATTGATATATATTTTTTAGTAAGGCTATATGAATATGCCCCCCAGATTAGTGCCTTTGATGCATAACATAACATAATAAGTGATTGATATGGATATAGGATTCTATTCTATTCTATTTGTATTTACATACCTTTATGTCTATGTAACATTCTGTATGCAACATGCAGTGTGTTAACGATGTAGGATATATGCTATTGGCTCAAACAAGTTGAATTTGCATCATGCATTCTTTTGAAATGTCTGTTCTGTTGCAAGGGTTTCTTAATGATTGTGGGCAATGATCCGACTATATACATATATGTGTGTGTGTGTGTGTGTGTGTGTGTGTGTGTGTGTGTGTGTGTGTGTGTGTGTACACACACATTCTTTACAAGTATCTCCAAGCAACACTAACTAGCAACACTTAACACTGTGCAAACTTAAAAGTACAGTATAAACATATTTGTGATTAAGATGCAAATAGCTATAGTCAGATCTGATTTGCCTCAACATATTTGCATGTTATAATGTCATGCATTATTATGTGCATTCTAGTGTCTTAAGCCAGACAACTCTTCCACAATCTTGGAATACTACAGAGTCTGTAACTCTGACTCGCAAAAGCAGTGTCATCTATTTGTCATTTCTGTTAAAAAAAAAATGTTGAAAATATCTTAAAAATATATTTTAGAATTTCCATTTCTGATAGGACGCAAACTAGATGGGGTTTGGCTAATTTGGTTTCCAGTACGAGGTGGGACATCCGCTTTAATTACTCTAAGCATTTTTCAGCACTTCCTATTCCCATCTCAGCCAATCCTTAGTTTCCTGAGTTTACTTGCAATGCCAGTTCAGCATAGACTGTGATCAACTCACTTCAGAGTTTTCTGATCCGGTACAGAGAGAATCAACGGATATGGATATATGGATGGTCTGTCCCAAAAATAATTCCCTCGGAAATCGTCATAGTGGTAGGGCTACACATAAACCTGTCAAATCTTATGAATCCGGCAGGTTTCCTCAAGTACTTCTTGGGATACTTCGGTACACAAATCAGTACACATTAACTCTGGAGTCATACATTTTGCGGTAGGGGCCTATTTAACAAAAAAAAAAGTCATTATTGTGGCATCCAATCCACCCCAAATTTAAATCACACATTGACCGGCCTCTAAACAATGCACAGCCAACAGCAATTTAACTTACACCTATAGGGAGTGCCACAAATGCCACAAACTTCACTGTTTGGTGCAGAAACATGATTTATTTTCACCAAAATAAGTACAAATGATTTTGTGAGTCATGTGACAATGACGTAAAACAGTGTTTTCATATTCATTACTGTTTGCCCATAATTGGCTTAAAAGATTAGTCGGATGGGCCTACATCACAACATCCATTCAATCACAAATTGGAATTGCATGTTAGGGGCTTCTATAGAGCACACATCCAAAAGCAAAATTCAAAAGGTTGCACTGTATGTCATAGAAATGTTATCCCTGCCTGTTGCAACCCACAGATTACACAGCCCTAGCGAGGGAACCCAGGCTGGCGGATATACGGGCTCCACGGAGCGCCCTTTACTAGCTCTAACTGGTAGCAATTGGCGAGACAAGGCTACTTGATTCTGCATTTATGTGAGAGAACAATAGTATTGCGGCTTCCCAACAGGATACAGATATTTGTGTTTGCATTTTAGAATAGGCGTGGTCCAGGCCGCATCAAGCTCATCAGTTTAGAATGAAAACCAGGCTTTCCACACGTGAGGTGGCGCTTGCGCTGATTGGTCAGCCGCTGACCCTATAACCCCACTGATTGGTCAGGTGAGATAGAGACAGGTACAGCTGCTGGCCTATTACTGCAAGCCTGTCACCCTCTTTGTGCTTTTATATTAACCAAGAAAAATGAAACCATGACTGTATCATTATTTTTTTAGGAGAAAATCCTTGTACATTGCATAACAAAATCTACTTTATATCACTTAAATAAAGACTAGCTCATCTCCTACAGTAAATGTTTCTTGGGCCTGTTTATTGCGTAATCTCACATTAAATTAAGACAATACCAAATTGATATACCAACCCAGGGACCCAGATGTGAGACAACATTTTGTCAGCTTATGTACTGAGCTGAACACATTGAAGTAGCTCTGTTCCAGACTTTTCTATATGAGAAAATTATTGTATTTCGTGGCAATGTCATACCTTGATTGTTTAGACTAGGTGAAGTGAGCCTACTGCTTCAGGGACATAATAGGGGGTAAGAAAAAGAAAGAATTTAAATCAACCTTCTCATAGCCTCCAGCATAGACTTACTCAGCCTAGCCATACTACACCGCATATAGCCCACTAACACACACACACACACACACACACACACACACACACACACACACACACACACACACACACACACACACACACACACACACACACACACACACACACACTTTAACTCCCCCTCTGTGTCCAGTAACTAGGTCCAGGTGTTTGTCAGTGTGGGTTATGACAAGAGTATATCTGGGTTTGTGCGTGTGTACTGTATGTCTGCATGCATGCTCATGTGTGTGTGTGTGTGTGTGTGTGTGTGTGTGTGTGTGTGTGTGTGTGTGTGTGTGTGTGTGTGTGTGTGTGTGTGTGTGTGTGTGTGTGTGTGTGTGTGTGTGTGTGTGTGTGTGTGTGTGTGTGTGTGTTTGTGTGTGTGTCCAGATGGCATAATACTGTAGGTCCAAATCTTACCTCACCTCATGTGAGCTGTTCGGTTGCAGTATCACCATGGGACCTTGCAGGAAAACACTCAGCAAATATGAATGAGTGAAGTAGAAGACCAGATGTGTGTGTGTGTGTGTGTGTGTGTGTGTGTGTGTGTGTGTGTGTGTGTGTGTGTGTGTGTGTGTGTGTGTGTGTGTGTGTGTGTGTGTGTGTGTGTGTGTGTGTGTGTGTGTGTGTGTGTGTGTGCGCGCACACATGTGTACGCTCAACAGAGAGAGTGTTTCTTTTATATTCTTGTCCATGCATGTGCTTTCGTAGAATTTCAATAAGTGCACACGGGTTGTCTTTCTAGTTGTAGCCGAGGCCTTATTTGGAACAGCAATTGTATTTGGGTCAACACATCACAAATCTGTGTAGCACGCCACATACTCAATTGGCTGTGTAATTGAGTTTAGGGTAGCAGCTGTAAGCAGAACTCTTCCCCCCACTCTCTGGCTGTTTGCGTATGTGCATGCATGCATGTTTGCATGCATGTGTATGTCAGCGTGTGTGTGTGAAAAGAGCAATTGAGACACTTTACGTCATCAGATGCCGGCCGCGTGATGATTTTGTGTGACTGCTGGAAATGCCGATCACATTGAAGGAACACAAAACTACAAGCCAAGAATAGCAAATCTGGTCAAAGCAGTTTCTGTAGTATGGAAAAGTGTGGAAGGCAGAGGAGTGCAAGAGACAGAAAAGGAGTGTAGGGGTTGAAATAGATGGGTGAAATATTACCAAAGAGCAAGGAAGAATATTCCAAAAACAATTTGTCTCTGTGAACTGGAGGAGTGCAAGCTACTGTTGCCTTCTCTAATGTCCAATTTCCTGCAGCTGAACGATCGAGATGATAACGTTAAAGATAAAGCCCCGTGCCTGAGGGCTGATTTCTTCTCAAAGATCTCTGTCTCCTTCTCATTACACTGTCAGTGTGATTGATAGAATTCTGCCGGCATTTCTGTTCAAACTCAGACAGAACTGTAACTAAAACGTGTCATTGTTTGTGTTGTAGAACTTTGTGAGGGGCAGTTAAAAGGCTATTAATACCCATCACACACCCTAGCTGAAACCCTAGCCTTGGACCAAGGCTTTTTTTTAACAGATTTTTGTATATCTCTGTCAGTCTTAGACGTCCGTGTTTAAAGGTATAGTAAGTAACTTTGTCCTGTGTTAATGTTTACATAAAGAAAACAATATATAGTATTTCCCTCTATACCAGTCATCACCCACTGGCTTTTGCGCTAGTTCTGTGCATCTGTGGCCGCTGACATACAGTAGGCTGTTACAGTGCATATGGTTTGTCATCCGATTGTGTGACCTGCCTACCTATGCATTGTGGGACACGACACATATTGGATAGGTAACCAAATGTAAACCGCTTTTGACAAATCACACACACACACACACACACACACACACACACACACACACACACAGTCCGACATAGGCTAGTAATAGTAAGAGAGCCAGGTAGTGGGTTGACTGTTTGTTTTTTGTCAGAACAGCGTGACTGTCCATGTCCACGCATGCGCTGTGTAACTGGAAGAATATGACATATTCGTCGGCGCACTAATAAGGATTGCGCATTAAGTATTGTGCAATAATGTGGTTTCATACAAGTACAAAGTGTACAGTAAATATGAAAGTTGCAAACATCAAATGTAGTGCATTGGATTTCCCATGGCATGCATTATAGTATGTGTGTATAGTGTGTGGAGGCACTTGCATTATGGTGTGCTAGAAGAAGGCAAAAGATAAACGACATACGCCTTCTTTGTTAGTGGTGGCGCAGTCGGTAGCGCTGTCGCCTCACAGCTAGAAGGTCCTGGGTTCGATTCCCGCCAGGGACGCTGTGGGCGCTGGGGGCGTGTTCTCTCCTCCACGTCATCGGCGCCCATACCCTAGGTGGGGTTGGCGAAAGGGCCTACTCTGTGTGGAGTTTGCATGTTCTCCCCGTGTCTCCTAGGGTAGTTAATACCCTCACAAAAACATGTAGTAATCCTGGTCACTATACTGCCTCCCCCTGGCCAGCCGGGGCGCCTGATGGAGGAGAAGGGAACTGGTTGGAATAACGTGTTCCTTCCACGCGCTATGTCCAACCAGGGAAACTCCCCCCTGTCGGGTGATAAGAAGCGGCCTGCTTGCTCCTCATGCATTGACGGAGGCATGAGCTTCAGCTTGGGCTCTCCCTAGGCTGGCAGAGGGTAGGTAGTGCCCAGGATTACATAGGCAATTGGCACTGGGTGAAAAAATGTGGGTTACAAAATCGTGGGATAAAAATTATAGGAAAAAAACATCAGATCATGTGCTCTGCTCCTCTCAACACTAAACTAAAACAGCTTTTGCTTGTTTTAATTTGAAGTCATTAAGCCACATTAATTCCCATTCATCTCTCACCCAGAGATGTCCCGTTTTGGTAGATCTCTCTCGCTTGTCATTCCTATTGTTACGACCCCCTGTCTAGGGTAGGGGAGGTGACATAATAATGGAGGACAAAGTCGCTTTCAAAAATGAATTGTTTTTATTTCCTTTTTTTATGCAGAGATTTCAAACTCTTTTTGTCTTTTTTTCACCAGTGCCAAAGAACTTCAGGGTGCCGGTTTACATTTGTAAAAAGGCTGCCTAATAAAGAAAATTACCCCTAACCTAAACCTAACAAAAGAAAAATATACATTTACTAAACTTACTTACCTAACTAAAGAATATACAAAAACAAAGTGGTTTAACCAACAAAAAGACCAAACACCCCTACAAGGCGAGTGAATAACTAAATACAAGAAATAATGGAAATGGACAAATAGTTACAAGATAATGCTTAACTCAAAATAATACTGGGCAAAAAGCAACAAGTTTAACTATAATTAACTTATAGATTAAACTAAGAAAACTGAAAAGTATAACTGAAGGGCAAACAAAAGTAGCTAAAGAACAAACAAAATAACTGATTGAATCAAAAGTCACTGATGGACAAATGAACAAACAGAAGGCAAAGAAACAGAAACAAAACAAAACAGAACAGATCAGACCAGGCTACATGGGTTCGGGGAGACAGAGGGATTGAATCTCTGCAGCTCTTTCAAGTGAGAGCAACCAGTCCCCATGACAGACAGAGCAGAATGAGCTTTTGTAGGTGAGCTTCAGAGAACAGCCAGCCCTGGCTAGGGCGGAGACAAAGGGGCGACGAATGGGAGCAGGAGAACAGGGCCAGAGGCTGGACCTGTCAATCTGGACAGCTGGAAGGCAATCACTCACTCACTCATACCAGCACCACACCCAGACTCAGACTCACAGCTTCCACCACCACTCATGACCTTATATGGAACACAGAAAGACAACAATATAACACAAGCCACACATAGCACAGACATATAACCAAAATATAACCACACATAATATAACCATACGGCTAGGGCCGTAACACCCCCCCCCTTAAAGAAAACCTCCCCCCCCAAAAAGAAGTTTCTTAAGCTGGGGCATAAACACGAGAAAGGGCATCTGCCAAGACATTATCAACTCCTTTCTTGTGACGAATCTCTAAGTTGAAATCCTGTACCAGTAATGACCATCGCATGAGCCTTTGATTCGAATTTTTCATCTGTCTCAGAAAAACCAAAGGGTTATGATCAGTATAAACAACTACAGGCAATGGGCTAGATCCCACGTAAACCTCAAAAAATTGCAGAGCAAGCAATAAAGAGAGAGCCTCTTTCTCAATAGTACTGTAATTACTCTGAGGTGCATTAAATTTCTTTGAGAAATAACAGTTTGGATGGTCAATACCTACGTCATCCTCCTGCAGCAGTACTGCTCCGGCTCCACTTCCACTCGCATCCACCTCCAACTTAAAAGGCATTTTGAAGTTTGGGGCAGCCAGGACAGGAGTGCTGCAAAGAAGAGCCTTACAGGACTCAAAAGCATGCTGGCAAGCAGGCGACCAAACATAAGGCTTTTTCACACTGGTCAAACTAGTAAGGGGAATAACTACATCAGCGAAATTTTTACAGAAGGCACGATAGTAGCTCGACATTCCTAGAAAACGGCGGAGACTACGGCGTGACGTAGGTACAGGGTAGTCCACTATGGCCTTGACCTTGGCATCAATGGCCCGAACTTGACCCTGACCTACCTCTTTTCCCAAATACGTAACGGTGGCACGACCAAATTCACACTTTGACAAATTTAGAGTCAGATTAGCGCCCGCCAACCTGCCGAAGATTAAACCAAGAGTGTGCATGTGCTCAGGCCACGTATCAGAAAAAGCAACAACATCATCGAGGTACACCTCACAATTTTCCACCCCAGCTAACACATTGTGCATAAGCCGTTGGAACGTAGCAGGTGCATTACGGAGTCCGAATGGCATCACAGTATACTGATAGAGACCATCGGGGGTAACAAAGGCAGAGATATCTGAAGCACGAGCAGTTAAAGGGACCTGCCAGTACCCTTTAAGTAAATCAAGTTTTGTAACAAATTTAGCAGCACCAACACGGTCTACACAGTCCTCCATGCGAGGCAGAGGATACGAATCAGGTTTGGTAACATTATTTACCTTTCTGTAATCTGTGCAGAAGCGTTGACTGCCGTCAGATTTTGGCACGAGCAGACAAGGCGAACTCCATGCGCTAGAGCTGGGAATGGCAAAGCCATTATCTAGCAAATACTCAACCTCCTTCTTAAACAATGAGCGTTTAGTAGGATTTACGCGATAAGCATGTTGTTTAATGGGAGGATTCACACCTACTTCCACATCATGTGATAGGACAGTAGTGCGGGAAGGTATGTCTGAAAATAAAATGGGGTTATTTTCAATCAAACTAACTACGTCTGCTTGAGCCACAGAATCCAAGTGCTGCAAATAATCAGGCAGATTTTTCAGAATTTCAGAATTTTGCATCCGAGAGCCAGCCGAGCTCTTTGAACGCAAGCCATCACTCTCTGGGGAATATAGAGAAGGCACGACGGACACTACTGAGGCTACCGGGGTGGGTAGAACTGAAGGCGCAACACTCTCAGAACGATCAAAATAGGGTTTGAGCATATTAACATGGCACACTCTGGTTTTACTCCGGCGGTCTGGGGTCGCAACTACATAATCAGTATCACTAAGTTTTTTTTCTATGACATATGGGCCACAGAATTTAGCCTGAAGGGCCGAAGTGAGAAACGGGAGCAACATTAGCACCCTATCACCCACATTAAACTGGCGTGTCACCGATTTGCGATCAAAATGTTTTTTCATTTTCCCCTGGGACGCAGTCAATGCGCTGCGTGCGAGGTTACAGGCATTGTGCAGGCGGTCTCTGAATTTAGCTACATAATCCAACACATTTGAGGATGGAACAGTGGATTTCAATAGCAAGCGATCACGGAGCACCCGGAGAGGACCACGCACACTGTGCCCGAACACCAGCTCAGAAGGGCTAAAACCAAGTGACTCTTGTACACTTTCCCGCACGGCCATGAGCAGAAAAGGTAACCCCTCATCCCACGACTTGCCCGTCTCAGAACAGTACTTTTTCATCATTGACTTGAGCGTTTGATGGAACCGCTCAAGAGCGCCCTGAGATTCAGGATGATAAGCACTAGACTGTATGTGTTTAATGGACAAGGACGCGACAACCTGCGCGAAAACTTTAGAGGTGAGATTTGTTCCCCTGTCCGATTGAATGGACTTGGGTAAACCAAAAATAGAGAAAAAATTAACCAGAGCTTTTATTACAGTTTTGGCCTTTAATGTGCGCAATGGAATCGCCTCCGGATACCGAGTGGCAGCACACATTAAAGTCAACAAATACTGATGACCTGACTTCGTTTTGGGAAGTGGGCCAACACAGTCAATAATGATATGTTCGAAGGGCTCTCCCATCACCGGAATAGGTAATAAAGGAGCAGGAGGAATAACCTGGTTAGGCTTCCCCATCATTTGGCAAACATGACACGAACGGCAAAAATTTGACACATCAGATTTAAGCCCTGGCCAATAAAAATAACGCAAAATGCGGTGATACGTTTTACGAATACCTAAATGACCAGCCAAATTGTCATGTGCGAGACTAAGGACTTGAGAACGAAAAGGTTCAGGTACAACAACCTGCTGAACGGAGTTCCACCCGAGGTTGCCAGCGCCGGGCGGGAACCAATTGCGCAACAAAATGCCATCCACTACACTGTACGCACTCTGCGCATCCTGCGCATGAGCGGCCCCCCAGCAAACAGCGAGGGATGGGTCATCTTGCTGTGCCGAAACGAACGTGTCTTTATCGACATCAAACACAAATTCAGTCTTTATTGGCATCACATCAACCATCTTCTGCTTAACCATGGCGGCAGGAAGATTCACTGGTTGCTCAGAACACATAAAAGTGTCCTTCAAACTAATGTTCTCATCACAGCCCTTCCTTGCCTGTGCACGGGTCACAGCGCAGGCAGGGAACAATACCGAGGTGCCCATAGACTGATCCAAATCGATCACAGGATTCTCGACAATTTCCGGCGTTGGGAAAACTTTCTCCCCTGCCAAGTCATTGCCGAGAATTAACGAAACGCCGCCGACTGGTAACTGAGCGCGAGTACCCACCTGCACAAAACCGGAGACCAGGGGCGAACGCAAAAACACAGAGTGCAACGGAGCGCGTAATGAATTCATCTCCACCCCCAACAATAGAGCATCAGATCCACAAAAGGAATTATTCGAGAAAGTGAACACATCATTTAACATGAGAGATTGTGACGCTCCCGTATCACGCAGGATTGTGATCGGTACCTGATCTTTATCCTGACCTGACAGGGACACTGAACCTTTCAAAAGGAAGGGTCCAAAACATTCCTCCATTTCATCTGACACAGGCGCCCCTGTGTCAGAGGAAAGTGGAGGAGGAATGGACCGAATGAACCCAACTGCTTTTGATTTTTTTGGACTCTAAGTTTCTTTTCGTTGTAGAGTGGGACATGCCGAAATGAGGTGACCCTTTTCATGACAATAGAAACAATCACGAGTCTCTGAACCAGAGACAACATTAGAACCAGAACGAGGCGGGCTTTTTGACACAGAAAACTTTCGATTCCCCCCCACTCTGCCGCCCATGGGATTGCGGCGTGCAGAGGGAGCAGAAAACACAGATCGGTGTGTCAAAATGAACTCATCGGCACACACCGCAGCTTTAACCACATTATCCACTTTCTGCTCGTTTAAGTAGACAACTATACGCTCAGGTAGACAGGATTTAAATTCCTCTAATAATACCAAATCACGAAGCTGGTGAATAGTCAATACCTTGTTTGCAGTGCACCATTTGTCAAATAAGACACTTTTCTCCCTGGAAAATTCTACATAAGTCTGGTTGGCAGTTTTCTCACAGGACCTGAACCTTTGGCGGTACGCCTCCGGCACTAACTCATATGCCCTTAGTATGGTTTCTTTTACCACCTCATATTTGCGGCTCTCCTCAACAGTTAAGGCTGCACACACATCCCGAGCTTTTCCCACTAATTTGCACTGCAGTAATAAACTCCACATGTTCTTTGGCCACTTCACCGTGGTTGCAATGCGTTCAAAAGTGTCAAAGTACGAATCGAGTTCTGTCTCTTTAAAGTGCGGTACCAAAGGAATATGCTTACTGATGTTGAAATCCTGAGAGCATCCCGAAATCCTGGGCTGGGGGGCAGGTGACCTGTCGAGCTCTGCGGCCCTGATGCGGAGTTGCATCAGCTCAACCTCCTTGGTTTTTGTTGCGAGTTCCACCTCTCGGAGGCGGAGGGCCAGCCCTAGACTATGTGAGTCCCCCCCAGCATTGGTACGAGCTATAAGCGGATCTATCTCTGAGTCCTGAGGTGAGACACTAGCCTCTCCTTCCTCAAGCTCAGTGAGCGCAGGGGAGCCTGTGTCAGCAGTCGCCTCCACATTCTCACCCGAACGCCCAGCCATATTCTCCGCCAGCCCGATGCTTACACGCTCTATGATCCCTTTTTCAGTAAGTTTTTCCTCTATATGAGACCTTAGTTCGGCCTTATTGGCACCCGATGGGACAGAAATTTTGAAGACTTTAGCAATCAAATTTAACTCAATTTTAGTGCATTTATCTAATTTGTCTAGAGTGGGAGAAGTTGGGAAAGTTAATGCAACCTCATCTGGTTCTACCGCGGACATTACAATTAATCAACTACTCTACCTAACCTGCCAACCAAAACAGACAACTGGAGCAAAGTTTTGACTACTCACCAGATCGAACGAAACCCAGAAGAACCTAACCAAACCCATGCAACCTGTTAAACGAACGAATTAAACCAAATTCAAATAATCCTCAAAAAAGGAATAAGTTTCAGGGGTAAACTTTTGAACCAAGCCGAGTCCCCAAATTATGTTATAATTTGGATCGATATTTTTTTATAATTTGGAACGGACGAGCCCCCAAATTATGTTACGACCCCCTGTCTAGGGTAGGGGAGGTGACATAATAATGGAGGACAAAGTCGCTTTCAAAAATGAATTGTTTTTATTTCCTTTTTTTATGCAGAGATTTCAAACTCTTTTTGTCTTTTTTTCACCAGTGCCAAAGAACTTCAGGGTGCCGGTTTACATTTGTAAAAAGGCTGCCTAATAAAGAAAATTACCCCTAACCTAAACCTAACAAAAGAAAAATATACATTTACTAAACTTACTTACCTAACTAAAGAATATACAAAAACAAAGTGGTTTAACCAACAAAAAGACCAAACACCCCTACAAGGCGAGTGAATAACTAAATACAAGAAATAATGGAAATGGACAAATAGTTACAAGATAATGCTTAACTCAAAATAATACTGGGCAAAAAGCAACAAGTTTAACTATAATTAACTTATAGATTAAACTAAGAAAACTGAAAAGTATAACTGAAGGGCAAACAAAAGTAGCTAAAGAACAAACAAAATAACTGATTGAATCAAAAGTCACTGATGGACAAATGAACAAACAGAAGGCAAAGAAACAGAAACAAAACAAAACAGAACAGATCAGACCAGGCTACATGGGTTCGGGGAGACAGAGGGATTGAATCTCTGCAGCTCTTTCAAGTGAGAGCAACCAGTCCCCATGACAGACAGAGCAGAATGAGCTTTTGTAGGTGAGCTTCAGAGAACAGCCAGCCCTGGCTAGGGCGGAGACAAAGGGGCGACGAATGGGAGCAGGAGAACAGGGCCAGAGGCTGGACCTGTCAATCTGGACAGCTGGAAGGCAATCACTCACTCACTCATACCAGCACCACACCCAGACTCAGACTCACAGCTTCCACCACCACTCATGACCTTATATGGAACACAGAAAGACAACAATATAACACAAGCCACACATAGCACAGACATATAACCAAAATATAACCACACATAATATAACCATACGGCTAGGGCCGTAACACCTATATTCATTTGGAGTACTGATGAACTGCCTGCTAGCCAGTTTAAATTAGACATCAAAGTAACAGTTTGCAGTTGCTAGTTTAAGTTTCACATGATGAAATAAGCTGAGCTGATAAGCCTTTTTTTTGTCACATTGCTGTCTCACATTAATAGCCAATTTGCCTAACACTAAACATTGTAAACAATATTTATGCTATCATCATACTCTTCCAAACTGTAGTTTTACATGCCTATTATCCAATTATATGTCAGGGAGTTTTTCAGCACGCAGCACACAGCACAGAGGTTTTCAGCACATCAACAACATCAGAGTCAGAGGAAAGCCCATGTTCCTCTGACAGATGGGATTTCTAGCTAGCACATGGATAACATCAGCTTTAAAATAGTTCAGATGGAATTAAAGGGGCATTTCACGTTTAAACACTTCTGGGGTCATTTTAACATCTAATTAGGCTTTTGTGTGCTCCCACCAGGCAGTTGATATTCATTTTATCAGACACGCCCCCCCCCTCCTATATAAACCCATTGAACTTCAAACTCCATTTTAACCATGTTATATTGAGTTATTGAAAACACACGTCCCTGATTCTTCTGAATGATATTGTTGTCCATATTCTTTTTTTTTACTTTTTATCCCCTTTTCTCCACAATTTAGTTAATTAATTCCTCCCCACATCCATCTGTGTGTTGTATCCTACTGACTCACCTGCCAGCGAGGAGCCCCCACCGGGAGAATGTAGAGCCTTCCTGCTATTCCTCCCGCCAAACACTCCCTGCTGACAGGTGATGCACCAGCTCGTAGGATTACATGCAGTGACAAATATCACCCTACCAGCCCGGCTTCCCTCCCCTGAACACGGGCCAATTGTGTTCATATAGATGCTCGACAAAGCCAGATGCACAGCGGAGGAACATTTTTTTAATAAAAAAAATATAAAAGGTTAATTAAAAGTATGGAGAAATCAATATAGAATGTCACATGAATACATGAATAAAAGTATGGAGAAATCAATGTAGAACAAGTGTAATGCTTGGGATTCGAACCCGGTTCTTCTGCATGGGAAGGGACAGACACTAAAGGCAAAAATCTTAACCACTAGCCTAAAAGGAAATCTCCGCTAGCCTAAAGGGGAATCCCCCTTGACTGGGGGAGATGTTAGGCTTTTTGGTCTTCAGCCAGAAGCTCTGAGCATCTCTGCTACACAAGCCTAGTCAAAAAGAAATGTAGTTGAGGTGATGATGCCAGCCTTCATAATACCTCCTCAAAGTATGCCCACGTATCACCAATGAGTATGAACTTGTCATTACTTTCCTATGGTATGTATGCTTTTGTCTACATACTTTATAATATGAAAGGCATATTTGATTTCTGTTAAGCTGCAGACACTTTTTTTTAATGTCTTAAGGCAGACTAAAGCTTTAGTTTTGTGTGGTTGCGAGCGGGGGTCACATACTGGTAATAGCCAATCTGCAAGCTAACGTCATCACAGCGTTACAAGTAGATCTGCTATTTTCTGTGCGCTAACTATACAATAAATCAGGCATTATCTGTGCTAATCTAGACCATAGAGAGTGTCACAAACCATTGTGTGGGTGTTGGTGTGTGTTTGGTGTGTGGGTAAGTCTTGCATATTCACACACATGGTTTCCATTGTCTCTTTGTTTTCTACGCCTCCTGACTCTGAAGCTGGGATGAGTTAGGATCTTGACACTAGACTTTTCAGAGGGAAATACTGATTTATTGCCTCTGTTGCTTTGATATACAGTATATATATACATACGCACGCACGCACACGCAATGTATAGGCCAGTCTGCTCAAGCACATAATGTTTTTGACCACAATAGTATTACTGTGTTAGAATAGTAACCACTTCCATCGCACCGCCAATCCGAATAATATGCCCATATATGGAGATCTCTGTATTTGGCAGTTCTTTTTCCTTTATGCCCATATATGGAAGTCGCTGATGTCATCAGTATATGCCCATTCATGGGCATGCCCCCTTTTGTGCCCATGTATGGAGCTGACTGTTTTGTTTGCGCCTGATGACATGAAGACACATTGAGGTTAGACAACACACTCCATATTTGGGTGCAGCTGCTTTGGGAACTCCTTATAATGGTCATCGTGACATGAGCGTGACGACCTGGTCCAATTTGAATATAGGATTCATTCATTATTCTACGAATGGGACGTAGTTTAACCCAGCAAAATGTGTCTTAAGTAGGCTAACTGCATATTAGACACAGTCTTCAGACCCAGTAGAGACTGAGTACACTGCTGTAGAAATAAACATTTGACCCATGGTCCTTGTGGAGCCCTCGTTGTGATCAGTCTGTCAACTTGTGATCAGTCTACTGTAACTGTAGCCTATGTGTGACATGTGTAATTATCTGATCCTCTGTCATGCGTGGATACATGAGGGCTCCACTCATTTTGTGAATAAGTTATGTTTATTTAAATAAATAGAAATTGGCCTCTATTTCTTGTTCGGCCTGCCTGGAGGAATGTTCACAAAAATTGTTCTAGTGAAAATGAGTGTTATGCTTGTGAGCAGGGATGTGTAGGGACTAGATAGAGATCTGGAAGGGAATTTGCCTATTGGGATGCATGCAGCTGCTGTCTGTACGTGCACTGCTGAGGAAGACACTTATTGACACCCAGCCTTCAGCACATTCTGTGTGTGAAATGTCTCCTATTAAAGGACACATTTTGTCCTTTAATACTAAAGGTCCTTTAGTCCACGTACAGTATGACCACAAATATCACAAGCAGACATTTAATATCTGCTTGTGATATTATTTGTGGTCATACATGTGTATTTGTTGTGGGAATGTTGTCTGTACATTAGAGTGAGAACGTGTGTAAGCATTATTGTGAGGGATGCTTGTGTTTGTGTGCAAAGATAAATGTGTGCATTGTTAAGAGTAGGACAAAAGTATCATGTCAGCAACTCAGCATACAGTTTGTGTGTGTGTGTGTGTGTGTGTGTGTGTGTGTGTGTGTGTGTGTGTGTGTGTGTGTGTGTGTGTGTGTGTGTGTGTGTGTGTGTGTGTGTGTGTGTGTGTGTGTGTGTGTGTGTGTGTGTGTGTGTATATGTATATTTATTTGTGTATGTGTGTTATTCTTGCAGAACCTGTTAATCCAGTCACACACACGTCTCACCTCAATCTTCAGCAGCATTATGTCCTTACCTCCCCTCAGGCCAGCTCACATTTTAACACACAAACAGCTCCTGATCTCATGATGGAGTTATTGTTGCCTTGCGCTCTCTGGTTCACAAAGTTATGCTGTTTTCCATTGACACATACAGTGTGGTAAAGAACTGACATCAGCATCTTCTTACATACACGGTGCTTGAAACGTCCTGGTTCTCAGTTGTCTGTTCATGGAGCAGCCTTCCAGACCTGAACGTCAGTCACAGGAAGAACAGGATGTGTCACCAAGTAACGAAATGGAATACTTTGTAACTGAAGCCTACTGGCCTTTCCTGTAGTCAAAACACTGGCTTGCGAGTTGGTAGGCTAAAAGTTGTGTAAATTGTGATTTGTTGGCCTATACATAATGTCCCGTAGAATTAGTCTTGGGTCGTGTCCCTCAGGGCGGACATTTAAACGTATGAAGAGCCAGCTTCTGAACTCATGATCTGGATATTCTCTCCAACTGCTCCCTAATTCACACGGGTCGCACAGTTCAGCCACCCCCCCCCCCCCCCTCTTTACTTTTGTTTAGAGTCAGGGAGGAGAGAGATTTGGCACCTGGCACCTTTTTTATATCAGCAGTACGTTCAATGTTTTCGCTCCATCTATTGTTATTATAACCTGTACTGTCCTGTCGCATGCCATCCTTGTTGCTACCAGCAAAAGTATGTTTATAAATGTTTAAAAGTATCTATAGTGCCAATCCAACCCTGTCCTCTTTCAGCTTCAGGTTAATTTATAGGCTACTGCGTGGTATGACCGTGTCACTTGCCGAAAAAAACCCACAGATTTTCAGCAAGCAATTACTGTTGTGCAGTGGAGTATAAATGAAGCTAGAGTATAAATTAAACTACCAGCTAGCTCATGTCGCTTGTAAATCGGCTATTTTTGCTATTCGTTCCTATTAGGACAAACTGAATTTATAAGTGGTTAGCTCATTTGCAGTTCTTCTGATTTCATACATTGCAAAACACAGTGACGTCTCTGTTCAGTCATTCATTCGTGTTTAGTTTGGCTCGTTGTTCAGCAAGGTAATCACTGGGGCCTCAGTTCACTTAGGAAGAAGAAAGAGGACAAATGATGGAGAGATGAGAGGTGGAATGAGAAGGAAGTAAGCGCCGAGGAGAGAAAGATAGTCATCTGGACCCACTTTAGGACAATTTTCATCCCTCCCTCCTACACTCCAAACCGGAGACCCCACCTCCACCTCCAACAGCCTTTCACCATGTCTTCTTTGAGGTGCCGTCCTATTCACGGCGAGTGAAATATGTGCTTCCTCGGGGGCAGAGGAGGAAGTGTCATCATTGCGCGCCAGAAAGAGTCTCCACCTCTGCCTCCAGGTCAGGGTGTGAACATACTGTACACAGAAGAAAGTAGACACTGGGTCCTCTAGGATGTTCCATCCTTGATCATATAAGAGAGAGAGAGAGAGAGAGAGAGAGAGAGAGAGAGAGATGCGAACAAAAGAGAAATTACTTCAAGCTGCAGCGCTCCATGTCTGTGAGGTCAGAGTTGAGACAGATTGATTATTAGAAAAATTCCTCCATAAACCTCCTCTAGATCTCATATTTTAGAGCTGTCTGTGCTATAAATTAACCACAAGGCTTTGTGTTCGGTTTTGCTTTGGTGCATTTCTCCAGATGTCTCCATTGATAACGAACAACTTAGCCAAGCATGTGTAATAAACAGACCGGCAAGCAGGTAGACACATGGGCTTTCAAATGGAGAAGAATATAATTGACAGTATGAAACATTCGGGGTCTTCGCTGCACCTCTGAGGAATGCTCGATTTAAAACGGTTCTTTCTCTGTGTATACTGTATGTCTAGCTCCCTCTCTGTCTATGTCTCTCTCTCCCTGTCACTCACGTGTACCCATATCTTGTCTAGTCGTTGGACGTTATGCTCAGAAGTATTGTATTGGCTAGGGAGTCCCACACATATATTATCCACACACACATACTTGTGTGAGAAGTGATGAATGTGTTTCTGAGGTTCATGAGTTCTGCAGATGTGCCTCTGAGAAAGAGAGAGGGTGAGACAGAATATAAAGCATGTGATCAAACAGTTACCACAGAGGTATGTTTATAGCATGGATTGTACATCACTTGAAACCTTTGAGAGGATTTCAACGTATGCAATAAGTTGAAATCATCAGTCATGAAATTCACAAGGCCCTTCAAGATATCTTTACAGCTCGGCAAAGCTGTCAATAAACAGACGTGCAACTAGTTGTCACTTTCTCGTTATTGGCTAAAGGCCAGCCAATGAGGGGTCGCCAATGGCTTCCCATACTCTGAACCAAGCCCCAGAACCGCGGTAGAACAGTGAAGCTGCCACCGCCTGGTGGTCAAATCTGGCATTGCAAGACCTCCGCATTTAAAACGCTACTGCGTTTGCTTCTATCGTCTGAAACCCTTGTGCGCCTGCTCGAAATACAGACAGACACACAAAAAGGACAGGCAGAGACGGATGCACTTGTTTTCTTTATATTGGTAGCCAAGCTGTAAATGACATTTCATGTCAGTCTTGTTTAACAGTCATTTCTGACAAATTCACTAAGATTGACATCAAATCGTATCTGTTCTCTGTGATATACTGAATCTGATTAAATTGGTCTGCACCTTCATTTACCTGTCTGGCCATACATCAGTCCCAGTATAGGCAGACATACAGTTCTTACATCTGTACTGAGTTGGTGAGTCCACATTCTCGCATCGCATTACCTGTCTAGTCAACTCACACTGGTCCAGCTTAAGGTCAATGTGGTGTGAAATAGACTTCTGGGAGTCTTATATATACTGTAAATAATATACTGTACTGTATCACTGTAAAATGCTCCGTCAGTGATGGCACCACTGTAAAACACTGTCCTTATTGAGTCAGTGATGGCACCGCAGTAAAACACTGTGTTCTTATTGAGTCAGTGATGGAACCGCAGTAAAACACTGTCCTTATTGAGTCAGTGATGGCACCGCAGTAAAACACTGTGTCCTTATTGAGTCAGTGATGGCACCGCTGTAAAACACTGTAATTATTGAATAAGTACCAACACCACCGACACAGTGATGTCATCAACCTCACAGCTGATCATTGGAGAGGATTTGGAGATTGAATCGTAATGAATACTTAGTCGTATGACCGTGACATTACAATGAAGTTTGAACAAAGGGGTCATCAAAAGCTGGCATTGTTTAATGACCACATTGAGTTATACATGACGCTAGTGAGATTGGGAAACAGCGGGACCCATTTGTGGGTCGTGGATCCATTTTTGTGGGTCACGATTGAATATCTCTTTATTTTTGTTTCCTAAATTTCGTCATTAATTATTATTATTTTGAAAATATTTTCTAAAGATTTCCACAAAAATACACACATGTTCATGAGTTGAAAACAAATTAAAACATTTCTCAAAAATAATTTCATGAATAAAACACAAATAATAAAAGAAAACAAAATTAGACAACAGATGTTTAAGAAGTAGTGAAAATAGCATATGTGCAAGCTCGTGTGAGCTTGTAGATCTGCTATTTTCCCTAGTTTGGGACCCGGGCAAACATCTGATTTCTCTTTTGGGTCTAGAGCTAAAAGGTTTGGGAACCACTGGTGTACATGACATGACCAATTCATAAGTAATATTGTCTCATGTGAAAGGGTGTGACTGGTAATTCATGTTTTTTTCTGTGAATGAGAGCGAGAGAACAGTTATTTGTGTGGTCATCTGTCTGATGGTGTTTGGGTGAGACACTGCAGGGGCCAGTTAGGGACATCTGGTCAGTTTTTGATGCATTAATCCCTGCATCTCCCTCTCCAGAAAAAGACGCTTCGCTGTTGAGCATCTGGTCAGTGCTGGGCTTAATGTCATCTAATTAAATCTGTCTCACAGCAGCCCCCCTTCCCATTAGAATCATATCTGCCATGATGTGATTCATGATCTCCATAAACCTCAGTGTCCCTCGTATATCTCATATATCTACTTCTGCATTTCTCTTTCCTGTTGCCTCTTCTTTAATTTTGTTGACAGAAATAACAACATTTACTTTTACATTTACCGGAAACCTTGTATGTTCAATGTAGTGACAAGCTGCAAGCAGAAGCCTCCACATGGCACGTGGCAATGCTAAAGACAAAAACTGTACTACAGTGACCGACTGAAGTAGCCAATTCTGCAACCATTGACCGTCAACGACAGTCAAGTTTTTCCTAGCCACGATGCCGATGCAACTAGTAGTGACCTCAATCAATGTTGAGGGATACACTAGAACGAAGGCTGATGTGCTAGCGGCTAGTTGCAACGGAAGCGACATTGTCTGTATGCAGGAGACCCACCTAGGTCAGACCAGCAACCGGCCAACACTACCAGGGATGAAAGTGGTAGCTGACCCTACTGGACGTTAGGGACCTCCACACTAACAGCTCAGATACCAACATAGAGAACATAATTAATATATGCCTGCCAGAGATCTCCATTACCTCGCTGTATAAACCACCTGTGCACTGTGAAAATATTTTAAAGGTTTTAAAGGTTTTAAAGGTGTTAAAGTATTAGTAGTGTTATAGTAGAGTCAAAAATGGAGGTTCCGTGACCATCCTTTGGCAAGGATGGTTTGACGATTGATTTGACCTCTATGGACCCTTTAGAAAAGATTTAGCCCCCAGGTCCCTCCCAAAAATCCTGGCATTTTTTGCTAGACAGCCAAATTCAAAATGGCGCCCGGCGCCATCTCTAAAAATTAACTTTTGATCTGAATGACCTAGAATCATGTATGAAGGCACTTTTCCATACAAGTCAACCATGAGGATTCCAAATCTGACACAATTTTAATTGTAAGACCTTGTTTTGACTCCGAAATTCAAGATGGCCGACATCCAGTAGAGTAAAAACTTATACCCAGGGGGCAAAGGGGGGTATGCTGCATTTGCCCTGCCATAAAAGGTTGGCCACCAGAAATAATATCTATGACCCAGTAGGATCACAACCTATATGGACAACCCGGTCACCTTGCTGCTGGAAATCCAATATGGCCGCCTCAATATTATCAGAAAATAGCTTTGGCAATAACTTTTGAACCAGATGGGCTAGAAATAAAAACTTGGTGTCTATATCATGGTTTCAGAGCATGAGAAACTCAATGGAATACTTATCTTTATGATTGGGTGTGTCTGGACCTTTCATTTGCATATTTCCAAGATGGACGCCACGCGAAAATGAGTTTTCCTATGACTTGTACAGCAAAAAGTCTGCTTTTTAAGCAATATGAACACATTTGGTCAGTTTGAGCTTTAATTTATATGTTGTCAATATGGCTGCAGTCATAAATAATGTATGGCATTACATTTTCCCTCAGATTTATTGATTTATAGATCTATAGTTGTGGGGATGATTGCAGAGAAAATCGGAGAAAAAGCCCACAACGTATCTTATGTATCATTTTAATAAACTAAATACAATATAAACAGACACATGCACACTCCAAGACTTGCCAAAAACTTCAACTTTAGGGCTATACAAATTAACATAGTGGTATGCATTCAAGTAACATAACAAAATATAGACTACTTAGTGACAAATAGAGTAAAGGCGGAGTTGAGGTTGCCTACAAAAGGTTCATTTTGACCTCTATGGTGCTGTCTTGCCTGCTTCTAAAGCCAATGATACTATGGTAAAATGCTATTCACTGTTGTCATGTGTTGCACTGATCCTGCTGCATGGTGTCTCCAGTCCCTGGCAACGGCATCCTAAGTAGCATGGAATTGCCTTCTTTGCACGGGAACAGTTTTTTTTGGCAGCCTTTGATACAGCTGCATGATATTGCCTTGTTCATTGACACAGGCCAGGCTGGCTCGGTAGATGCAAGGGGGACTGCATTGCTAGCACTGAGAGACCATCCATACTCTGTGAAAGAAGGAATATCCGGCTTGGCGATATGTGCACATTTATCTATTATGGTTGCTAGAACAGCTCTTCTCAGGTGCAGGTCAAAGGCATTCTCTGTCGGGGGCAGCAGCTTTAAGAGGGTTGATCTATTATTGAGGAACTTGTACACTCTAAGCTTACTCAGGTCAAAATCCTCCTGGTGGTCCGCTTTGGATGTATATACAGCAATTGTGAGGTCTCGTGCCGGATTTATGGACGTCATCTGAGAGGGAATCATAAGAGTTTTCACCAAACTCCTCAAGTGCAGAGATCCAGACGCATGATGGCCTTGAACCATGCCTTCTTCCCAGTGAGGAAGGGATAGCTGGTGGTACAGTATCTCTGCCACTTAAACTATGGATAAAGGGCAGGGCACGACACTGTGCGAGCCCCAGTGCTGATACCATTTGATGGATAGGAAGGTATGAATTTTGCTCTGTTCTCACCCACAGCTCTGGAAGGCATCTGAGATGGGTTGCTGCATAGTAAAGGCACATGATGATGATGTCTGTGTCATTGGCATGGATGACAACTCTGTCAACTTTGTCATTCTGGACGCTGTACAGGGTGTGGAGTATTATTCTTGTATCAGCCTCCTGTTGTGTGGATTCTAGTGCAGGGACATCTTCAATAGACCCCTCATTGATCAACACACTCCTTGTCTCTTCTTTAAACCCCCCACCCAGGTAAAGATGTGTTGGACCAAGGGCCGCCTTAAGTTTCTCATTTTCACACCATTCGTCACAGAGGAAACTCAATAGGTTTGCCTTGTTAGCTGACACAGCAAAAAAACTCCTGAGGATCTGGAGCTGTGTAATGCATACTGACTTCATATTCTTTGGTAGGTTTTGGTCAAGCATATCTGTGTTCTTGCTCAGCTGTCTTAAGACTAGGTCCACTGTACCGGTCAAAACAGAAGTGAATGATCTCTGTGCCAGCAGGCACATCATTCAACAGCAGACGTTGGTATCGTTCAGCGATTGTTCCAAATGCTTCACCTTTCAGGAACGACCAATGGCGCATGGCATACATGGCATCAATAACTACTGCTGTTTTTATGTCTTCTGTAGGCAGGTCAGGGATGCATGCAACTTTGGTCTCCTCTTTCAGGACCTTAACAAGGCTTGCCTTGGTACCTGTTCTCATCCTGCCATCTTCCTGGAAGAGGGAAGGGGGGAAGTCACTGCACTCGTGGTTGCCTATAAAGACAAGGTTGAGTTCTCCACCACTGGCTATGATTTGGGTCATGTGCAGGAGGGCAGTAATTTCATTGCGCTTGCCAGGTGCTGAGGTTTTCCCCTTAGATTTTTTAGATGATGTGTTTTGAGTGTAGAAAGTGTTAAGCTTCATTATGCTTGTCTTCTTCTGTTCACTGGACAGTGACTCACACAGTGCCTTCAGACCCAGTTCTTTCACACTCATCAAGTCGTCCTTGACTGTGGAATCAGCACACTGTCCTGTAGATATGTTGATCATGGGTTAGTCTCCACTGCTGCCATGACCTTGACTACCATCTCTGCGTCCCGGATTACACGACTCTGACCAGACTCATGGTGTGGGTCTGCCATATTGACAACATATAAATTAAAGCTCAAACTGACCAAATGTGTTCATATTGCTTAAAAAGCAGACTTGTTGCCATAACAGTCAGCTGTCACTGTAAAAGTCATAGTAAAACTAATTTTCGCGTGGCGTCCATCTTGGAAATATGCAAATGAAAGGTCCAGACACACCCAATCATAAAGATAAGTATTCCATTGAGTTTCTCATGCTCTGAAACCATGAAATAGACACCAAGTTTTTATTTCTAGCCCATCTGGTTCAAAAGTTATTGCCAAAGCTACTTTCTGATAATATTGAGGCGGCCATATTGGATTTCCAGCAGCAAGGTGACCGGGTTGTCCATATAGGTTGTGATCCTACTGGGTCATAGATATTATTTCTGGTGGCCAACCTTTTATGGCAGGGCAAATGCAGCATACCCCCCTTTGCCCCCTGGGTATAAGTTTTTACTCTACTGGATGTCGGCCATCTTGAATTTCGGAGTCAAAACAAGGTCTTACAATTAAAATTGTGTCAGATTTGGAATCCTCATGGTTGACTTGTATGGAAAAGTGCCTTCATACATGATTCTAGGTCATTCAGATCAAAAGTTAATTTTTAGAGATGGCGCCGGGCGCCATTTTGAATTTGGCTGTCTAGCAAAAAATGCCAGGATTTTTGGGAGGGACCTGGGGGCTAAATCTTTTCTAAAGGGTCCATAGAGGTCAAATCAATCGTCAAACCATCCTTGCCAAAGGATGGTCACGGAACCTCCATTTTTGACTCTACTATTAAACATAGTTTTTTTGGGGGTAAAACAGTGGTTGCTAGGGTCCAATAGGCGGTGTCTAGGATATAAAAGGTGGTTGCTAGGGACTAATTGGTGGTTGCAAGGGTAAAATAGTGGTTGCTAGGGTCTAATAGGCGGTTGCTAGGGTCTAATATGTGGTTGCTAGGGTCTAACATGCAGTTGCTAGGACCTAGGAGTTTTCAGAAATGTTTCATAACCTTTCAAATTTCGGGAATGTAGTAGATACTGCAATTTTTGCTCCTGCAAAACACTGTCATACGACAAATAATGAAATAGGGCATTCATAAAAAATCACACCCTGTGTGAAGGAAGCGGTGCCTTTGGGGCGGGCCTTAACTCATTTCAGTTCGTCCCTATTGGTGGTCTGAGTCCACTTACCAAATTTGTACTTGGTAGCATGCTGCAAACTGGAATAATGGCTGTTTAAAGGCCAGCCAATGGGCAGACAGAGGGGGCGGGGCTTAAGTAATTACAGTTCGTCCCTATTGGTGGTTTTAGTCCATGTGCAAAATTTGTACTCCGTAGCATGCTGCGAACTTGAGTTATGGCTGTGTAAAGGCCAGCCAATGGGAAGACAGAGGGGGCGGGGCTTCAGCAATTCATGCTCAACCCTATTGGTGGTCTAAGTCCACATACCAAATTTGGACTTGGTGGCATGCTGCAAACTGGAGTTATAGCTGTTTAAAATCCCGTGCTCATCCCGTGCTCATACGGGCGGAGGGACATAACATACGCTGGGGGTCCCTGGACAGAGGGGGCGGGGCTTCAGCAATTCATGCTCGTCCCTATTGGTGGTCTAAGTCCATATATTAAATTTGGACTTGGTGCCATGCTGGAAACTGGAGTTATAGCTGTTTAAAATCCCGTGCTCATCCCGTGCTCATACGGGCGGACGGACATAACATACGCTGGGGGTCCCTGGACAGAGGGGGCGGGGCTTCAGCAATTCATGCTCGTCCCTATTGGTGGTCTAAGTCCACATACTGAATTTGGTCTTGGTGGCATGCTGGAAACTGGTGTTATAGCTGTTTAAAATCCTGTGCTCATCCCGTGCTCATACGCTGGGGGTCCCTGGACTAGGGCTGTCGCGATAATCGCATTAACCGCATACCGCGCTATTACAATTTCAAACCGCAAGGGGGCAGACAAACCGCACAAACCGCATCATCCCGCGCAGCGCGCCCAGGAGGTAATCCTGCCGCCTAATACTTACATCCGGGGTAGCAGCACTTGACACAGAAGCGCGCGACAGCGACACAAACATAAACAAGAAACAACATGGCAGGAGCAGCAGGTCTCGTTTCAAAGCGCAACGCAACATCGCCAGTTTGGAAACATTTTGGCTTTATTCCAAACGAAAATGGAGAGCCAGCCAACTTAGACCAGGCAGTGTGCAAACTATGCGGGAAGAAAGTGCCAGTTAAACGTGGAAACACATCTAATTTGAGGGCTCATCTTTCCTCTACTCATCCGTCTGTAGAAGCGGGTTTGCCAGCTGCAGCCCCGA
The DNA here is from genome assembly GCF_963454915.1 of Gymnoscopelus microlampas. Lineage (NCBI taxonomy): Eukaryota > Metazoa > Chordata > Actinopteri > Myctophiformes > Myctophidae > Gymnoscopelus > Gymnoscopelus microlampas. The sequence continues at coordinate 29,058,223 of NC_139941.1, forward strand.
AAAACAAAGCTCCTCTGGCCGGTGCCAGCCGACAGGTTGGGGTGGCTGAAGCATTTGCTTGTGTTACCAAATACAGCCGTGACAGTAAGAGGCATAAATGCCTTACAGCAGCGGTAACCTCATTTCTTGTGGAGGAGATGGCTCCATTCAAAACGGTGGAGAAACCTGCTTTCAAATCCATGCTACAGAACTTCGACAAGCAGTACGAGTTGCCTGGGAGAACATATTTCTCTGACACTGCTGTTCCCAAAAGATACAACACATTAAAGGCATCAATCAAAAGTGAGCTCCAGAATATCGATTACTTCTCCGCCACGACTGACATGTGGAGTAGTGTCAACATGACTCCATATATGAGTTTAACTGTGCATTATCTGACCAAGGAGTGGGCGCTACAGTCACGTTGCCTCGAAACCGTGTTTGTCCCTCAGAACCACACAGCTGAGAACCTTGCAGAGGCCCTGGAAAGAGCATTGGCTGATTGGTCTCTGGATGTAGATAAGCTGTCTTGTATCACAACGGACAACGGGGCGAATATCAAATCAGCAATAAACGATAAGTTAAAATGGCCGTGGCTTAACTGCTTTGGACATAATTTACACTTGGCAGTCACAAACTCAATGGCAAAGAGCAAGGAGCGTACAGCCCGAGCAATGGGCCACTGTCGAAGCTTGGCCTCCGCGTTCTCCGTCAGCTGGTTGAAGAGAAGAGATCTGGCGAAAGCGCAGGAGGACCTAAAAATAACCCAACACTGCCTGATACAGGTAAAGCCCAATAAATAAAGTGTTTGTTATTTAGGCTACAATTCATATTCACGTGACTATCACTGACAGTTATATATTCTAATGCCTTCATCTAATAAAAATATATATTAAAAATAATTATGTAAAATGTAACTTAATTTTATTTAGTTAATAATAATAACAATAATAATGCGCATTAAATATGTAAGCTAATTACCTTTATTATATTCTGTGCAGGATTGCGCTACAAGATGGGGCACGAAACAGAAGATGGTGGACAGAGTCTTGGAGCAAATGCCTGCTATCAAAAGGGTTTTAGATAACAAGAAAAACGAGCATCTAATTCCAACCAGGCAAGACATCTGTGTTCTGGAGTCTGTGAATGCAGCATTGAAACCTGTGGCGGAGTTTACGGACATGCTGTCTGGTGAGAACTATGTTACTGTGTCATCAGTCAAACCTGTGCTGAGTCTTCTGTCTGAAACATATCTGGCACCAGCAGAGAATGACACCAACTTGACAAAGGACATCAAAAAGAAAATGTGCGCCATTCTTGAGGAGAAGTACAAACCTGCTCCCTTACAAGTCCTTTTGTCAAAGGCCTGTCTTCTGGACCCTAGATATAGGAGCGGTTATATCGATGATGTAGACGGAACGAAATACGCAGTCCTTGACGAGATGCTGGATGTCACTGACAGGCGCGACGAGGGAGAGGAATCATCTGTGCAGACTGTGCAAGTGGTCGCCGAGGTGGAGCCAACACCACCTCCAGCAAAGAAAAAGAGGAGTCTTGGAGACATGCTGAAGTCACCAACCGCCGGCTCCCGTGCCGATAGTGCCCAAGAGAATTCGAGCAGAAACCGAGCTCACACGTTACCTACAGGAGCCTCTGATTGACACCAACGATGATCCTCTTCTCTGGTGGCGTGAGAACCAGGCTAGATATCCTCTGCTTGCTAAGATCGCACGCAAGTACATGGTCATTTGTGCTACCAGTACAGCATCTGAGAGAGTTTTCAGTACAGCTGGGAATGTCGTTACGCACCTACGTTCCTCTCTGAAACCACACAAGGTGAATATGCTGGTGTTCCTTGCGCGCAACAAGAACGTGATGACCCAGGTCTGACTCTTATTAGTTTTTTGCTAAAGAAGCCAATATTTCATGGCCTAGCCTGCCATAGCTATAATAGTGCATAATTAAATGGCTTTTGTTCTGGACTTATATTTTCATTTCATTAAGTCGTTTTTGTAATTTGCAATTAAAAGATTGAGCCTATTAGCCTACAGGGCATTATATTGAACATTTTTGTACGTTTCTGATCTTGTTTTGTGTACAAATATGCGCATTTTGATTTCATTAAGTCTAAAAGAGAGACAGATTCTTAAATGCAGGTTGTTAAAATACACTACAATATATTGTATTGTTTTTTTTTGTTTTGTTTTTGTAACAAATACGAGGCTCCTTTTTTTTATTAATAAGACCAATGTTCTGTTCTTATTTGCACGTTTTATATTGCATTAGTTTTGCACTATTTGTGTTTGACAAATACCTCATTCAATTAAGACTGAAGTCTGAAGTGTCACGCTCCTTTTTTTTTTATTTAGACCAATATGTCTGTTCTTATTTGCACTACGGTATACATTTGTTTTGCACTGTTTGAAAAAATACCTCATTCATAATAAGAAGTGTTGCGCACTTGCGCTGTTAGGCCATTGTTGGGCCTTGACTTTATTAGGCCTATTTCTGCACTTTAATAAATGGCCAAAACTGCATTCGTTTTGCTTTATGTTTTTTGGGGTGATGGTGGTGGTGACAAATAGAAGACTGGTGTGTTTCTTTTTTATTTGCATTTCAAATATTTGGCCTACTGCATTCGTGTTACACTGACATTAAATTAATGAAGACTAATTGAACATTTAAATACAGCTAATTGTTTAAAAACCTTTTGGGTGAAATAGCGAAACAATCATGACTGATACAAATGAAAGAAGACCCTTCACAGCTAATAAAGAATTTAACATTTTAAGAATCTGTTCAGAATTGAATGAGTATGGCTATAGTTAAATGTGAATCTCTTTCTGCTATAAATATGCATCCACCGTTCTGCTGCGCCCGTTCTGCGCGCCCCTTCATGGAGTACATATTTGGTACCGAATTAACCGAAATAAAAGAAAATCAAACCGCAAAAACCGCACTTGGTACCCTATTAACCGAAATAAAAGAAAATTAAACCGCATAAACCGCATTTTGGGTCCCGAATTAACCGAAATAAAAGGAAATCACACCGCACAAACGGTAAAAAATGTTCGCGCGCGCGCAAACGAGCACGCGCGCTGCGCGCGCGTGCGTGGTGGGGGATTGCAATACTATCGCTTATCGCGCTTCTGTGCCATTTTATTGTACCGCTGTTTTAATTATGTAACCGTGACAGCCCTAACCTGGACCCCTCTTTGATAACCAGTGGCACGTGTGGCCAATGAGAGGAGAGATGGCATAGGCAATCTGCAAGTCTGTGTGTGTGTGTGTGTGTGTGTGTGTGTGTGCGTGTGTTTGTATGTGTTGCTTCTTTGCCGTGCTCATCCCGTGCTCACACAAACGGACGGACGGACGGACGGACGGACGGACGGACGGACACGCAGACAGAGTCAAACGTAGAGTGGTTGGCACCGCTAAAAAAAAAAACTGGAATATGGAGATCTAAGATTACAGCGACAATTTTGCTTTACCAATTGTGGAACATAGCATTCAATGGTGAATCAGTGACTGCTGCAGTACTAAAGGATCTTTTACTGTAGTGTGTGTGTGGATTGTACTTCATGCCAGGGTTTTAACAACTTAAATCCTTTTTTCCCTAGACACTAAATGTCTTTGCTAAAAGTAGCCGATATACAGTATAAGCACACAAGCTATATGTGAGTTTGTAGATCTGTTTGCCCCCAGAATAGGGATTCTAGGATTCCTGCCAATGTTAAACAGCCAATGGGAGGGTAAAAGCGGTGCAAAATGGGTCTCTGGTCTTAAATGAACAATAATCTAGAATTCATGGATGTGGAAGTACTTCTGTGCAGCACACATGTGCACTCAAGCTTCTCTGTATACTCATGCACATATGCACGCTCGCTCGCTCGCTCGCACACACACACACACACACACACACACACACACACACACACACACACACACACACACACACACACACACACCTAAGTGAGTGCATGCATCCATGCCCTCCCTCCCTCCCTTCCACACACACATGCACACACACATACGGTCCACATGCTAACCCGTTTTATATTCAATGTGATATGCTGGGAGCAGTGTTTTACAGGCAGAAACCCCTGAACCTTGTCCACTTGGTTTCCTGTATAAAAGACACACACACAAAAAGATCCCCACACCCACTATTGCACTCCTACTCTACAGGGACACAGCAAGGCTTCATGTTTTCAGCTTTTAGATTATAGTCTGTTTTTAAAAAGGCTGATTTACTGTATGTCATTTCTGGCCTTAAGCATATGGTGGAGAATTACAGGAAGTGAGATGGGATCATGTATGATGATGTGGGATTGATGTGGGAGTTTATTTTTTCCTTTTCTGCTTCTAGCGTTTCCATTTTTCTTCCCAATTTATGCATATGGTCCATGTCACTTAGACTGGGGATGGATTCTCCTCAGATACACACAGAGTCACAGTGAGAAGTTTCACCTGATAGATGTAAGGATGTTTGGGCGGCCATAGCTGAGTGGTTAGTGAGCCTGCCTGGGGAGCCAGAGTGTCTAGTTGTCCCAGGTACGATTCCAGGCCGGGCCAGCAATGTGTCGATGTATGTCCCTGAGCAAGGCTTTTAACCCCTAATTGCTCCCCGCGTGCTTACTCCCAGAGCAAATGGCTGCTCACTGCTGCTAGTTGTTAGCCTATAGGATGGGTAAATGCAGAGGACGAATTTCACAAAAAGTTGGGACTATTCTACTATTCTGTAATGCATGGAGAGGAACATGCTATCCCTGCCAATTCTGCTCCCTGCTGAACAGCCAACCTGTAGGAGTCACTAGTGCAGTGACAGAGAATGCCTTCCCCTGCACGCTTCGTACATTGGAGCGCCCGGCCCGGCCAAGCCGGAGGCAGGAATCATGCCTCAAATGTGGTGGAAAGGCACTTGACCCCTGTGCCACCCAGACATCCCCTGGTTTCTGCCTGTTGAGGTATACTTTATATTTGAGAATGGATACGCTGGCAATATCGGGGCATCCCTATATAGTAGGTTTGATGTATGATATGGCTACCACTGTGTAGGTAGGTCACTGTGAAGCCACAGCACCAGAACGCTTAACAACGCTAAAACTGCATTAGACCATTTGATATCTAACTAGCTCAGTGTGTGGCTCTGTGTGAAGCCATCATCTTTAGTCCCTTGCGAACGCTAAGTAACATACCTCATTGTCTTTTGATCGTAATGAAAGCCTGCTGAGTAACATTATGTATTCTCTTCACTTCCACATCTGAGAAATTAAATGACCAATTGCAAACAGTTATCTGTGTGTGTGTGTGTGTGTGTGTGTGTGTGTGTGTGTGTGTGTGTGTGTGTGTGTGTGTGTGTGTGTGTGTGTGTGTGTGTGTGTGTGTGTGTGTGTGTGTGTGTGTGTGTGTGTGTGTGTGTGTGTGTGTGTGTGTGTGTGTGTGTGTGTGATATCTCCTCAGAGCCATCTGTTGTGTAGGTCAAGGCACATGTTGCTGGATTAAGGAATTAGCCATAACAAATAGCTCCATACCTTAATAGGCCACACACCATGCATATCACCGCACCACACAGTGTACGTATACATCAGACCAACAATGACATGCTCTCCCAATGCTTGCATGTTCTCTTCTCTTCTCTTCTCTTCTCTTCTCTTCTCTTCTCTTCTCTTCCCTTCTCTTCACCAGTGGTTGCCAAATGGTGTGTGTGACATAAGTCTGGAGCGTCCCGTTTCCGTAGTATGATGCAGCTTGATATACAACAAAGTACAGTATGTGTATGAAGCTAATATGTCGCAGGTACTTACAATACACCCAGTACAGCCCTTGATGCTGAGTGCCAAGCAGGGAGGTATTGGGTACTATTTTTATAGTCTTTGTATGACTCAGGGATTGCCATGGGATTGAACCCACGACCTCCCAATCTCAAGGCGGACACTCTAACTAATAGGGCTCTAATGGGCAAATAAATAAGTAGATCCACAAAGGAAAAGTAGTCAGAGGAACAATCCACACTCACAAGCACTGTGAGCTTGTAGATCGGCAAGTTTTGCTACATTTGTAGAACAGTGTCATACGACAAAGTATACAATAGGGAATTAATTAAAAACAAACCCCCCACCCCTGATATTTAGAATACAAGGTGTCTGCCCGACAGCGACAATATGCTTTAAGGTAGGGGAAGATCATGCACAGCAAGCTAATAAGACAGGGAAACTCATGTCATCTGTGACTCCCTTCTTGGAAAAGGAAACATGATAAAGATCCTGTGCTGCCCCTGGGTTCAGGTTCTAGCTAATCAACGGTGCACACAGCCGTGACTGTTCTGTTCCAGGGGGCTGGAGATGGAGGGAGCCAGAAAAAGGGGAGGGGAGGCTGTAAGGTTCCTGTCTGGAATGGGGGTGTGCAGATGGCAGGAGGGTGAGGATTGGAGGGGGGGGGGCAGCTCCAAGGTGTGTGTGTGTGTGTGTGTGTGTGTGTGTGTGTGTGTGTGTGTGTGTGTGTGTGTGTGTGTGTGTGTGTGTGTGTGTGTGTGTGTGTGTGTGTGTGTGTGTGTGTGTGTGTGTGTGTGTGTGTGTGTGTGTGTGTGTGTGTGTGTGTGTACATTTGAGAAGCTGAGGAAGTTTGTGCCTTTTTGTGTTGATGGCCAATTTACTTCAGCAGCACCAACTCTCTTAATAATGGAGAGTGAGGTGAGTGTGTTTCTGAGGCTATGATATAATCACTCTCAGATGTCTGGGTGAGAAAGAGGAGAGTGCCCTTGTAGAATGGGCTGAAAATAACTTTGTCCCAAAGACTTTACAAGCCTCCGATTTAGTGTGGAGGAACAGCTCCATGTTTTGCTCCAAAAATGTTTCCCCTTTTGAATCTGGCTTTTGAATGAGCCCTACATGGTGTGTTGTGATTTGCAGTGGCATTGTACAAAACACTCCATCAAGTGCTCCGTGTACACCATGTTGATTTGACTCAAAAAGAGGACACAAGTTTTCCCCTCTTTGGAATACATTTTAGTTTGCAGTCATTCATTATTTCATGCAGCGTTCTTTAAGCGCATCCCCCTTGGCAATATGATGCAGTCTGTGTCAAAACACATTTGAGACGAAGAATGCACATTGCCTGCAGAGTGCAAAAGAAAGAAGGACATTTGAGGATACGCGTGCATTGCCCATATCGCCGCCCGACCAAATAGAATGGCACTTTTACCATCAGAGATGAAGGCTTTCTCCAAAAATGAGTTTAGAAATATATGAGTGACATATTAACTTTTACTGCTTATAAAGGTGAGCAGCAGCAATTGAGTGTGCAAGCTCAGCTTGTACTCTGTGTACTTGGAGGCCACACCCTAATCACAGTCAGATGGTGGACAGAGCCCTCACGTCTGGAGCCATTTACAAGGCCTAGGACCGACTCGGAGCCCAGCGAGCTGTCCTTTGTTGTCTGGGAAAATAGGGGAGCAAATAAGGGAGAATTAGGGGTCAGAGGATTTGTGCACAACCAGAATGTTTTATGACAGGCTAACGTTTTTATGTTGTCGTGCTAACGTTGTTAAAGTTATGCCTAAAGTGATTAAAGGTTTCTAACGGTGTTAAGTATAGATTGTTTACAGAGAGAGTATTCAAATGACTGAATGGCTAGTTACATTATACAATATACTTTAGCATCTGTATGATTAATATGGACATGTCCTTGTTGCTAAACTTAACACATGGCTTGATAGAAAAGGCTCCCTTCTTTCTTATAGTGAGGACATGACTTTACCTTTGTCATGCAAACCAATAGACCTGAACTATAGCTGCTGTAATTAAGTAATACATGATAAATGTAATGTCCTATTCTACCCTGAAAACTGTCAAATGTTGATCCACTGATAGCCCATCTCCACAGTGAAACATACAAGTTAGAGCTCATGTCTTGCTTGGCAAGGATCCACCGGAGTCATGCAGACCCACAGAGCGGAACTTATTCCATACACTCTGGAAATGTATTTAATTAAGTAATGGAAGACCATTTGAGCCATGCCATAGACCTTTGCTGCAGGAAATTTGTGGATAATCTGGTGGCTGTGACACTCGTTGCCAGGAGGTGTTCTGGAGGTGAAGTCAGTGGCCCCGGCCCACAAGATTGGTTTTCAGCAGCAAATGAATGTTTGACTTTTATTTATTTATTTTACTCTCAGAACAAAATTAACGCTCAGGTGTGCTGCGCAGTGTGCAAGTATGAATTAGAATGGCCTATTTCATTCTTTCTTTAAACCTTTCCTCCTTAAAAACAACACAAAAGCAGTTCACTGTGATTGTCCTGTACACTGCGTCTTTGGCCATTATGCATGTGCTGTCTCACTCTCTCTCCCTCTCCCCCCTCTCTCTCCTCCTCTGCCTGTCTCTTTTTCCTTCCACATTCTTGGAGATTTAGTCAGAGAGAGGTGCCAGTAGGGTAAGCCCAGGGTAATAGATGTTATGAAACGGTGATCACTAGGTCTACTGTATGGAGGCCAGTGAAGTGCTCCGCAGGAGCAACACAGCACAAGGTGTTTTGAAACCGAAGACAGGCACGCTGTTATAAGGTTACAGTGTTCAGTGGAGTGGACAGTGTTTTCTATTTTTCAAGCACTTGTCCCCTAGCATGTCCCCTATTCTGTAGATTGGCTACTTTCGGGGAAGATATTTAGGGTAGAGGGGAAATGGGTGGGGGCCTAGTACAGACGCCCGGGGGACTCCGGTCAATTATGTATATAGGGTTTAAGTGGTTAATAAAGCACAAATGAATGTTTTCATTGTGGTCATTGAGGCAATGTTCTGTACCGAGTAGCAGAGAAATTGTTTGGAAGTAGCAAAGCGCCAATTAATCTTGTAAAACATGACGGTACAAAGCGCTTGACTCGTGTCAAACTACCGATGTGATGTTGACTGCGGGAGCACATCGTGAACTCGGCTCAGCTCAAGTTCAACGCTGAATTAAATTTCCAGTTGGAAAACATTTCACTTTCTGATTGATTTGAGACACGAGAGTGTAATTCCACCCCGGCAAACCGTTAGCTTTGCTAAGAGACACTGGAGCGACTCCAGATTTACTCAGTCAGTAGCACGTGATTTCACAGTGGGTCTGCTTCGCTCTGGTGTCCAGTTACCCTGTGTTTGTTTTTTGTGTCTGGCCTCAAAGGTAACAAAGGACGAAGGGGTGAGGAGAAGAGATGTGGGTGTCAGATTAATTACTCATTGGTTTTCCAATTCGTTTCACGTCTCGACTCTTGATCTCTCAATTAGAGTATATGTGCGCCTACAAGGTTTCTCTCTCTTTTCTCTCTCTTTCTCTCTTGTATGTGTACAGGTACATAGTGAAAAAACGTTGTACACAACATGCTGGTGTTAAAAAAACAAAACACATTTAGATGTGAGCATGCAGAAAACATGTGGCTCGCTGGCAGGTGAACAGATTGTTTTTCTTTGCTGCAGGTAGAGAAGGTTTATTGAGCCTGTAATGAGTCATATCCTTTAAAATGCTGTGTTCCATCTCAGACACCTCCTAAACTTTACACTGCCACGACACACACACACACAAACACACACACACACACACACACACACACACACACACACACACACACACACACACACACACACACACACACACACACACACACACACACACACACACACACACACACACACACACACACACACACACACACACACACACACACAGAGAGAGAGAGCTCTAACCTGTTCATGACTACATACTGTACTTCACACTTTGGGGGATGTTTACTAGATAAACACATCACGTCAGCCACACCTTCAGCAGTGCAGCCATCAGCACGTCAATCAAAGCTCCACACACAGCGGCAGTGTTTGCTCACAGGTGCTGTGAGTGGGGGTGGTCCGGGACCCACGGGGACTGGAACAAACAGGAGGATGGACTCCCAGTCACACTCGGGAGTATGCAGAGTAGTAAGAGATGGGTAACAAACAAACTACTGCATCGAGACAGAATGAAGAGCACATGCTCTTCATTTGAACAAGACTTGAGTTCAAGAGCTCCACTTGCAGCCACTACAAGCTGTGAAGCTAATGTGTTGAAGGCCATGTGGTCACCAAAATCAGTAGGGTTCATCGTGTCAGCTTATTAGATTATGAGATATTTTGTGTACAAAGTTGATATTTTAGCCTGAAGGGGCGCTAGAGTAAAGACCATGGGATCACTCAATTTTGAGCTAGTCAATATCCACCCACTAGATTTTGAGATATCTTGCGTGAAACTGTAATTTTGGCACTAGTTGAAAGGCCATGGGGTCACTAAAATGAATCATCCTCTGCGGAGCATGCAGGACAGGTGCACAGCTAATTCCATGACAATCCATCCAGTAGTTTAGAGATATCTTGCTTGGGAGTACGAGGACGGGTGGACTGAACGCCATACAATAGCCACCCTTAGAGCCCTGCGGTAATAGGGCTAAAGAGAGACTAGCTTAAAGGACGATACCAGTGGTGTGGTACAGTATATATCATGGTGCACTTGATGTTACTATTTTCCAAAGCATAAAGTAGGTTGATTTTGAAGGAAGAAACTGGATTCCGTTAGGGTTAGGGTTCAGTTAAGTAATCCACTTGCAGAGACTAGAAACTTGCTTTATTATTTGAAAAGTCAAATTGAAAGGTTCTTGGAGAAATAATTCATATACGAACAAAATGAAAACCTCCATGACTCATTAACTATGCAATTATGTTTAGCCAGCATTGACAGCATTTGTCAGGGAATTTCAGTTATATGTTGGAATGACTTAATGTGGAATCTGATATGTCCAAAATAAAGACAAACATGTAAACCAAGACAGAAAGAAAAACAAGGAGACAGCCGGTTGTAAGGTAGGTCACTATCTATTGAGAGTAGAATAGCAACGAGGTTCACAAATGGTGTACAGGGTGTTCTCAAGTGTTCTCTGAATTACACAGTGAAATACAGGCTGCTTTATGCAGAAATGTTTATCATCTACTGTAGTTAGATGATGTTTTACAGACGGCATGAATCTTAAACGAAGACAGAATTATTATACAAACAATTTGTTATCATCCACGTGTCCGATTGTCGCTCTCTGAAGTGGTCAGCGTATCACATTGGAGACGTCTGGAGGCGCCCTGGTTCTGATGTTGTTTGGAGTCGGACATATCAGTAAAATTCTGTCAACAGAGATATGCGTTCTGTGTCAAGGTGACATGAACATGGCAGTTCAAGGGCCATTACATGAATCATCAGAAATAGCCCAGGGTGACATGATTACCGTATTACAATTATACAAAATGATACATAAGAAATTAATTCAATATCAATGTAAACCTATCAGAATCTAAAAATAAAGAGATTAACAGGAAAATGGTTATGCACAATATACTGTATGATCGAGAATTGTATTGTCGCTGGTGTGGCCCTTTAACTTAATTGGCTATCGAAGATATGTATGTACCCTTAGGCATCCATTTGGTTTTATTTGTACACTCTCAGTCAACTTAACAGTGATTTTACAGTGTAAGGGTTGAAATGAGTCCATGCAGACGTGTACTGTTGCCTGGCCATTTATTGGAGCTGGCGGCCGTCTGTTGAAGAGAACTGAGCCTTTCAGTCTTCTACTGCAGTCACTGATAATGACAGTCTCATAAAAGAAGCCCCTTGGAATGTTTTTATTAAGAAAAGATGCTCGTCCTTGATAGTGCATTCCCCTTCAAGTAACTCTTTGAATTACACTGTGTGTGTGTGTGTGTGTGTGTGTGTGTGTGTGTGTGTGTGTGTGTGTGTGTGTGTGTGTGTGTGTGTGTGTGTGTGTGTGTGCGCGCGCAAGTTTGTGCGTGCACATATGCATAAGCTTATGTGGCCTAATGCTAATTTTACATTACAGGTTAAATGAAGCATGTCTTTTGACCTGTTTTTAGTGAGATAAAACATACTACCTTCTTCAAATTATTGTCGTCTAGTCTCTGTCTCGCTGCTTTTATTTCCTGTCCTTTCTCTGTTTAATTCACATTCACTAGTGTATTCTGAGAACACCGCAATACAGTCTAATGATCAGTGGACTTTAAAACGTCTCTTCTCTCCTCTCCTCTCCTCTCCTCTCCTCTCCTCTCCTCTCCTCTTCTCAGTATATTTAGGTTTGAATTCAGTTTGCGTGTAGGTCCTGATGCCTTTGGAGCAGTTTTAAGTGTGAAGGGAATTTGGATGGTTTCCATTGTAATCCAACCCAGCCGGGTGACTGTAAATACAATTGCACTGCTGCTGCCATTGGCTGTTGGAATATAGGTGTGTGTGTGTGTGTGTGTGTGTGTGTGTGTGTGTGTGTATGTGTGCGTTTGGGCATTGACGCACATGCTTGCACATTGCACGTGCATGTGTATAGTTTTGAAACTGAGTCACAACAGTCTATGAGTGTCACTTTCACATAAGTAAGCTTGGATATTAAACGTGTGTGTGTGTGTGTGTGTGTGTGTGTGTGTGTGTGTGTGTGTGTGTGTGTGTGTGTGTGTGTGTGTGTGTGTGTGTGTGTGTGTGTGTGTGTGTGTGTGTGTGTGTGTGCGAGTGCGCATGTGTGAAATGCTAGCTAACAGAAGTGCCTCAGTACAACTTTGTGAGCAGTAGACTGCCAGGCATGCTGAGTGATTGCTTAGTTTACCTTATTAAGCTTATTGGGTGAATCAAACTTCTGTTTAAAATCTAAACTATTTAAAGTTCCATATAATTCATTTGACCACAAGTTTTCTTTTAAATATTTTCTTGGATTTAATAGTTAGAATTTCAGACTTGTAAGACATTTGTGTTTCATTTGATTATAAAGGATGGCTGGATATTCTTGTAAGAGTGGAGTATAGTGTATAGTTTATTATGTATACTATACATTATTCATTGTATTCGCCATAGAGGGCATTCACACCATTGCTCGAAATTAGTGGCCAGCATGTGTTTTCTTGTGGTATGGTGCACCTGGCGTGCGCTCCTTTCTTGCGCTGTAACCATGTTTTTGTGGCAGTTTTAGACGCGCATAAAAGTTTAAAAAAAAAGGTGCAGAGTCGCACCGCTCATTACAGTGTTTTGTTAACCACTTAAACCCTATATGGACCGAAGTCCCTTAGGGCTCTATACTACTGTAGTGTATTTTCTGTTTTCTGTTATTGCGGGGAAAGCTTTCGCTGACGCGTTATGAGCTTGTCGATCTGCTTTTTTCTGTGAAAGCTTTCCCCACAATACGGATGCTGGGGTTTAAGTGGTTACCATCAGGCAGCTAAAACATATACACACACACACACACACACACACACACACACACACACACACACACACACACACACACACACACACACACACACACACACACACACACACACACACACAAAAAATACAATCATCAGTGGACCCAAATGGGCCCATTTTTACCCTCTCACAGTTGAACATGAACACACTGTGTATATATGCATAATACTCCAACCATACAACCTTGATGAGTGAGTTCCACTCCGAGAAGAGAAATGAACGTCAACATTACTTTGGATCCTTGATTTTATGCAGTTATTGTTAATAATTATTACACAGAGCAGATTCCTTCTGTTTGCACTGTGTTTGCATGTGTTTGTTTGCATTCTCGTCTATTGTACTTTGTGTGACTGCCAAAATGTAGCCGATGTATTCAAACCTGACATTAATCAGATTATATCATCTTCATCATCACATCTGCTTTCTCTAAACAACAGAGTACAGCTACATATGGAGGTTGTAGATACTGTAAGTGGATTACAGCAGTGGCCCATATGCACGGCTCACTGAGGGCAACGTTCACATGTTTCCTTCAATGATGATGATGCTGATCCCAATTTTGGAGAGTCCTAGACCAGTGGTTCTAATATCTACCTGTGGGCCATTGAAAAATGTGTTTTCACATTCTGGTCCTGGGTTCGATTCCTGCCGGGGACGCTGGGGGCGCTGGGGGTGTGTCCTCTCCATCAGTGCCCTTACCCTAGGTGGGGTTAGCAAAAGGGCCTTTCTGCATGTACAGTACTCCCCATGTCCCCGAGGGTACGTTGTACGTGTTTCCCCCGGAAACGATATTTTTGACCAATCGCAACACTCGTTTCATTCACGGAGAATGTTAACAGATTTGTGAAGCATTAACGTCATTTCCTTGGGCGTTACTTTTTGCCAAATTCAACCATTTCCGCCTAGACAACCAACAGTCCAGGTCTTGCCCAGCGTGGGCAGAGGGAGAGTAGCGCCCAGGATTACATTGGCAAAATCGTGGGATAAAAAAAAAAGTTTTCACAATGATACCAATAAATAAGAAATTAGCTCCATTGATCCAAGCTGGAACATAATCGATTGATTGACCATAACATGCTCTAAAAATGCACGCGGCCCACCCATCTGACCAGTTAATAGGCTGCCGTGTTAAGTAGTTAGAAGGGTGCGCCGTGAACGCTTTTGAGATTTTCAAGTGGGCCGTAATCCAGAAAAGGTTGAGATTCACTGTCCTAGACCACCGATTACTAGAGGTGTAACGATATAGTAACTGCATCGAAAAATCGTTTAGAATTTTCAAAAATCTACTATATCCATATGCAAAAAGCAAAATATCGCATCGTTTGACTTTGTATCGTATCGAATCGTTTTGCAATGCAAATAATCAATTTTATCAATACTAAGTACTTTTAAGAAGAAAAAAGAGAAAGAGGGGTTTATATCCAGTATCCAGATATTTATTTTTCACACATAATTTTTGGGTAAATAAATAGTTACTATATCGATTTTAAATCATTGAATCGAATCGTATCGTTCTAAATTAACCTGTCCTGTATCGTTCATGTATCGTATCGACTAAATCACTGAATCGAAACGCATCGTATCGTTCTAAATGAACCTGTTTCGTTCATGTATCGTATCGACAACCAAGTATCGTGATACGTATCGAATCGTTGTTAAAACGTATCGTTACACCCCTACCGATTACAGATGTTTTGGCCGATATTTCGTCAAAAAGTGCAGCATTTTATAATCAATTTGAAAAACTTTAAGATTTGATTAAAGTTTCTGTATGAGAACGTTGAGCTTATAACCAAACAAATAAATACAAATAACTTTTTGATGACTAAAAAATAAACGCATAAATGTACCAATTTTATCTAACCTCTTAAGCCCTATTCAAAAACAAATTCAAAATCGTTAAAAAACAGCTACATAATTGCTGATACCGATGGCGTGAAAAAATCTACGCACCTACATTCTGGAAATCCAATTAGTACATGTGGAATTCACATAGACCCTTGCTGTAATGACATTGTTTTGCATGCATGTGCATGGGACACCCAAAGTCTGATTTCTACTTAGTCGTGTCCCGCACCAATGCGTAGTGAGTTTGTAGATCTGCTGTTTTCTGCGCGGGGACACTATTGTTCAGCGGAGTATGAATTAGGTATGAGCCGATTGCCCGATTCCATCACATGCAGGACACTACACGAGTCTCCAGCCATAATACCTCACCCATTTAAAGCATTGATACTGTAGGAGCAGTTCAGGTAGATGGGGATGGCAGGGACAATTGCTTCCCATTACGCTAATGTGGTGGTGAGGGAGGGGTGTGTCGTGTGTGTGTGCACACACACACTCATGTGTTTGTACTGTAGGCTATTTCTGTTCTCAATCAAGTCTACCTGTCAGTGTTTTCATAAGCCCATTGTAAAGCAGAAAGGGAGATGACAGATTGTAGAAACCCACTGAAAGAAGGGATTTACACGATAATCTGCTTGACTGATCCTTTTAGAAACAACCCGCTGTCTGGCACGCCGCCTGGCTCTCACCGCGACACGCCTGCTTTTGATACCTGTTGGCTGCACTGTAAACTGACACCCAAAGTGGCATTTCTGCTTCCCGCATAGCTCACACCGACACCAAGGTGGGATTTTGGCCTGACTTTCACTGGGTTTAAAAAGTCTCAGTTTTTGGGCGGTGCAACCGCCCCTATATGTGAGGTTTGGACATCGACCCAATTGCACCCCCCCAACCCTGCGCTGTGATTGGCCACCATTGTACCCCCCTAACCCTGCACCGTGATTGGCCACCATGACTCTATTCAGGACTGTGATTGGCTAGAAACACATGACACATGTGCGTAGCCCTATACATAGGAATGCACTTAAAAAAACACTTTTATGTTTTTTTTTTTAAGTGAATCACTTCCATCACTGTGATGACCACTGTGACCACACCGCCCACTTCACACTGGGTGTGATTTTTTACTGTTATAACCAGATAAACTGAGTTGCTGTATAGTCTGTCATCTAGATAGAATATTGTCTAGAGACTATGTGGTTTGACCCTTGCTACTGCTACAGACTGTAGTGACGGGGAGGTCACTGCTATCTTATAGACTGCAGTGAAGGAGAGGTCATTGCTGTCTTAAATATCTGACACACGAGCTGGCATCGGGCCGTCAGGCTGTCGGGCCGTCGTCTATTCGCGTCTGTGCCAAAAAATTGGTTGTGTGATGTGCCAGTGGTGGTGAATGGGCATCTGTGTGGGTCGGTCACCCGATTCAAATGATGAGTCTGTGACCGGACAAGTTGGGAAGAGAGAGAACAGGGAGAGGAGAGGAGAGCGGAGTGGAGAGAGCTAGTTCAGTGTGTGACAGAGAGGGAGAGAGAAAGACGGAGAGAGTGTGAGACTTGCAGGCACTTAACACTAGACTTAATTATTTTTCATAACATTTCCTTTCTTGCAAAAGAACACCACGATTGATAAGATGACAGACTTCCTTAAAATTGTAATGGTTGATTTAGCCCCTGTAGCAAATTTTGCGGGAGAGAGCTGAGTTTAAATGAAACCAAAACTGGAACGCACTCTCTTCTGGCAAAGAAACATCACGAGGGAGTCACTGTCACTGACATCTCACAGACTGACCAAGTCATGTTAGGGACGGACTGATTAGTAAATAATATATTCAGGAATGTGACAGAAACAGACTATGACCTTCAAGTTGGACTGGAAGGGAAAGCTACAGCATTCAGATGTTGTCTAGGACGGTGTATTAATTATCTCTACTTTATAAAATGGGTTTATGGTTCCTATAGAACCACAAACATTGTGATGGTAGAGCAGCTATTTTGCCAAGATGTTACCTTCACTTAATTTAGAAGTTAATCCTAGAAAGGAATTATATTGTATAATTCTCTTAGAGTAATTATCATGAACATACTCAAACACACTCACTCCTAATTGAATTCTTTCTACATCTGCTGTGAAGACAAGATTCTTGACGTTTGTTTGTTATTGTTACAGCCTGACCTGTGTTTTCTTCTGGATGATGCTGTTGCTAGCTCACATCTCTGAATATTGAAAGGGTTTTTCTTTATGCCTGTACACTTGTTCCTTTTACTTCATTTTATTGTTACATTTGAGCTGCTAAAGTTGTTATTCTGTATCGTTGGGGCTATAGCAGTCATGAAAAGTGCATTTAATTTGCTTTTTCAGGCATTGAATGGCACCTTTGGTTGAGTAAATGTCACCATTTGGATTTATTTTTCCACCATTGTGGTTTGAGAGAAATATAAACCTTTAAGGGCTTTGATTTATAGACAATTTGTTCTTTTTAACACCCAATATGAATTGACCTCTTTGTCTAATGGTAGTTCTTACTACAGGGGATACATGTGCCCACAGCACATATAGTAAGTCAAACTCTCTCTCTCTCACACACACACACGCACACGCACACGCACACGCACACGCACACGCACACACATACGCACACGCACACACACATATCCTCTTTCTCTCTTTCACTCTCACACACAAACACAGTAAAGGCTGGAGTGGTTTATAGGGTGGCAATAAAACGAAATGTTGTGTAAAATGAATCCTCTGTGAGTTACAGTGTTTTGGAGGCAGTGTTTTCTTAGAGATGGAGAAATAGACCCACCCAGATTTGTCATGTTTATATAAAGACTTTTTTTTACTCTGGTTTAATTTTCCAACTCTGCAGGTGGGAGTCAGCATGGCCTGACCCTCCAATCATGAGATATAATATTTAAGTGTGTAATCCCTGGCTCCCAAGACCTGTGGGCCGATATCTCAGCAAAGAATAGTTAGAAAAGAATGATACAACCTACTTTAGACTGGTATATAATACCTTTCATGTTTCATTTCACCCATTTAGATCTGGAACGCATTGTCATTTTAGATTTCTTTGGCTATTTTTTGAAAAATCGATCGATAAAAAATAAAAAATAAAAATCTCAGGTCTAAATGGGTTAAGTTACACCAACATTATTTTGATATGGTATCTGTGGAGACCAGAGACTGCCTTGCTCAAATTAATTTGTCTTGACAATGAAAAGTTAATACTTAGAATTTCAACTCCCACGGTTATTCAGACAGTCACTGCATTGACATTACACACCGGGGGCGAATTTTTCATGCGAATAATACGTTTTTTTAAAAAAACCTTATAAAGTCAATGCAAGCTTCCACGGAGCGAAAAAGCGTCTTTTATTTATTCGGAACAAGTCTGAATTTTGCGTATATTCGCATAATCGCTGGTGTGTAATGACCTTTACATCCAGGCTGGCCAATTTATCCTATTCCAGTACAGGAGTACCAGTATCAATCACGCTGGTGTTTATGACCCTACATACTAATAATGTTTGTCTTTGTGAGCTCTCTATTCTAATTGAAATGTCCCTGTGTGTATATACAGGTGCTGTAGAGGGGTGTACAGCCAGGGTGTATTGGTGAAGGAAAAAGTCTCAGATCAAGTTCTCATTTAGGTAAGTGCTGCAAAGTGCTGTTTTTTTCCCTTCTTTTCTTTTTGAAACACTCACTTTTTCTTTTACCTGTTCGTTCTTTCATACCATACCATACCATTAAACCACCAACGTCTTGAATACAATACTTTCTTGTATTTGAGGCTTTAAGGCGGTTACACACCGGCGAATATACGCAAAATTCGGACTCGTTCCGAATAATTAAAAGACGCTTTTTCGCTTCGCTTTTTCGCTCCATGTAAGCTTGCATTGACTTTATAAGGTTTAAAAAAAAAACGTATTATTCGCATGAAAAAAATCGCCCCGGTGTGTAAGGACCTTAAGTTTGGAATCGAACAACTTTATTTCAGTACAATTGAATATCATCAGGTCTCTTGCTCTGCGGCGACGCCATGCGTAGAGCTTTTGACGTGGCCGTACCAGCGCATTCTATGCTGTGCTGCCAGACGGGACGCGAGGGGCTGACGAAGGGGCCTTCGTCAGGCGAGGGGTCTGAAGAAGAATGGTTCAGGGCAGGTCAGCAGGCCCAAAGGGGGTAGCTCCCCCCAGCTGGCTATCTGGCTGTGTGGGCTAACAACTCGCTCCAGAGAACCTCTCCTTGTTACGAAAACAATTGAATATGAAAATAAGAAACAACAACTATCCTTCCACCTTTCCTCCTTTTTTCTTGATTCTGCATTGAGCTGTGACCTAACTTAAACTAATAGGAAGTAAATGGCATGCCCTCAACTGAACCCCATACAGTTTTGGGACACAACTAGGATGTCATTCAGTCCTCTCTTACCGTGTCTAAAGGTACATTCGCACCGGACATGATACAAATAATCACATTGCTTTAATTGCAGGAAAGGAAACGTGTTGCTCTGTTGCATTCACCCCAGACACAACATTTTCACTTGAAGTGATATTTGTCTTGATGTTGAGTCTTTGTATTGACTTAATATTTAATCGCATCACTCAATAAAATGTTGTCGTGTCCGGTGTGAAAGGATTTTAAAGGCTAATTTATACGTTGTTGAATAGCCACATTGTTCATAAAAAATAATAGATTCTGAAGTACAAATTAGGCCTCACAATACAGGATCTGATCGGGTTCATTCTTGTCGTGGAGGGCATATTATTCTGTACATGCAGGCTAATGCTGTATGGTTTATCACTAGGGGTGTGCCGATACACTAATTTCACGAAACGATACGATACGATATTTGGCTCACAACTTCGATACGATTTCGATACGATACGATACTCACTTCTTTTATTATGAAAATATATGGAGGAGAAAAAAGAAAATGCAAACAAATAATTCTGTTTTTGCATTATTCAGACATGCAAACTTGTAGCTTTTCAGCTACAATAGCCGTTTTGAATCCAAATAGTATGACACCTGACCCGAAAAAAAAACATGTTGTCACTCTTTTCACTTCGGGGCCGTTTGCATGCCTGATTATTATGATTGTAAAAAAAAAAAAAAAAAAATTTATTCAAAAACGATATTTTTTTTCCCCAAAACGATACATATCGTCGCGAAAACGTATCGCGATATATCGCGGGACGATATATCGGCACACCCCTATTTATCACTGATGGGATGTGGCTATGATTAGAGATATTAATGCTTCTTTAAGAGAGTAAATGTGAATTAGATAAGAGGGAGACGATGATTTGGGGAAGGATGTTATAACTGAAAACAATTGGAAAGCACACCCCTCTTCTGCTATAGGTGAAGTCTTTCTGCAAACGCTATTTTCAGCAAACGTTCACCCCAATAGGGTTGTTAGGGTTCAAGTTCTTAACATCTAACATCCAAACTGACAATTGAGGCATTATGAACAGTATGACCTGTTTGTTCTTCCGTACCAAACTGTACCTCTAAACCTCCAATGACAAACACAAATGTGTACCCTACTGGTAAAAGTTTCCCCATGTCGCGTTTGTAGAAACAGAGGAAAATGGGAATTTAACTTGAATTTAACTAACCTGTAGGTTTTCATAAAAGTAGTAGAAAATCCTTGTCTAAAAACGGTATTTCCATTGATGATAGGACTGCATGCAATGCATGTGAATACATTGTTTTCATGTGTTGTGTTTAAGTTTGTATCGGTATTGCAAAGCACTTCCCTCAAAATAGTTT
>NC_139941.1:29081617-29094117 GCF_963454915.1 Gymnoscopelus microlampas
TGAGCAGTGTTTCTGTTGCTCAGGCATTGTATTTTGAAGATCAAGACACCAAAATGAAGCACTGAACCTGTTGTATAGGAACCAGTGCCATAGTGAGTTTAACCACTTGAGCTCCAAAATAGCGATAATGGCCAATTTACAAGTGTGTAGATCTGCTATTTTTGCTGTGTTTTTTGTGTATAACATGAACAGAACAGAAATAATCCTAGAATCTGAATTGGAATGCTGATTTGAGACTTCATTGCTTTATACATTAGGAGTCTTAATTGCTTACGTTTCTGCACTTCTCTCTCTTCGACTCTTTCATACTTTGGTGTGTTGCTTACTTGTTATGCCAGGTACTTTCTTTTTGAACACAAATCTGTGTTCTTTTAGCTCTCTAATTCATTGACCGCCTGTTTTTGATTAGCAAATGTTCATGGCATTTCCTCTGACCTTGTACATTGTCTGCTGCTCTGGATAACAGTGTCTGCTGAATGCACACAGTGTGAAATGAGTTTATCATACAGCCATCCTCACTCTATTCTCTATCAGTACTGCAGAGGTCACTACTGCCTAGTGCAGGGGTTCCCAAACCTTTTCAGCTCGACACCCAAAAGAGATGGTGTCTCCCCGGGACCCCAACTTCCAAAAATACACGATGAATTAACCACTTACGCCCTATTTTTATTTTTTTAATAATAGTGAATAGTTTATCTACAAATTCACAACATGTTGCTTCACGATGCGTTGTGAGCTCGTAGATATTTTCTGCATTGGGGGGCATAATAATCATTTCTGAAAATCTTTTGATTTTTTTTGTAGCGGTTAATAAAAACGGGATATTTGCGATCCGTAAAACCAGGCCAGTTTGGCCTTGTGCATATCTGATTTGGCAGGGTGAAAATTAAAATGAGCTACATCTTAACACAAAAGTCATGTCTTCAATAGATGGTGATCACTTGGACTTTCTGCGCAAGTTCTGAAGGGGGATTTTCCAAAAACGCAACGGGTCAGTGTTAGAATTGCTGTATGTGCTGTCCATGCAAGCCTTGACGGATGTCGATATTTCTGAGACGATAAGCACCTCTGGATGAACACGTCGTTGTATATCTCCCTCCTAAATCTTCACCTTCGAACGTTCATTCAGTGTTGAAGGCACATAACTGACATGCCAAGACCAGTGGTTTGGGATGCACGTCCCTCCCCTTCTTCTCTCACACGAAGCACACGCATGTACACACACACACACACACACACACACACACACACACACACACACACACACACACGTTTTACTCAAAATTGACTTGAGTAAAAGTACAAAAGTATTGGCATCAACTTAAAGTACCAAAAGTAAAAGTACTAAAATGTTTGAAAATAGCACATCTACAAGCTCACAACACGTCGCAATGCGACGCGTTGTGAGCTTGTAGACCGGCTATTTTCAAATAGCCTAGAAATAGGGTTAAAGGGGTTCATGTAAGTTTTATAATGTAATAATTTATATCTGCAAAGTAAGTTTTCAAATAATTGTAGAGGAGTAAAAGTACAATATTTGCCTCTGAGTAGTGGAGTAGAAGTAAAAGTATAGACAATTGTAAATACTTCAGTAAAGTAAAAGTACCTCAAAATTGTACTTAAGTACAGTAGTTGAGTAAATATACTTAGTTACTTTACACCACTGCACGCGCACACACACACACACACACACACACACACACACACACACACACACACACACACACACACACACACACACACACACACACACACACACACACACACACACACACACACACCCTAACACATGCGCCCTCACACACACACACACACACACACACACACACACACACACACTCATGGGAGCACTAACTCACAGACTCCGACCTTGAGGGTGTTAGTGGTGTTGACGTTTGTTTGGACGGTGTTTCAATTCCTCAGCCCGCCGTGAGGTCACATGGCTTCACATCAAAGTAAAGAATTCCTTCCTGGGCGACACTGAGAACTCTGATGTTTATTCTAGAAGTCTGTCTGTCTGCATTTCTGTCTGTCTGTCTGTAGTGTGTGTGTGTGTGTGTGTGTGTGTGTGTGTGTGTGTGTGTGTGTGTGTGTGTGTGTGTGTGGTTAATTTTTTTTATTATTATGGCAGTTAGCTCCTGTTTTCTTCCTGTATATATCTGTTTGCCTCATGTATCTAATATCTGTTTTTCTTTCTGTTTGTTTGTTTTATATGACTCCGTCTTTTAGGTTGTTTTCTCTCGATGCGTATTTGTCTGTTGATTCGTCTTATTTTCTCTCTCTCTCTTCTGACTGTTGGTCATGGTCAAGGTGCGCCAACAACAGTGTGGTTTTGGAAATCACTGGTGTGCTAATTTGTTAATTTAACTCAGAAAGGCAACCGAAAGGATGCATTTTTACACTTCCAGAATAAAATGAACACTTAAGATTTTTTACATTTACTGTATGATTGTTCTGATAACTGGGTCAGCATATTCATAACTAAATTCCTTGTCCTCCATTGCCTGGTAACCGGTTACTTTGCCTGGATTTTCCTACTTGTCGGATGGTCTTCAGTGAGTCAATCATTGCGCCATTTGGCAACTTTCTTCAGGTTCGTTTTAACCCATTGATACCTGGAACGCATCTGTGTCACTTTAGATATCTTTGGCTATTCAAAAATAGCAGATATACAAGCTCATAGCGCGGCACCGAGTGCCGCGCTATGAGCTTGTAGATCTGCTATTTTTGAAAAATCTTGAAAACATTTTTTTTAGATTTTTTCCCAAAAACTGTTAGGATTTAGATTTTTTTTAAAGAATCGCCTCAGGTCTTAATGGGTTAAAAGATAGGCTTTTTACTGAGCTCCTTTAAACGAGAGCCAGCTGGCATTTTTACTTGCGCGCACACACACATACACACACACAAAAACACACACACACACACACACACACACACACACACACACACACACACACACACACACACACACACACACACACACACACACACACACACACACACCGTGGCACACGTGCACAGGCAACTTACTTACCAGTACTCTTGTTGTTTGGGGACCTACAAGAAATGGGCCCCTGACCCTTTTTGGGTCCTGGCCCAGAGTTTTAGAAACAGCGCTCTTATTCAGGCATTGTTAGTTGTGAGGTTAGCCCCCTGAGGTGTGTTTTGTTTTGATGTCTCCTGTTGCAGGCATATGAATGGCCACCTGGAGAGCAGGAGGGGCCTTCAGGCATGTTAACGGACACCTGCAGGGCATTGAGGGGCCTCTTTGTGATGGACAGGGTTCCGCTTCAGGTGGTGCTAATTTCTCTCTGCCCTGGGGAGGGGCAATTGGGGTGGACTGTGTGTGTGTGTGTGTGTGTGTGTGTGTGTGTGTGTGTGTGTGTGTGTGTGTGTGCGTGTGCGCACACACATATCTGCACTATTAGGATGCATTCCAACATGGTGCTTAGAGAGAAATATGCCTGACAAAAAAAAAGCTTCCAATGTTCATACATTTAAAGCCATTTTGTGTTATTTATTTATGATTCTATGTATTCATTCATTCAGTTATATTTGTATTATATTTGTGTGTGTGTGTGTGCGTGTGCGTGTTTGCGCATGTGTGCAAGAGAGAGAGAGACTGAGTGCATGCAAACTCAACGCGTGTTTGTGTGTGTGTGTGTGTGTGTGTGTGTGTTTGACAGTAATTGCTGTAATGCTACCAGGAACACCACAGACAGATCGTGACAGAGTCTCACCTCCCACTAATCGTTATGTAAATGTGATAACCATCTAAAGACATAATTGTGTGTGTGTTCTACCTAATATGGTTTTATCTCTTATCATACGGAGGTCAGCTGTCAGACAAATGTGGCATTGTCCGAGGTAGACACATGAAATTGTTGCGTGTGTGTGTGTGTGTGTGTGTGTGTGTGTGTGTGTGTGTGTGTGTGTGTGTGTGTGTGTGTGTGTGTGTGTGTGTGTGTGTGTGTGTGTGTGTGTGTGTGTGTGTGTGTGTGTGTGTGTGTGTGTGTGTGTGTGTGTGTGTGTGTGCGTGCGTGTGTGTGTGCGCTCGTGTGTGTGTGCGCTCGTGTGCGTCTGTGAAGCCCTGCTTTATGAGTTCAAGGACTCTGTCTGGTCCCAGTATCTGATACTGTGCTGTACACTGCTACACACACATGCAAACACACACTCCTACGTAGGGAGAGAGAGAGAAGCCTGGGTATTTAAGATGAGAAGAGCAGACCTGTTTATTAAATGTCAGGGGCCGATGTTCTAGAATATCCAATAATGTTCCAATGAATGCCTAGTGTTCTCTCAGGCTTAACCCCACACACCTGACTGACTAGCAGTCTTTGTGTGCAGACGAAGGGAGAGAAGAGGAAGATAATACAATTTGAAAAGAAGTAAGGATAGAAAGAAAACAACTCAAAGCATTTACTTAACAGCAAATTAATTTAAGTACTAATACCAAACCACTTTGGGAATGTAAAATATAGCCTAGGTCACATCAGAAATATCTCTGAGCGAGATATACATGTAGCCTGTAATAATCAGTGAATAAAAGAGAATGAATGTGTTAAATTCATTTCAATTAATCTTCTTCTAGATTGGGGTAATACAATACTGGGATGGCTGCAGGATTCTTACACAATATGGGACTGAGCTGCGGTTATAGACCTAAAAAAAGTCAACAACAGAGTTGTGCGGTAACGGTAGTCAAGTCATGATGATAAATAAGACACAAGGTGAAATTAATGCCAGTTTTTCAGGTTGCTGTTCAAGGTTAAAGACCAAGAGAGACAGATTTTGTCTACAGACGTGTTCAAGGCCTATAACAAGGATCTCAGTTTTATCCATGAAGTCCATAGGCGACAGGCCCGTTCATGTACATAATACAGTATGTTCCCAACACTGTTCCCAAACCTTCAGATAGTTAACAGCTGCCAGTGCCGAAGTGCAAATGATACATAACGGCACTTGTAAATTAATCACTTAAACGCTATATAATTCATTAACCTTTGTGCTACTCTTTCTACCGAAGAATCTCGACTCTCAGTAAAAACGTAGTGCCATTGGGGCCTCATTCATGAAAATGTTCTTGAATTTATGCTTAAACTTAAGACTAGACTCTTCACCAGGTACGGCCCAATAATAATACTTAGACTGTCTGACGCAGTAACGTCAAACTGCGTCCCTCTCTCTCCCTCTGTGTCCGGTGTGCGTGCACACATGTCATAGGTGCATGGGGTGTACAGTATGTTGTCACGTTTAGTGTGTTGGTGTTGGTGTAAGCAAACGTTGGCTTTAACTGAATGGTGTCTCTTTCACGTGCCTTTGTCCGGTGTGAATGTCTTCTAGAACGTTCATGGTGGCAAGAGTCAAAATCCTCCTACTCCTCTCAGTCACACATCAGTTCTTCTAAACGTGTTGACTGCCCCCCCCCCCCCCCATCCCGAGGAAAGCCTGGGGGTTAAATGAACGCTGTCACAATGCTGGTCAAACGAGCGTGTTCGTGTCACCCACACTGATCGCCTGCGGACTCTGGCTGTGTACAATTTGCTGTAGTTGTAGAATACCTTACTTTTCATTTGAAAAGTTAGACTCCCCAACAGTTTAGCCTGAGAGCGCAACGTACCCAGTTATCGTGTCTGGCCACATGGAGGCACTGCAGGAGTCTTGGCAGAGAAGAGGCTGTGTACCGGCTACATAAACCGGCCTGGACATAGCCAGGCAACCGCGAGCAGTGAGAGAGTGTGTGTCCTCTGCCGAGTGCCGACAAAGCATAAATATACTTTCAAAATGTTGTTTTTAGATTTAGCATCTACAGCCAGGAGCCAGTTGACTTAATTAGCACATTGATTGGAAATAGGGGGAAACAATTAGGCTGACTATTAGCTTTGTACAAAGCTAACAAAAGCTTACAAATGAATTGAACACCTATCTCATTTGTGTAATCTTCATAAAAAGTGAAGTTTAAAAGCAACAATTTATGTATGGGGGGGGGGGGGGGGGGGGGGGGGGGGCTGGCAGCATCAATCAGTGAATCACACAAACTCAGATCATGTGCCTGCTGAGTGCCTGTGTCAAAGCATAACAAGGTGGGAGGGACCTGACCTCACTGAATCAGGTGAAACTGAAAGTGACTGATGGCAGCCAGCTCATTTTATTTATAATATAATTATAAATCATAATTATTATAGGGAAGTTATTATTATAAGTCAAATATTCTTCTTGATAAGGGCCACAGGTGTTGGCGTTTTTAAAAAAAATTGCATTTTGGGCATCGGAGGCAAAAGAGCAGGTGCCTCACCCCCCTACATGTGCCTGGTATGTTGACACCACCAGTGGGTTTCAGGTAGGACAACTGCTGGTCGATAATGTCAATATGTCAATGACAACTGACATAATCATACAGATTGCAGCTTTAATTTTGAGAATGAAAAAAATGGACCCTTACTGGTCCATTTTTACATTTAAAGTAAGAGTTAAATTTACACTCAGGATTTTACCCTTTACTGTGGTGGGCAAGGCCTATAGTTGATGGCCATTTCCCCAACCCTCCAGTAAAGGCCTCAGCAGTAATGCAGTTAATGTTGCAGCCTTACCTGAAAGACTCATTTCATCAAGACAGATCTATTAATTCATGCGCAGCGCACGCATATGTACGCACATCCTTCAAGGGTCTCTTTGTCCCCCTCATGTCAGGAGTAATGAGCAGATTGAGTTACACTGACCGACTTGTGACTTGCGTTGTTTCTGTTAATTCCTTAACGAATTTAACGACAAGCCCCACCACCACCACCACCTTCTCTTGACCTCTCTGCTCCGGAGTAAAATGTATGTAAAGTTACGACTTTACAACTTCACTTTTCAATTGAATTCTAACAGTATGTACTGTAAGTCTAGGGCTACATTTCAATGGGCCGTCTGTTGATAGGAAATGGAGCAGCTGTCTAGTAGAAAACGATCAGTCTAGGCGTAGTATTTTAATTTGTCATTTTCACAGATTGATTAGATGGATTAGTGTAAACAGAACCAGTGTTTTGTTTTTGAAACATGCATTTTGCATTCAATATATAACATGAAGTCAGTGTGTTGTACGTACAAGTGTGAGATTGAAATAAAATACCCAATTTGTTATACAGTAGTTACTGTTTATTGGGTAGATATAGACACTTGTACTGAAGAAGATGAAGAATGAAGAATGATGAATGAAAACCAAGGTTTCCAAGTATTTCTTTTCTTCTGCATACATATTTTAGGTTCACTGATAACCACAAACCAGGAATTGAATGCTCATTTTGTTGTCTCTCAACATCAGCAGGTGGTTGGGCTATATTGGACTACACATGCATGCATACACCTAATCTACTACTACACACACACACACACACACACACACACACTCACTCACCACAAGTTCACTCGCACGCACGCGCACACATGCACTCACTCACTCACTCACTCACTCACTCACTCACTCACTCACTCACTCAACACGAGTACACACACACACACACACACACACACACACACACACACACACACACACACACACACACACACACACACACACACACACACACACACACACACACACACACACACCACCTACAGAGTTTTATGACACTAGTGACTAAATGCACATTAGTTTAACAGCTCTGTAGTTTGGTTGCAGCTGCAGGAATGTGAAAGACCACCCATACCATGAAACATGATGATCACACATATCTCTCACACACACACACACACACACACACACACACACACACACACACACACACACACACACACACACACACGCACCTAGCACCTAGCACAAAGAAGAAATAAAAGACACGTTTAGACCTATGCTACTGTATATGATCGATATGACTTCGCATGACAAGTGACTTCTAATAACTGATATTGCTTTTTAACCACTTAAGCAAATACTTTGGCATACCATGAATATCAACAATATTGACGACTTTTGCCTATAATGACATGCCCAATATAGGTGTGCCAGGTGCATCGCATTGTGATGCGTTTTGAGCTTGTATAGATTGGCTATTTTTGCCAAAGAGATTTGGCATAGAGGGGAAAAGGAGGGGACCAAGCATAGACCCCTGGGCGACCCCAATCAACAAAGATACAATATAAAGGGTTTAAGTCAATGTAAGGTAAAGCAATGGAATGTACCCAAACTTATTTGGCAGACCGAATTGTCAGACATACCTTTTATTATATTATTGGTACAGGCATATGCCTCTTGTCAGAAAGTGAAATTGTAAGTTTGTTTTTTTGTGGCTGTATTAATATGTAGCGAACTGTAGAATTGATTCATCATGACTTAGAAATGCTCATTTAATAACATCCATCCTGCACTCTCTCCCAGTTCATTTCCCGAGTGTTCATTTGATTTGCAGACTCTAATGCAAAATGTGAAAAGCTCTCAGAGTGTTGCAAGAAAAGCCATGCTGTCTTTTAGTGAGAAGAGCAAGGTTGCATCATAAATCCATGGTGTGATTTCCAACTGGCATCTTTATAAGCATGCCATAAATCATAAAAATGGTGGTTCATGCTTTTTTTATTCACAACCAGTTGCCTAGAGGTTGTAATTTCAGGCACTTTTATCTCTAAAATAGCAACAGAAGATTGATGCTCAAATTAAATCTTTCATCACAGTCATTTGTTCGGAGGCATGATTTATTTGGGATTTTACTTTATGTAATTGGCAACTTTCATAAACATTCATAAATATGGACCGTTTGTCATTGACAGGACACATAAAATTGGCAGCTTTAAAGGACCGTACCGCCTTCAATACATGTCTTTGTCTATTCACAGCCTCGGCCATATATTGTACACCTACATAAACAAAGTCAATTTCCTGTTAATTGCCTCATTTTAAGATTTTGCATTTGTTTACATTTTCTCCATTAGACAGACAGACAGACAGACCTTTATTGATCCCTCTGGGGAAATTCAGTTGTCATGGCAGCACCGCAGTACACATGAAACACAGGACAGGTTCAGGTAAATCAAGCCATGTATTAAAACGCACTAAACTCAACTATAATGTAACTTTGAATAAAGATAAAGGCACCATTAACTTTATTGTGTTCTTACTGTACCTACGGTATCTCAAGGTAGTTTAAAGTCTCGGCAAGTAGATTTTCATTCTGTGAATCCAATATCTTCCTCAAAAATCCAACCCATTGGCCTAGACCGTGGCGTCGCGGTCTAGGCACCCTGGTTGAAAATCCTTAATAGCAGTGTGCCGCGGGTTCGCGTCCCGTTCCCGTCGGCCTTTCCTGCATGTCTTCCCCCCATCTCTCTCCCCATTCTTCCTGTCAGACTACTTTCCCTGTCCCTCTTCAATGAAAAATAATAAAAATCTACCACAAACAAATCTTAAAAAAAAAAAAAAAAATCCAACCCATTCAATCCGGGAACACAAATCTTTCTCATTTTCTTTTTATAATTTCCGCAAATTCCGCTGTTCCACACCGGGAGCTTTAGAATACCGTAGTCAAAACTAAAAAGAGCGAGTGACAGCGAGATGACAAAATGTCGATACGTATCAATGAAGTGGAGCGCTACTTTTTCTGCTCCCTTGGCATTACATCCATTAGACTGGTGGGAAGTTCACAGCCTCCGTTTCCCCAGACTGGCTACCTTAACCTCTCTGTGTACCAGGGACGTCGCTTCCCTTGGAGAGGGTTTTCTCGGCAGCGAACCAAACAGTCAACAGACTGTGCACTAGATTGACACCAGAACACGTTGATCTTCCTTAATAAAAATGCTTAGCCTAAGCAGCCAGTGGCCTTATAGGTAGGGAGGTAGGTTGCTCCGATCTGGACATTTTATTTTGTTTTATAATAGAAGGACAGCGTTTTATTTATTATTGTGAGTTAGTGGACCCCATAGAGCTGTAGGTAGACAGGCACAGAGCGCACTTGTTGAAGCGTGCAGATTACGACGCTTGTTAGCCTACAACAACATTTTTTTATTGTTAAATGCTTTTTTTTGTTTCTCTTTTAAAGGAGCATAAATAAATGTCTACCATTCGTCTACCAACGTTAATTCTGTGTACGTGCATATTTAATTTTGGGTTGGGTATAAAAAAATCTATAAAAAAATCATATCTGTTAATTAACCGGATAATGCTATCGGTTAACCGGCTGGAAAAATATCCGTTACTGACATACAAACAGATGTATCCGGTGCACAGTGTTCAAACACACACGCACGCACACGCGCGCACACACACACACACACACGCACACATACACACACACACACATACACACACACACACACGCACACGCACACAGATGCATGTTGGTACATGCCAGGGCCATTAGTTTGGGGTGCAAAGGTCATCCTTGGGGGTCAGAGTGTCAGTCTTGTGTTTCAGCTATAGAAGTATCCTCTGTAACATGCAGAACAGACACACATGAATGGTGTCCATTCTGAGAGAGAGAGAGAGAGAGAGAGAGAGAGAGAGAGAGAGAGAGAGGTGGTGGGAGGAGAGGTGGGGAAGGGTGACGGGAAAAGGAGGGATGAAAAGGGGGAAGAAATAATGAGAAAAATGTGAGACTGATGGGGGAGGAGTGATCAAGAGAAAAAGAGAGAGGGAGGGGTGGATCAGAGAGAAAGAGGGGAGAAAGTTAGTGATCATGTTTTAAGGTACCTAGCTGATACCAATCTTAATGGCATGTTATTACAGAAGAGTGTGTGTGTGTGTGTGTGTGTGTGTGTGTGTGTGTGTGTGTGTGTGTGTGTGTGTGCGCGCGCTACGCGTTTGTATGTACATAAGTAGTGTTGGCTTGCGTTTGTCTGTGTCTGGTTGGTAAATGCTGTGTGTATGTATGTATGTACACTATGTATGTATGTACATGCTTCTGCGTGAGCCTTTGTGTGCTGGTATGTGAAGGAGTGCATGTTTGTTGGGTATGTGTGTGTTCTTCCGTGTACATAATGGATCCATGGCGGACATAGGAGACTGCAGTGGACTTAAGGATGCCCAACAGAGGCTGCTCTATATTTGGGAGCTGGAGCGAGGCTACTGACCCTAACACTGACCCCCACACCTGCCCTGTGTGTGTGTGTGTGTGTGTGTGTGTGTGTGTGTGTGTGTGTCGGGCGTGGTGGGGGGTTGGGGAGGGGGGGGTGCATGTGTGGTAGTGTGTCTGTTCGTGTGTGCGTGCAGGTATGCAAGCCAGGGTTGCCAGATCTGCTTATTATAATTTTCCCCGCAAGGTTTTATTTGAAAATAGCCGATCTACAAGCTCACAACGCGTCGCGATGCGACGCGTTGTGAGCTTGTAGATCTGCTATTTTCAAATAGCTGACGTATATATTAAAGTGTTCATGTGGCCCATAGTTGCTTCTTTTGGGCTGTTTTTTCTAGACCTGGTTGCTTGTTTCTCTCACAGAATCTGGCAACACTGATGCAAGCACACGTTTGTGTGAGCTCATTCAGAATGGGACTTTGATTTCACTCTCTTGATTTCACTGCTCATGAAACTGCTACACGAACTCAGTATAGCCAAATGTAGTCTGCTGAATAAATTATGGAGACCATCCGCCACTCCGGCCGGTAGGAAAAATTCATTTGCTACACCGTGCTGGAGAGGTTTGCTGTCACAATCTAGCCTGGTAAACCCTCCCTCCGGAAATCTCATTTCCATTTGATTCCAGGAGTGAGTCTGGCCTGAACGCCCATTGTGGGGGTTTCTAGCGCATTACCAACTAACCGAGCCTATCGGCGTCGTCGCTCATCGTTCTGTGATTGACAGCGACAGTTGGCCAATCAGGTGGCGAGTACGAGTGAGCCCGAATGGGACCGAGTGCAGCCGACGAAAATGGAACGATCCGCCATTGTTTTCTGTGGCCAGTAACACTTTTTACTTTCGATTTTAAAACGATCTCAAACTTATTTTTTGAGGCACGGAATTTACTGTTAAGATATCGTTTGGATAGAATTAAGTTGTTTAACTTCATATATGTGGTCAATTAATCATGACGGAGCCTATTTTTTTTTTTTTTTTAGAGAACCGGCAGGGGCGGGCAGTGACACGAATGTATCCGAATAAGGCAACCTATTTTGGGCATGGCCGTCTCAAAAGTCCCGTTGCGTCACATTAGTCTGGAGGTCTGCTGATTGGCTGGAGGGAAACAACGATCATTGGCTGAAGGGGTTGTCAGTCAACGGTATTACTCCCGCCCAACTCCAGCCCACAGCCAATATTGCAGAATGGGCGATCAGGCCAGGCTCCTTCCTGAAATCAAATGGAAATGAGATTTCCGGAGGGAGGGTTTACCAGGCTAGTCACAATCTACTAGATAATGAGTTTTGTACTGCATTGTGTAGTACGTAATTGCATCCTAAAACCGTGCATTTTTTGATCGATGCAAACAAAGCTATGATATAGATCATAATGTTATTGCAAAACAGTTTTATTCTGCAAAAAGACAACCAAAAAAATGCGCAAGGTTCTTAATTCCCCTGTGGTACGTGCACTATG
>NC_139941.1:29096617-29204117 GCF_963454915.1 Gymnoscopelus microlampas
AAATGGACCCAAATGGATGCTTGTGGGTCACTGAGGATTTTACTGTGTTGAGTATGTGTGCACGCCTTCATGTGCAGTGCACAAGCATATACTGTATGTGTGCATTTTGACATGTTCGTGTGTGTGTGTGTGTGTGTGTGTGTGTGTGTGTGTGTGTGTGTGTGTGTGTGTGTGTGTGTGTGTTGCTTGTTAGTGGCACAGAGTTCCTTCTCTCTGTAATCTCTTTGTTTATGCAGTGTGAAAAGGGCCTGGCCGGGGGCATGAACTCCCCACGCTCTCATCCCGCTGCGCCACTCACCCCTACTGGACCCTCACACCCCCCTGCCACCCTTCCAACACCCCCGCTTCACCCCCGTCACCTCCCCCCCCATTCTGCCCTGTTCCTGCCTGACTCTCCCCTCTCCAACCCCTCCCTACCTTCCTGTCCAGCCTGGTTACTGTCAGCGCTATGAATGCTGCAACAGTTTGTCTACCAGCAGACCTACATACTGTATACCAGTGGTTCTCAAACTTTTTCATGTCAAGGACCCCCAAATTGACACTTATTAGCCCGCGGACCCCCATTTGAAAAAATATGCCAGGGACCCCCATAAGAGACGATTTGTACGGCTCTAGCAGTGATTCTCAACCATTTTAATTTCAAGGACCCCCAGTTTAACATGCATTAGGCTACGGACCCCCATTTAATGGCATTTATTTCTCTGGGACCCCAATTCATATTTTACACTCTCTTAACTCTGAGAGTGTCAAAATTGAACCAAATGGACCCGTTAGGGTCCATTTGGTTCCATTTGGACACTCTCAGAGTTACAGACCCATAAGGGTCTATTTGGTTCCTATCCATCATTTAGCTGGGGACCCCCTGGAACCCCCTCAAGTACCCCTGGGGGTCCCCGGACCCCACTTTGAGAACCAATGCTGTATACAGCCTCATCTCTACACCATATCATCACTGTTGGTCAGAAACCTTGTATGTACCCCCCTCCCCAAAACAATTAGATTTTCGGGAAATAAATAGAAACAAACAACCAGTATAACAATGAATCTGATGTAGTTATTATTTAGTCACAAGCTCTTGTTAATACTATTCATTGGTTAAATATTCATAAACTCACATAGATCACTTTCAGCCTGGCGGCCCTATTTTGGTCATTACAACCGATATTTTTCCTAAATAGCAGCTCACATCGTGATGCATTGTGAGCATGTAAATAGGCAATGTGTGCTACTTTCGCACAACACTGTCGAAGTATAAAATTGATGAAGAAATAAAAGAAGAAACATCGAGATACAAGATTTGTGCCTGACGGCGACAATATGTCAGTGCTGTTATTCAGACTCAAAATGGAACACAGGCCAGCTCTTTATTGGTCGCCCCATGGCATGAACACTAGCATGCTTAAATGAGGCTTAGTGTTGCAAAGTATACAGTGCAAAACCTTAAACACACTTCTCTACATTAGAGACACAAATCGAACATGGTCACATTTTTTCCATTTCAAGGCACTGCCTCTCAAAATACCACATCTGTGAACCAGTTTATCAAACACAGCAGTCATGTGTGCACTGTGCAGACAGTTAATTGTAAACCAATCAGGCATAAGCACTATAAACAAGGAGAGGTGAGGTGAGTGCACTTGTCTTCAACAAAAATGGAAGGCTACCTTGCGGTAAGGAGAAGAGGAGGATGTGAGGATGAGCCAGCAGCGAAAGAGGAGGATGTGAGGATGAGCCAGCAGAGAAAGGTAGAGACCTGGGCGATGTGGATGTAAATTTGGATTTAAATGTATATTAATGACGTAGCCTTGTATTTGTTTAAAGTGGGTTGGATAAGTTTACCAGGGTGAACTTTTCCCACTGTTTACATCACAGCCCATCAATCGTCTATGACAGGAATCCTCAACCTGGGGTCTGTGGACCCTTTGGTGGTCCACGATGACTGCCCGTGTGTTATTAGCAGCAGTAGCAGCAGTGTGGTTTCACACGCACGCTTGTCAACAGTACAGAGCGAGGTGACGCCGCAGTGAACTAGTAATGGATGGTTGGATGCTTCACGTCGCAAAGCTTTGACCTTGTTTTCATTACGTTTTTCATAATGCTGTGTGTCGCGCTCTTGCATGAAAGTGTGTCTGTGACACGTTGCAGTGCTTTCTGTGCGATCTTTTGCGCCGGTTAAGAGGCTCAGAAGATACCAAGACGACTTGACTGGGGACAGCGTCGTGAATGAGAGCGGGTGGGGCTACTGTGGGCAGGGTTGCCAGATCTGCTTATTATAATTTCCCCGCAAGATTTTATTTGAAAATAGCCGATCTACAAGCTCACAACGCGTCGCATCGCGACCCCTCAATGTGCAATTCCAATTCTATTTCAGGCACTTTCCCAGTAGGCCAAGGAAGAACCTAGACCTGAAACTGTTTAAAACCGCCTCAGAGTGATGCTAAACCAGGTCACTTTGCATTTTGGCCTATAACTTACAGCTTACACCCATATTATATAGGATGCGCCACAAATGCACTCTGTTGCAGAAACTTGCTTTTTTCACCAAATTAGGTACAAATGATGTGAGTCATATATTACTATGTAAAAAAGAAATGCTCTCTTTATCCATTTACTTAGGATAAATAATCTGCTCAAGCCAAGTGCCCAGCCATTTGGTGAATATGACTCACTACATATTAACTGTCCTCCATTGCTTCCAGTAGCAGTCAAGTTGTCTTCATCAAGAAAACATTACAACTTCCCTTGCTTGTCACAGGGACTACTCTGTCCAACTGTCCCTATTTCACCTGTCTTTATGTAATGGAAGGAAGGAAGGGAGGGAGGAAGGAAGATAGGAAGGAAGGGAGGGAGGGAGGGAGGGGAGGGGAGGGAGGGATGAATAACTAAGTACACTAACCGTCTCTCCCTGTGCTGTTTTTGCTGCTCTTGCTTTCTCTCCATTTCTCTGTCTCTCTCTGTCTGTCTCTCACTCTCTTTCTGGTATGTCCATTTTGAGCTACACACTTCTTCTTTCACCTCCCCCCATTCCCCTCACCTTTAACCTTTCTCACATAGTTGTCGTTTGAAGTCTTCGCTAGCGGTCTCTCTGCACTCCCTGCCAGTGTGGATGTGGTCGTTTGCTGAAGTCCATGAGAAAGGACAATAACAAAGCGCTAGTGTTTTATCTAGCAGATGGTGTTACGGGTTGTTCCGAGGGTGTTGGCCTTTTGACAGGTTTAGAGGAGGTGGTGTTGTGGGTACATTTGTGTGTGTGTGTGTGTGTGTGTCTGTCTGTCTGTCTGTCTGTCTGTCTGTCTGTCTGTGTGTGTGTGTGTGTGTGTGTGTGTGTGTGTGTGTGTGTGTGTGTGTGTGTGTGTGTGTGTGTGTGTGTGTGTGTGTGTGTGTGTGTGTGTGTGTGTGTGTGTGTGTGTGTGTGTGTGTGTGTGTGTGTGTGTGTGTACATGCATGTGAGGGCCCTGTCCTTGTTAATGTGTTCAGGCAGGTGTCGGGGTTACCGACAGTTTGTAGGTCAGTTCTCTGCCCTCTCTGTCAACTCACTCTGTTTGGCCCAAAACACCATTCCTCTCCTCTCCTCTCCTCTCCTCCCCATCTCTTTCGCACCTTTCTCACTCTGTACTACTACTTCAGTAATTGACTAGTAGACCGTAGTAGAATAGAATTCCTGGCATATCAATGCAGCAGACGTCTCAGCCTCCACGCGTAGCCAGCTAATTAATCACGTTAACCAGCTGAATATATATATCTTTTTCCCACCTGCTCTGTATTAACAAAATGTGGTATTTTGTTTTCGAGGCCATAAAACTCTTAGGCCTTTAACGTGATGATAGGACTAAATGTCCAAAACACACAGCACTCAGCAGGCAGCCACATGACATATAAATCAACTGAAAGAAACATTGTCTTTGGCGTGTGTGTGTGTGTGTGTGTGTGTGTGTGTGTGTGTGTCCAGTGATAGAGACAGAGAACTAGGTGCTATTCTTGGCGGCCCGTGCAGTTGTCTTTGGCCATAGGAACATGTGTAGTTCTTTTATTAGCGCCCACTGCCACAATAGGTGGTCCTTTCCACCTACCCAGGGCCCAGTAAGCTCTGAATGATTGATTAGGAATATCTGCCAGCCATCGCTTGGAAACTAATTGTGCAAAAGCATACATTGCAGGCTATACAGAAATGTAATTTGGAGCATGTTCCCGAAATATGTCAACATACAGTATGGTTTCAGATTAATTTGTTGTTAATTAAATATCAGTTTTGTCTTTTTATATCAGCTGTGGTATAGCAGTTTAGCTTACATGGTACTAGCTACATGGTTGCAGTTAATACATGTAGTATATTTCATGTGAAAATATATACACCATGTCACAGAATGTAGAATTGAAATGGTGGAGCGCTACGATATGTTTAGTTATCCATTTGTTGCGTACCTGATCAATGTCATCATCTGTCATTCCTTTAACATGTACAGTAGTGCCTGCAGAGCTGCCAGGTGACCATCTCTAAAATGTGATCCAAGCCATTTCTCTAGACTGTCATTGTGACGGCTAAATAATAATAACTTTGACGGAACTGTGCAATTAATCTCCCGCATGACAGCCATGTGCTTCCCCCATAGCCATTTGAACTCCACTTGAACTTTTTAACATTCAGTTAGGAAATCTTTAGACTCGCAACCCAGTCTCTAAACGCTTCACTGAACTAGAGAGTGTCTGGTGAGTGTCAAATAGCCTTCATTGCTAAAATAGTTAGAAACAAGGTGTTAAACAACAACTGCATTGCAGAACCAATGCAAAGACTTCAGGGCGGGCCTTATTAGGATGGTGATTTGCTTTCAAAGCTGTACCGTGGCCATTTTCATTTAAGTCACTTCTTAAAACATCCCTGTATCGAAAGGCCTTCCCCTAGATTGAGATTTGTTGTCATTTTACTGCTTTAAAATGGTTTGTCCTTGGTTATTATATCATCTATATCAATTTCATTTCATTTTTAACGGTAGAAATGGTTCCAGAGCATTGCAAGTATAGCTGGTTTTAAATGCATTTTTTTACAATGTACATTTACAGGCCAATCTTCTTCCATTTAATTTACATATAATTACATTTATATTCTATGCTTTTAAGGGCAACTGATATTGTCTGCATAATAATTGTCTGTGGTAGCTTTATTTTTCCTACTAAATACCGGTCCATATCTATTGGTCAGATAAGAATTAATTACATCAATAAACGGAGGAAGGAAACGTGTTATGATAGTATTTGGGTTTATTCCAGAGAAGAGATCTTACAAGCGTTGGACATGCATGGTTCCTTCCTCCGTTTATTGATGTAATTAATTCTTATTAAGCGGAAGCCTTTCAAGTAATGTACACGTCATCCTCCTATCCAACCTAATGTGTGCCAATCGTGGTTAGTATAGGGTTAAGCCGCTCTCCTTTTTTGCTGCCTTCAGGACGGAGATACAGTGTTCCTACATACAATAAGGTCAAACTGAAGAGGTCCTTTGTCCATCAGACGACATTGAGGCTTAATCAGGAGTTATAAGCCAGGGGTAGGCTGAGTGGTGGACATTGCTCTTGTCTTTGCATGTCTTTATGTATGTATTTGTATTTTGTTGTTTTCTTGTGTCATGTCAAATGTGTGTACTGTTATATGTTGCATACATGGCTGTTTCTGGGTCGCAAGACAAATTTCAGTGCAAACTGACAAAGTATTATCGTATCGTATCGTTATCGTCTAGCAAACCCATCAGTGATGGAAGAAGTACTCACATGTTGTAAATTAAGTAAAAGTACCAATGCCACACAATGTAGAAATACTCTGTTATAAGTACAAGTCCGGTATTCAAAATTTACTCGAGTAAAAGTACACAAGTATTTACATTAAAATATACTTAAGTACTGAAAGTAAAAGTACTAATTTTGCACAATGTCCCATTTCACTAGTCTCCAAAGGTATAAAAATGCTTTGAAAATAGCAGATCTACAAGCTCACAATGCGTCACTTTTCAAAGAGCCTAAATATCCATAGGGCTGAAGTGGTTAATGCATGTGTTGTAATAATCATCAAAATCTACAAAGTAACTAGTAACTATTGATTGATTGATTGAATATTTTATTAGGCAAAAAAATGTAAAACAGCACAGTTACATTTAAAATACTTTGTCTAACAGGTCCGTTCATAAAAGTCCTTGCGGACTTGTTTCCAATGAGGGCCTATAAAGTTTTCCTATAAAGTTCCTATAAAGTTTTCCAATAATCATAGTGGAGTAAAAGTACAATATCGGTCCCTGAAATGTAGTGGAGTAGAAGTAAAAGTATTGAAATTGGAAATACTCCAGTAAAGTAAAACAAAGTACCATACTTGAGTAAATGTACCATTTTCTTATGGATCTTAAGTGTTCCATTTTCCATTTGTATGTGTTAATATGGTTAAAAGTGTCAGTGACTCTCTGGCAGCCTGCAACATTGTTTTGGTCTGATAGGCTCCTTCTGGTATGTCAACAATATTAGATAGCAGGTTAACCTCGATACCCCAACCTTGGTTGCCCAGGAAACTGAGCCATTCAAGCCATAACTAACAGGCGGACGTGATGACGAAAGGCGACACCACGTTATGTGTATAATTACTCTGTATCTCTGTTTTAACGTCAGAAGAATATATCTGGAACCATGCATGTCCAACGCTTGTAAGATCTCTTCTCTGGAATAAACCCAAATACTAATATAACACGTTTCCTTCCTCCGTTTATTGATGTAATTAATTCTTATCTGACCGATAGATATGGACCGGTATTTAGTAGGAAAAATAAAGCTATCAGTCTGCATAAACTATATCTATATTGGTAGAGAGTAAACAGAAATTGTGATATTGAAATCTAACTGGAAGTTGGTTGTCACTATTGCTGTGAACAGAATCTCTGTCTTTTGCAAAATACTGAGGCAGTAGGGAGGCTTAGACCCACAAAGTAGCTGGGTCCCTCTTTTTCTCTGTTTCTCTCTCTCTCTCTCTCTCGCTCTCTCTCTCTCTCTCTCTCTCTCTCTCTCTCTCTCTCTACATAGCAGGTGGCTCTTCTGCTGGCTGTTCTTGGACCTTCAGGGAACATTGTTGACATTCCATCCTTTTGGCCAATCAGTCATTTTTGTAAAAGACGGACGTTTTTCCTTAACAGGGGTCAAATCATTTGTCTTCTCAATGCAGTGAAAATAATGGCTTCTGCAGCCGTTGCAGTTTCCAACAGTCCATGAACTGGTGTGTGAATCATCTTCTTTGTACAGCCACAAATCCTAAGGAATGACTGTTCT
Organism: Gymnoscopelus microlampas; assembly: GCF_963454915.1. Taxonomy (NCBI): domain Eukaryota; kingdom Metazoa; phylum Chordata; class Actinopteri; order Myctophiformes; family Myctophidae; genus Gymnoscopelus; species Gymnoscopelus microlampas. Next base: position 29,103,913 of record NC_139941.1, read on the forward strand.
TGACTTCTTGAGGACCAATTAATATGTTATTTAGGGCATTAAAATTACCTGAGGTCCATTTTAACCTTTTAATTATATTGAAGCCTTTAGTTTAGTAAGCTTTTAATTCTATTGTACTTCCTGTCTCCCATAGAGTACAGCAACAGGATACCAAATCCCACTGAAATGTCGAACAACACAGTAATTATGATATTAAAGTAGCTTGGAGGGAAAACTTAACCTGTCACTCTTGATATACTGTAAAGCAATTAAAAATAATGGAGTTATTTATGATGTCGTGATTACCAGAGGTGAATTTAACCATTCATTCTTAGTGCTGTTCTACCTTGCCCATAACCACGCCTGTCCCTGTCAGTGATTTTATAGTAGCTGTAAAGTGATACAGCCAGTGGTTTCACAATGACAATAATGAGCTGTAAAAGCCATTTGCAGTCTATCATTAAGTCTTCATTAAGTTTAAATAGCTCGACACCTAGCCACCTTGTTTGTGTGTGTGTGTGTGTGTGTGTGTGTGTGTGTGTGTGTGTGTGTGTGTGTGTGTGTGTGTGTGTGTGTGTGTGTGTGTGTGTGTGTGTGTGTGTGTGTGTGTGTGTGTGTGTGTGTGTGTGTGTGTGTGTGTGTGTGTGTGTGTGTGTGCGTTGTAAGAACAGAAAGACCTAGCTGTGTGCGTTGTAATAACAGAAAGACCTAGCTGTGTGCGTTGTAAGAACAGGGAAAGTCACAAACAATGAATGAAAGAAAGTCAAAACTTTGACAGCTATATTCTGGTAGGTGATATTCTCTGCCTGTTTGCTCTATTCAACTGAGGGAGACCTTGAACTTATGCATACGGTATATCTTGGCATAATAATAAAATATAATTGTAATTATAATTGTAACTGGTCGTGAATACTATGACTAATGACCTCCTTCCCTTGAATAGTCCTGGCTCACCACGCCACGGCGCTACATTCCTTTGCTGCCTTCCCACTAGGACCTGGTTCCTAGTTCCAGGTACTTAATTGTCTTGCAGATAATTTGTAAGTACCCCCAACGTCTGGTTTCCAAGCGGGCTGTGAGGGGCTGAGGCCATACCAAATGGTGATGTGTGAACACTGCTGACTGCTGATAGGTCAGAGAATTCTCACTACAGTATATGACAGACGCACACCCATGGACCCATAGAAGTTAGCGAGTTTCGAATACTGTTGTTATGGCCGGAGAATGTTCAGATGTAACCAAATGTACTTACATAGCATTACCCCTCTGCCATCTTTTCATATAGCACAGAGCAGTAGGTGAATCACCAGTTTTGTTGTAGACTATGATTGTTTTTGTTTAGTTTAGGGAGTTACGCTTTAGTAACTTTAGCACTTTAGCAAGCTATTAGCTTCCTACTTAACTGTATGAATGGCATAAAATAGAATAACATATGGTAGATATCTCAAAACGTTTCGGCAGTTTTACAAAGACAAGGCAGAGGTTCTTGTTATTGGAAATGAAACACAAAGAACAGATGTGTTACACTACTTGGACTCCATGAGTATGAAATCCAAAAACCACATCATAAATCAGTATATTCACTTATCTTCCAATCCAAACCATTATCAAACTTAGGCTACGCATCAGATTAAACACAGGGGGAAAGCATGCAATAACAGCTGCAAGACAAATAAACTTCAGACACAAAATGTCTACACAAATGAAGGCTGAAAAGGCACGCATAAACATCAACAGATTATGCATGCTGGGTTCATTGCGTGTTAGCCCGCGAACCCAGGAAAATTAATAAAATGCAGTTTACAAAGCTTTCCAAGTACAAAGCTTCTCGACTATGTTGTGATGAACTTCCTTGGCTATGATCAAATTATTTACATTGGAATACTGTAAATAACAACATTATAGATCTCTTGTTCGGTTTCTTTTTTTTATTTTTCGTGAGACTGAAACCCCTTTCACGCTCAGCCGTGCTGCAGGGGATATTCTGCATGCATCATATGAGTGGTTTCAGACTATCAATCTCACTGTGTGGGTCCTCAAGGATTTCAGAATTAACTGCCTGCTCTTCGCAGATTTAGCCACCTGCAGGCTGTTGTTGTGACTCAGCAGTGCCAGGTGTTGATGGCCGCATGCTTGTGTCCAGAATGCAGAGATCATGGAGTATTTCACCTTTCGAATGAGAGGCACTCATTCGAAAGGTGTGTGGGGTTCCTACAAAGTTGATCAGACTTTGTAGGAATTGCTTTGCATTCATTGATGTGAGTGGGTGGAGGAGAGGAGATGCCTTCCCCTGCAAAACATATTTGATTGCAGTTGTACTCTAAATTGGTATTTGTGAAACAAAATCACTGAAAGTGAAAGTCTCAAAACTATTGTTATAGATTTCATTGTGCATTTTTAATTAAATATTGGAGCTTTGTGTTTGAGCTTGGATTGCTTTGCTGTGGTATGGAAGGAGTTTAGATAAAGAGAACAATCAATCAAGTACAAATCCATGTTGGTGTCAACGGTGAGCGTGATAGGCAACTTCTGTCATCCCTTCATCATCACTCCTGTCATCACTTCATGCCTCCTTTCTCTTTCCCTTCACTTCTTACATCCACCTGACCTAGCAGCATTTCTTTAACTGTGGGGTGTGTTTGGGGTCTTATGTGTAAGGTTGTTTTCCTGGTTCTTACATGCCTTACATACGTGAAGGGTACCCTCGTTATGTCATTCTTTGTTTTTGGTTGTACAGTAGATATTGACAGGAAACGGGGAAAGAGACGGGGAGTGACACGGAGCAAAGGTCTGCCAGATTTTTTATTATCGAGAAACGGAAAAAGTGGGGTTGTCGAGACGTCGACTCGTCGTGACCAGTGTGAAGAGTAGCCACGTCAAAGACGACCACTTGACTCACACATACAGAGAACCAGCAGCAAGCAGGAAAGACAACATACACACAAGCTCTTGCAGAGGCACACAGAACTGATTTAGCGGTTCATAAACAATATAGTTAAATATGAGCGGGTGCCGGGTGGCTTAAAAGAGTTTTGGAAACTCCGAGGGTGAGAGGGTAAATAGGCTACATGGACCTCGGGTCCATTTGGTTTCATTTGTACCCTTCATTTGACTGTGTAAATTTTACCTGTTGTAGCCTATCTGCTAGCAAAGACAATAAGCCGCATTTGAGTCAACAAACCGTTCAATTTATGGATCGCGATGTAACATTACCGAGTTGGCAGGTCATGCTCACAGAGTCCCGACGAGCAACAGCTGCCACCCGGGATGGAGAAAAAACAGGGTCGGTGGCCAAAGTCACTGTTTCACAAATCGACTGCTGGTTTAAGATACTCCGGTGATTCTGGCAACATATTTTGGCTAAATATGATTCAGTTTTCCAATATGACTACAGAAACCCTTCCACTGCTTTTATTGATATTGTAGCGTTCTAGTGCCCCGAGCTAGACTCAAACCCAGCAGACTCGGCTGCGTCAACAAAATTCACGTGGGGGCGAGTCGCGACCGAGTCTTTATTATTCATTCATTTCATTGATAAGATAGGCCTACAAATCAGCAGGAATCACTGCTGTAATTTAATTTCCTAATAAAAATGCATAAATAACCCAGCAATGTATGCTTTTATTTTAAGATTTAAGATCAACTTTGAAATTGCGCTATAAATAAAGTGTGGGGTCACCAAAAAGAATCCCCCATAAAATGGGTTGTGGTATAAAAAAGTTGGAGAACCCCTGAACTATAGAGGTTCGGGCCGGCCCTCACACCTACGTCGCACCGCCAATCGGACTGATATGCCCATATATGGAGATCTCTGTATCTGTCCGCCGACCCGGTCGGCCCACCGGTCCTCCCTTAAGCCAATTTTAATATAGAATGCCCAGCCAAGCTGGATTCACCGTGGGGGATTCGAACCCAGTCTCTACTGTGGTCAGGAACTTTAGCTCTGCACCACCCAAGCGGCAGGATAAATGTCTTTGTTGGAACCTGGCTATAAAGAAGTAAAGAAATCTAGCCGAACTTTACAGGGTACTTTCTGTCCTTTTAATAGGGAACTTCACTGATGTTTAATGTAAATCCAACTATCATTCTATTGCGAGGAGGAAGTGGAAATCAAACAGACTTCCCAATGCATTCTGCGTGCCGAGATGCGTATCTGGTTTGACACTGTGACTATAGCCTAAGGACCTACACTGTAAAATCCTCAGTGTTCATTTACCTGTGGTTACATGTGTAGCAGATATACAAGCTCATAGCGCGGCACCGAGTGCCGCACTATGAGCTTGTAGATCTGCTATTTCTTTTTTTTAAATAGGGAAAATGTGTGCAACTCTTTGAATATATGTTTTTCCATAGACATTTTTAACTCTATTACAACTTCTGGGGGGGTCCCTGGAACAAAATATTTTGAGATGGGGGTCCGCGGCCAAAATTCATATACTTTTGGGGGTCCTTGACATGAAAAAGTTTGAGAACCACTGATTATAGGATTATAGGACATATTTTAGGATTTAGAAGACATTTGCAGAATATCCCAGAAACAAAGATTTGAGTTACAAACGTTTGCTTTGAAAAATGTATATATATTCAAAGATTTCCTAAAATTTTCACGATTTAAAAAAAATAGCAGATCTACAAGCTCATAGCGGTATAGTGCTATGAGCTTGTAGATCTGCTATTTTTGTATAGCCCAAAGAAACCTAAAAAAAGACACAGATTCTTTCCCGGTCTGAAAGGGTTAAACACTGAGGATTTTACTTTGTAAGATAATGTGACTGACATACCCCTACACTTGAACTGGATCCTTTTGGAGGCAGTAGAGTGCTTATGGCAGACAGTGCATATTCAACTCTTGTGGTCTCATGGCACATTTGAGCACCGCTGTGGTCCAACCCCCTGGCCGAGGTGAAGTGCAGCGCATGAAGTGCCTGCCAGTGGTAATTGGCCATCATTGGTCACAGCCACAGTATTTTGTTGTGCTTATTTTGTGTCAAAAAGGCCTTGACATCACCACCAACCCTGACAATGTTTTTTTACGAGTTTCCCTAGAATAATTTGGGCAGTCATTTAAATTTTCCTGAGACCCACCTATGGTTCCTAACCCAAACACAACACATGCATGGTTGTGGCACAGGCTGTTCCCCCTCAGGCAGACACCCAGGGAGTATGAATGGACTGCAATGGAAGAGGAACACTTCCTGCACCTTTTTAATGCACTTTCCATTTCCACCCATTCACCATTTGTATGTTTATAGTAGTATACAAACATTCATTCAACACATTAACAAACATTCCAAAACAATAATGTGCTCATAATGCTTGGGCGCGCACACGCACACACGCGCACACAAGCACAGACACACACACACACACACACACACACACACACACACACACATACACATACACATACACATACACATACACATACACACACACACACACACACACACACACAGTGTGTCCCTGTGGGGATGCCATTTTCACCTTTTTATGTGCCATTTCTAACCCTAAACATAACTGCAGTGCATACTTACCTCAACGTTTACAACCTTAGCTCTAAATATCTTTCTTGGCCATGAAAATGACCGTCGTACCCAAGGGGACAAGGTCGGTTTTGACAGGGCTTTCTGTGCTTTTGACGCACACACACACGCGCGCGTGTGTGTGCGGAACTGTGCGCACTCACACACAAGTGTTGTCTGAGTCTTTCTCTCAGCAAATCATTCAGGCAGAGAGGATTGCTATGTAAATGCATGGTTGAATAGGAGTGAATGGACAGGCTTAGAGCAGATTATGTTAAACTGCTTGTTAGTTTTAAAGGCTATCAGAAGTGAATGGTTTGGGATTAGCAGATGTGCTGCTGTGCCACAGAGGTGTTGTTCTCTAAAGCTAAAGAAGAGTTAATCCCTGCTCTGTTTAGCCTGTTTGCTCCAATCAAATGAGAGATAAATAGGCCATAAATGTGATCCAAGGAAATGTATCGTTTGGGATTGAATGTTGAATTGAAAAGGAGTTAACCTTGCTGGCCCTGTTTGACACATTAAAGGTTGGGTAAGTGACCTTTTTTTGTTAAGTGTTATATAGTTCTATATTATTATAGTACTCCTTGAGTGTTTGTTCAGTTACGTGGTCTTTCTCTCCAGCTCTTTATTAAACAGAAAATGTATTTTCAGGTCGGGATACCGATTTGATCCAAGCAGTAGAGAGAACTCACACAAGATACAGATTAAACAAGTGCAATTGGAAGTGGAACGCTATAGAATTGAAGCTGATAAATGGGTACTCTCTCCTGATTGGCTGAAATTGGCAACCCACCTGAAAATGCCCTTTCTGTTTATTAAAGAGTTGCAGAGACAGGAAGACCCCTGTTAACTGAACAAACACTCTATAGCAATGATTACAGCAATAGAATATAAAGCTTTAACCTTTTTCCAAAAATGTTTTGTTTTAACCAAAAAATACCACTTACCCTACCTTAAGTCAGTGTTTCTCAAAGTGAGGTCCAGGGAACATCAACGTTCCTTGAGGGGGTTCTAAATGGACCCTTGAAGATCTGTTACTCTGAGAGTGTACAAATGGAACCAAATGGACCCACAAGCCCCATTTGGTTTCATTTGTTCACTCTTCAGCTATGGGGGTTCTTGAAATTAAAAAGTTGTTAAGTAAATGACTGGAGTTGGTTTGAATAATGTTAGCTGCTCCATCAGCTCAGGGAAGTGCAGTCAACCCCCCCCCCCCCCCCCCAGCTGACTCATCCAGCCTGCTTCCATACCTCCATCCCACATTCTCTGCCGTTCCTTTCATCTTTTTCTCATCCATCCTCTTGCTCTCTTGCACTTGTCACTTCTGCCTCGACATTCTGCTCTTTCCTTCTTTAGTCTGCCCTCCCCCCCAGCCTCCCACCCCCCGACACACACACACACACACACACACACACACACACACACACACACACACACACACACACACACACACACACACACACACACACACACACACACACACACACACACACACACGCAGATTCTGTCTCCATACTTTCATTTGTTCTTTTGTTTGTTGTTGTCTTTTCTCTTTCACATTTGGGCTCATCATTTGCTCCTGACATTTTCAGCCATCCATCATGGACCCAGCATGAGGGCGACGTTCTGAAAGACTAGAGAGGGAGTCTGTGTGTGTGTGTGTGTGTATCAGTGTGTGTCACATGTGTGTGAATCTAGGCCCTGAACTACAACAAGCTAAAGTAACAATGTTTTTAAACGGGTCATTCGCCAACTTTTTATATGTAATTATCTTCTCCAACAAATTATCACTGACACCCATTTTTAATTCTCTTTCTCTTTCTCACACACACACACACACACACACACACACACACACACACACACACACACACACACACACACACACACACACACACACACACACACACACACACACACATATGCATGCACGCACGCGCAAGCACACAGTCCCACACACACACACACACACACACACACACACACACACACACACACACACACACACACACACACACACACACACACACACACACACACACACACACACACACACACACACACACAATGTTTCACAGCTAGTGGGGACCGAGGATAAACGCTGTCACAGTTTTTAAAAGGCTTCCCATGGCTGGACATGCTTGAAATGACATTCTGGTTCACTGGAGGAGGGTAGCTGGAGAGAAAAGAGAGAGGAGGGGAGGAGGAATAGTGGAATAGAGAGACCGGGGGAAAGAGGAGTGGAGAAGGGAGACAGGAGAAAGAGGAAGGGATTGGAGAGAGGGCGTCCCCCTGAGAGAGAGAGAGACAGGGGGTTTGGTTTAAGAGTTATACAGGAACGAGATGGACAATAGTTAGTGATGGTCCATGGAAGATAGAGAAGAGCATAGAAGAGAAGAGACAGGAACACAACAAAGGGACTGCATGAAAGAGATCAGTGTTGGCACATTTTGCAAGAGAAATAAGCAACCAGGTCTATGAAAACAAGCCCAAAAGAAGCGACTAGGCCACACGAGCACTTTAAACATATGCACCGGATATTTGAAAATACACAACGTGTTTGAGATGCGACGTGTTGTGAGTTTGTAGATCTGCTATTTTCAAAAAAGAATTGGGACAAATGCATATTAACCAGGGGTCCTTGACATGAAAGTGTTTGAGAACCACTGATGTAAACGTCATTTAGGAAACAAGCCAAAATAAGCAACTACACTTTAGAAACAAGCCACAAAAAAACCCTGCAACTACCATTATATACAGTACAAGCAACTTTACAGAAAAGTCGCTTATAATAAAGCAGACCTGGCAACACTTAAAGAGACGTAGAGAATTGGATGAACAGAGGAGAAGAGTGTGGGTATAGGGCGTTGTTTATTTTGTGAAGTGATTTTTCCTCTCATTTAGTAGCGAGAGGGCCAGGCCATCCATTGTTCACCGCTAATGAATGACACGAACAAGTGTGAGAGAAATAATGAATGAGAGGCAGAGGAGAGACGTCTACCGAAGAGATTAACATGAAAACAACAGTTTTCATGGCAACGTTTAGTTTATGGCAGAAGTTATTTTTAAAGCTGTTATGGATCTGTTTTGTTTTCAAGCAACACATACGTACAGACATAGGCACACACAGACAGACAGACAAACAAACACATGCACGCACGCACGCACGCACGCACACACGCACACACACGCACGCACACACGCACAGCAGCCCGTGCTGCTTTGTCTGCAGGATGGATGGCTGGCAGGCAGGAGGATAAGTCTGAAAAAGGAAATGGTCTATTAGAGCGTCTTAGCCCCATTTATTTATTAGTAGAAAAGCTGCAGGCCAGAGTGATGTAATCTCTTTAAAAACTGCTTTAATGTGTCTCAGTCGACAACCTCAACCTGATTTGTCCACAAACACTGGAGCTGGAGAGGTCTATTGTGCAGTGAAGTTTAATCCATTTAGACCGGGAAAGCAGCTGTGTGTTCTGGGGATCTCTGGAACAACATATTTTGAGTTATGTTTTTTTTAAATATATTTTTATATTTTACATATTTTTTATATGTTTGTATTTTTATATTTTTACATTTTGTATGTAAAAAAAAAAAGGATTAGAATCGGCCTCAGGTCTTAATGGGTTAAACTTTTTATGAGGGGGACCCTCTCATTCTACAAAGAAATCACACTGCCCTATCTTTTTGATGAGGTTAGTCTTCTGTGTTTTGCAGAATTCACCCTCAAGACTCACAAGGTCGTATGGGTGTGTTGCATTATAGAGTTCCACAAGCCTGTCGTTGAGTGAAATCAGATGTAGTCAGCTGTGTACTCCATTTAAGAACAGCTTTACGTATTGTGATGTATTGGTTTATATATTTATATATCACAGTATTATGTTTAATACTACTAACTTAGGTACTTTGTTCATTATATCAAACCAATTCAAATCAACTCATACTTTAGTCACTAAAGCATGAGTGAGTCATTATTATGAGTAATATACATAATTCTTTACAGCTTAATATAAGATTCAAGATTAAAGCAACAGATGTGCGTGTAGTGAAAATGTTAGTGTGGAAGACTCCCTTTCGGTCAGACTGTGCTAACATAGATGTAATAAACAGTATAATAAAAGTAAGGTAATAGAAGTTTGATAAGTGAGGTACGAAGTCGTAATAAAGTGACAACCTAATAAGTAAACTTAATACGTGAGCAAAACAACGACATCAATAAACAAACAAAGGCATTGGTGTGTAGTGTGAATGACCATAGACATAGATAGACCATTAGGCCTGTAACAGTATAATATAACACAGTTTAGAATGTATTATTCCTAAATTGCTATCGTTCATATAACTAAATGTATATCAGACGTTAAAGAGCAGCATGCCAATTTCATCTGTATCAAGGACTCCATATGAAAATGAAATGTAAAAAGCAGATATTTTAGGAGCAGCCATGGGCTCACATTCCTGTAGCCCCCCCACCACACACACACACACACACACACACACACACACACACACACACACACACACACACACACACACACACACACACACACACACACACACACACACTCCTCCCACTATTACCTTTAAAGAAAATACCTCCTGCTCCTCTAGGCTGGTCCCAACCCCCGTTTTCACTCCAGTCACCTCCCCACTGGTGTGTGTGCATGTGCGCGCATGTTTGTGTGTGTGTGTGTGTGTGTGTGTGTGTGTGTGTGTGTGTGTGTGTGTGTGAGCCCTCCTACAATAGCCAACTGAAGTAACTCTCCCTTTTTTGCTCTCCCTCTCTCTCTCTCTCTCTCTCTCTCTCTCTCTCTCTCTCTCTCTCTCTCTCTCTCTCTCTCTCTCTCTCTCTCTCTCTCTCTGTCTGTGTGTCTCTCTCTCTTTCTCAGCTGGACTGCTTCTGTCAGACTGCGTTGGAGGAGAGAAGCAACTTCAACTGCTGCTGCTGTAAAGTTTCGTGTGGTGTGGAGTTTCTCACGTTGCACACACACACACACACACACACACACACACACACACACACACACACACACACACACACACACACACACACACACACACACACACACACACACACACACACACACACACACACACAGGAGCTCACATGCCCAGTCCCTCCCGCTCCGCTCTCTCACTCACTCTCACACACACACACACACACACACATAGACTCGGAGGGAGAGGCGACGTGTGAGAGTGATTGGCGGAGCCTGTTGTGTGGAGCGTATTGAAGAGAGGAGAGGAGAAGAGAGGGGAGCCAGACACTACCATGCTAGTGCAGGGAGAAGGACTGTTACTGCGCTGCCTCTCTCCCTGTCAGCGGAGCGCGACCTGGATGAGTTCTCTGTTGCTACTGGGACTGTTCTCTCTGCACACGCACACACACGGTGAGTTACTGCATTATTACTGCCATCACCCACAACTATCATCTCTGTCGTTGTTGTCGTCTGGTTGAACAGAGTTCATCAAAGTACTTTGTCGTTGCTCCATAGAATGCGAGTTATGTTCCCGTGCTTCTGAAGTTGCCCAGTTATAGGGGCTTACTTACTGCTGTATGTGTAACTTCACATAGTAAGTAAGACCCTCAGCGGCAGTCTGTGTTTCAGTTGATATTTTAGCCTTACTTGCCCATGCTGTAACCTTTTTAATTCAGCCTCGTATACTTTTGTGCCCTGTCACCGCTGCTCGTTGGTTATCAATGTGCAGTGACAGACTCCTGGGATTTATCTAGACCTCTCTTTTTCAAATTCACAAGTTAAGCATAACCAAACGAGTCGTGCAGGAAGCAAAAGTTTTTATATCAAGTGGAGTAGTATTGCATTACATACATGTGTGCTAGTAATGTGTCATGCAGTTCTTTGCATAGATGAAATCTACCGCTTGTTTAATTAGTGATGCAGCTTTTTTTCCACATGGTATTTTCCAGTTGGATATTTAAACAATTTCTTTATATTTCTGTGGATTGTATTGGGTAACCATTTTTACTTACTTTACTTTACTTTACTTTACTTTACTTTACTTTACTTTACTTTACTTTACTTACTTACTTACTTTTACAATATTAATAAGACATATGTCTGTGTTCTCAACTTAGGTCTTCTAACTAAGATATGGTCTTTCCATCTAGTTGATCAGTTAAGCTGTAGATATTTGTCTCTCCCTGCCTATCTGTGGTTCCTGACCATGACACTGGCACAAGTGAAGACGTTTTAGAATGACCACACAGGCCTTACTAATCATGTTCCGATTGATGCTTCTTTAATATACAGATCACTTCGTCTTTGGCGTTCTTCTCTCAAAGTGTGCGTTCAAACATGGCTACGCCTTGGCTCCGTGAATCTTTCCTGTCTGTAACGTATTTGAATTGGTATCCTGCTCATCCCGCTGACCTCAAACAGCCAAAGATACGTGCTGTATATTGTCATCGGCTCACATTGTTGCCATTAGACGCGTCAGCCGCTGTGTGTGTGTGACCATGTTTGGTATCCGCCGTGTGATTGGCGAGGTGTTACAGAGACGGGGAGAGAGAATGCGTGTCACATTTAATAGTCTGTTATGTTTAGAGCTGTGATGTGTGTCATCGTGGCTTGACACTGCACTTCTGCTGTTTCTCATGTGTCTGCGCTGCGAGCGCTCATGGGACCGGTTTCAGTATCACGTTATCCACTATGCTCCACATTGTCTCTCCTGCAGGATGGTGTACTGCACCGGTTCTCAACGTGGGGTTCGGGGACCCCAGGGGTCCTTGGCGGGGGTCCCAGGGGGGTCCCCCAGCTAAATGATTGATAGTTAGTAACCAAACGGACCCATATGGGTCTGTAAGTCCAAGAGTGTACAAATGGAACCAAGGAGTCCATTTGGTTCCATTTGTACACTCTGGTCTCGGGGGTTAATAATGGATAGATTAACATGATTTGACTGTTATCCTCATGCATGCATTTTATAAGTGTGAATGTGGACACAATCACATGACCCTCGGCCGTGTGTCATCCGTCCCCCTCTTGTCTCGCCATCATCTTTCCTGTCATTGTCTGCAATGTTTCTGCGTCTTTTCCCACATTCAGCTACAATCCATTTTGTTCTTTCTTGTGGGAGGTTGCGATTCTGTTTAATCAGTGAATTCATCCTTTATTCGTTCTTTCGTTGAGTTAATTAGTTTCTATTCGCAAGTAGCGAAACATAATCCCGTGATCTTTTATCCATTTGAGGCACAAACAAACGCTTGAAACGGGCCAAATGTTTAGATTTCTTAGTTAGCCGACTCTGTCCAAGTATTCCTAAGAGCAGCTGCCAACAGCAAGACAGATGTGAACGCTGACAGAAAGTGGGAATAGAACCAAGTCCACCTCATATTTGTGTTTTACTCCTAGTGAGTGCTGGATCAGCTGAAAATAAATTCTCTCTCTTTCTGCCTGTAGGATTAAGATGTGTGCGTGTGCGCGCGCATGTGCGTGCGAGCCTCTCTCTTCTCTCTCCCTCTCTCTCTCTCTCTCTCTCATATATATATACAGTATATATATAGAGGGAGAGAGAGAGAGACTGTATATAGACATAACTGACAAATACACACAGTATATTTATTTATGTATGTATTTATTTGAGCATGCATACATTCACCTTATGTGTGTCAGTGTCCAGTTGTTGATCCAAGTGTGAAGGGACTGGTGATAATGCCAGAGTAACATTATTGCACCACCTACAGGTGGACCCATAAGGATTCACACACAGTACTGGAGAGAGAACCCTTTCAACATATTTCCATCTGAATGTACCTACAGTACTATGCAGGATTTGATTTGCTATAGGAGGGATGGGGGAGGACAATCCATGCTTCTGCTTTTGATATCCACCTTCTGGTCATTATTTGTTTTATCGCCGGTGGGTATATGTTTCATCTCTGATTCTGTTCAGAGTGCAATACCTGTATTTGTGTTTGATAATATCACAATTTAACCATTTCTGAATACATTTAGGGTTTGGTTGAATAAATAGATATAAGGCCTACCTCTATTTTTCTCGTAATATCTTTTAATGCTGATTTATTTTATTGCGCCAATTGATGCAAGTTACTCTGGGTTCACGTCAACTAAATACCGTAAATTGGGACAATAAACAGGATGACATTTCAGATTTTGTGGCAGTTGGACTCTCTGACAAACAGAATCAGGCAAACTCGAGTGGTCAAAAAACGATATTCAGACTGATTTCATCTGAGGTCTGTTATCAACAGCAGCTTTCATTGGTTGACGCGGAGATGATTGATTGGCCCAGCAACAACAGCCTCATGCATTGGTTGACACACAGGTGATTGATTGTGCTGGTAATAGACTGGGCCGTGACTCAGTGGGCAAATATTTGGTTTGTAAAAATGTAACACTCTCTACAGTAGGAGCGGTATACACAGTATACAGAGATGCAGACCTCAAAGGTAGATTTGTTATACCTTAGTCTACTCTCTCTGCCACGTTCTCTCCGTCTCTTTTTTTTCTTATTCCCTCTTCCTGTGCTTTTTTTTTAAAAAGTCGTTGTTATTGAGATTTTAGCCAAGTACATTTACACATACCTGGAATGTGTCCTCTGCATTCATCCCATCCTAAATATTAGATGCAGTGAACAGCAACTATTGAGCAGCACACACGGGGAGCAGTTGGGGTACAGTGTCTTCTTGCTCCAGAAGTTTGGTCCCTAAAAGAAAAAGCATATGGTTTCTTGGTCATGTGAATGGAAGTCTAGACTGGGGCCAGCTTGTGTTTCCCTGTCCTGTAGCCACAGGTGGCCTGAAGTCATTGTAGGTTTTTTAGACAGTTGACAGCCACGGTGTTGTGTCTGCGTGGAGGTCACTGTTTGCCCTACAGCGTGTCTGGGCTATTGTCTACTCCAGGGACCAAGTAAAGGAGCGATGATTCTTTAATCTTCAAGGGGGAAACGAGAGTAAAAGGAGTGTGGGGAATGCACACACACACACACGCGCGGTCACGCGTAGACTTAAAATCACACACATGCGCTTATTATTATAAGCATGTTAACCCGCCACACGCACGCACGGGCGCACAGGTCTGCACGCACGCAAGCTCATAGACACACACACGCACATACAATACAGATACGTGCAGATACACACATGCTCCATCCATTCCTGCGTGACCTTCCACCTACGCCAGGCTGCTAGCCTTCAGCGTGCGTTCGCGGAAGTGAGGAGTGAGCGCGATAGCTTACATTTCATTGTCCTTGGTGGAAATGAGCACCGCTGTATCGGTTTTCACAGTCAAAGCACAGCCCCAGTTGCTTTGCTTTTGTCACCGTCAGGCTAATGAGACTCTGTTATTCTCCTCCTGAGTTTCGCTAGGAAACATTTCTTTTTTTGGCGCGGCATGGAACGAAACACCTGGGCTGGTGATTTTTAGCCAAATAGAGCACTTGCTTCACACAAGGATGTTCTTACTTAACAGTGTGTTTTGTTTCACATTCAGGGAAATTCACAATTTACACCGGTCTGCTTTTAGTTTTGATTAAGTCACTCTCTAGTTTGATGCACTTATACCCTTTTCTTTCTCTCAATGTAACTCAGCACCTGCTTGGTGATGTTTTTTGTTGCATTATAGCAGAGTAGATGCATTCTTCGCACATGGATGGTGTTACTTCAAAACTCAGCTTCTCTCTTGGTTCAGAAAAAGGCAGCCAGTGTGTGAGGGTGAGCGCATCCAGGGATACAGCACAGCACCACGCTTTAGCATTTACTCACAACAAGCCATGTCTGGGCCTTGGGTTGTCAACAAAATCTGTATGCTGTACAGAACGAGAGAGCGCAAGCCTAAGACGCCGCATCCTGCGTCTCTTGCTTTCATTCGATGTAGCAGGTCTAATCTGCAGGCAATTTTCTTTGCCGATTTTTGTATCCCATGCGTTCAATATAATCAAATTGGGGACAAAACGATCCCTCTGCTAGCGAAATCAAAACGGTTGATTGAAGATCAAGAGATGATGAAACGGAGACGGAATAAGAATTCATAGTTGTTTCATTTGATTGAGGCTGCTGTTGACAAAACCAGTGAGCCAGTGAGAAATATTACGTGAAAGAAAAACGATTTAGGAAAAGCCCCCCAAAAAAAGAGGAAGAGAAAGCTTTAGAGCTGACTCATTATACTGCACTTCTAGTGGCGCTTTCCTTCCTGACAGGATGCGTTGAATCCCCTTGCTAGAAACTGATACCTAATCAGAGGGAGTGACGTCCACTTGGCCGAAGACGCCCAGCCAGAGAAGTGAGGTGCTGCTGTTCATGGTCAACATCCTGAAGAGACCTCATACACAGCGACATGCTCAGTATTCCTTTTAGGCTCCATTTTTACATTCTGAGTTAAATTACGTACGATTGAGCATTTTGTTGTGTACTCCCCATTTCCACTGTATTGGCTTTAACTGCAACTCGACAGATATTTCACTCCTCATGATTGCAAACTAGCAGTGGTGGAAAAAGTACTCAAATGTTTTACTTAAGTAAAAGTATCAATAATACTGCAATGCAGAAGTACTTTGTTACAAGTAAAAGTCCGGAATTCAAAATTCACTGGAGTAAAAGTACAAACGTATTGGTATCAAAATGTACTTAAAATACTAAAATAAAAGTACTAAAATGTTTTTAAATAGCAGATCTACAAGCTCACAACGCGTCGCGATACGACGCGTTGTGAGCTTGTAGATCAGCTATTTTCAAATAGCCTATGTATAAAATAGGGCTGAAGTGGTTAATGTATGTTTCATAAAGTCATACTTTATATCTGAAAAGTAACTAGTAACTAAAATGTTCAAATAATTGTAGTGGGGTAAAAGTACCTCAAAATTGTACTTAAGTACAGTACTTGAGTAAATGTACTTAGTTACTTTACACCCCTGCAAACTAGGGCCACAGAACTATAGTGAAAGTTTCTCCATAGAGGCCCCCCATATGTTATCAGTGGGCATTGGGCACCGTGAGGCAGTGACAGGCGACGGTATTTGAAATCACACCTCTAAGAAAGACAATGAATTTGGCTGGAGTCCCAGCTATCTTGCAAAGGGGGTGCTAAGTTTCCTAGGATTCACACACTAAACTCCCATGCACTGTTTTGTATGTTCAAGTGTAACAAAGAATAGGAGAGAGAGAGCGAGAGAGAGAGAGAGAAAGAGAGAGAGAAAGAGAGGGAGGGAGTTGCTGGAAAGGTGGAAGGTAAGGAGAGTTGAGGACTGAAGGGTATTACATCCTGTAATGGATCCAGTAACTCCTACCCCAGTCAGATTACCGGTCTGGCACAGACTTCTTAAGACACAGCTGGAGCAGGGGAAACTCTGCGTGTGTGTGTGTGTGTGTGTGTGTGTGTGTGTGTGTGTGTGTGTGTGTGTGTGTGTGTGTGTGTGTGTGTGTGTGTGTGTGTGTGTGTGTGTGTGTGTGTGTGTGTGTGTGTGTGTGTGTGTGTGTGTGTGTGTGTGTGTGTGTGTGTGTGTGTGTGTGTGAGTGTGTGAATACAGTACTTACATGTGGGGTAGTGGAGGCGCATTACAGAGAGAAAAGGAAGCGTGAGAGAGTGGAGGCAGATTTGTGTTGTATGTGTGTGTGCACATGTGCGCTGCTGTCTGCTAGAGTTTCATATCTGCTTTGTAGCAAAATATGTTTTCACTGTCTAATGTGTGGGAATTTATGTGGTCCTATTTCTATCCCTATCACATCACAAGAAGGACTCGCATTGACGACAAGCTTATGTTATCAATTTCAGATACCTATAACTACAAGGCTGTATTGAAACTTAAGTTTGCACGGTTTAGCCTGTTTTATACAAATCCAGACAATCTATTCTAATGTTGATCATTTGACGCTTGTGAGTGACACTCAGGTGTCTTTTTGGGCAGATCTGAGAGCAGATTTATATCTACTATATACTGTGTATCTATGCATCTATCATATTTACACAGTAAACGTAAAAGCAACAACAACAAAAATGTTGGTAGAGGTAGAGCTGAGTATGATCTGTCTAAGTGGGAGCCACTTGTAACGCTCAAGAGTGTACGGGTCCATTTGGTTCCATTTGTACACTCTTGGAGTTAAATGAATTTGTACAGATTTGACTGTGCAGCTTGTAGCATGGTATAACACAAAACAATGACTGTGGTGATGGACAGATAACAGGTGAAGCAGGGCAGTGCAGAGGGAAGCTGGCTGTCACAGCTACAGTGCCCTGGGACTACGAGGGCTTAGGGTTTTCACTAAAGCTCCGCTGCCTCCATAATCCCCACCCCTTCCACACCATACACTCATAGGCCCCCAGAGGAATGTTTTGGATGGAGGGAGGAGAGGAAGGGGCGAGAAGGGAGAGGAGAGGAGAGGAGAGGAGAGGAGAGGAGAGTCATTCTGGGGTGTTCGTGTGACACAGTGTTGAGGAGATAAGGGTAGAAATATTTATGGGTAGAGATGTGTACGGTACTTGTTTGTGCATGACAGAGACTCTCACTTACACACACACACACACACGCACACGCACACGCACACACAAGCTTAAACTCTTAATGCCTTTAAATTTCATAGCATGACATTTAGCCAGTTAAGTTGAACCAACATGTGTACACGCCAATGTCACCGCTGTGTTCGATGGGGACCTCTAGGGCGGCGATGCCCATTTTCCAGCCACAGTAACAAGCTTTCCAAGTGCAACAACAGGCATTACTCGATTCACTGAGCCGAAAGAAAGAAAGAAAAGAAGGAAGGGAAAAATGAATAAATTAAAGAAAGGAAGGAATATGAATGCATTTACAAGCTATATTCAGAGTCCTTTGAGGTCATTTGTGGATGTCAGGATGTCCACTTGTGCTGGCTCTGGAATGGAGACAATTATCATGCTATGATAGGTACCTAATGGCTGTCTGGAGGGGAGTGCATATTGTGTGCGTTTGTGTGTATCTCTGTGTGTTTGTGTGTGTGTGTGTGTGTGTGTGTGTGTGTGTGTGTGTGTGTGTGTGTGTGTGTGTGTGTGTGTGTGTGTGTGTGTGTGTGTGTGTGTGTGTGTGTGTGTGTGTGTGTGTGTGTGTGTGTGTGTGTGTGTGTGTGTGTGTGTGTGTGTGTTAAGGGTCTAGTAGACTGTGTGTTTGTCCAGTGAGATAGTAACATAGGAGGCCTGGTGCCAGTGGTGGGTGATATGTGACATAATGGGAGCCTAATCACAAAGAGGAGACACTGGGACGCGGACAACTGTAAACACACACACACACACACACACACACACACACACACACACACACACACACACACACACACACACACACACACACACATACACAGGGTGGGGGGGGTCACTCTAATACACATTACACTCTGTGCCTAATGTGTTTGAAAGTGACACATAGACAAATAGGCATTAATATCCATGCACACATGCACACAGATACACACCTACGCACAACACATGCGTACACAGAGGCAGTAAATGGATGGAAAATGACTGTTTAAGCCCGTGGAGATGACTGAGACGCCACAGACCAGAACACTGGGAAATAAACACATGGCAGCTGTAATGCTAACAGCATCACACGCACACGCGCACACGCACTCGCACGCACACACATGCGTGTGCAAACGTGGTGCTTTCACAGACTGTACTCATTTTCAACATCTTTGAAGACATCTCAGGTTCTGAATTTGATCAGTTGCCTTCCAACTGCAACAATCATTATCTGTTCTTATTAGTTCTGCATGAAAAAAGAGCGCTGTTGTGTGTGTGTGTGTGTGTGTGTGTGTGTGTGTCTGCTAGCTGACTGAGTGTTATGATAGCTCCTGCCGTGGGCAAGAGGTGTCCTAAAAGAGATAATTTAGCATTTGGTTTAAGTTACATTTTGTATTTGTGTGTGTGTGCGTGCGTATGCATGTGCGTGCAGTCTGTGCAGGTGTTTGTATTTAGTTACATGCAATTGTTGTGTGCAAAAGTAAAGTGCTATTGGCAGAATGACATTGAAATTCCATTCAAATGGTAAGAGCTGAAAAGAGGCAGTTAACTGTACCACAACAAATATCCCCATCACGCTGGTGACAGGTACTGGCATTCACAGCCCTGTGTTAACACCACCACCAGTTAGCATCTTGCATTATGTTCTGCACATTGTCCCTGCAGTGCTTGAGGTATAGCTGATAGCTGAGTGGGAGGGAGCCTGCCTGATAAGCAGAAGATCCAAGGTTTAAGCTGGCCCCCGGCAATGTGTAGATTGGCCATTTTTGGCAAAGACATTTGGTGAAAAGTGAACCAGCGTATCAAGTACAGTTGCAACTCAGGTCTGTTTCACTGTGAATAGAGGGTTGAAGTGGTCAACCCTCCCCTCCTCCTCCTATTTCCTCACTTGACCCGTTTCCGTCTCTGTGTACATTATTCCCTGTCTTACTCTAGTTTGCTGTGTGTTCAAGATTTGTGCGGCAGCGGGAGTGTTTATTTGACCAAATCATGCACTAGATTTGTGTTTGAAGTGGGACTATTTCTCAGTGAACCCCACGAACAGCAACGTGTGCTTGTGTGTGTGCGCGCGCGCGCGCGCGTGCGTGTGTGGTTGTTTCGTGACAAGGACACGAGCAGCTGTGCAGCATCACAGTGTTTATTTGAGGAAGGAGCGAGATGGTTATTTTGATACGTTTAGACTTTAGACACACCATTTGAAACAGACGGTTCAACATAATGGCCGGTTTTATTATCTAAAAATGTGTCATATTGTACGTATTCCTTAGAATGAAGGATCCTCTGTATAGAACTAGATTCTTAGTAACCTTGAGGGACTGACTGCTAATATTATGCACACCTGCACATCGGCAAGGCACTGACGTGCAGGTGTGTGTGTGTGATTGTTTGTTTAACATGTTGCTAAATCCACACCACACATCATCCCTGGGAAACACTAGTAGAACCAACCCCCCCCTCCCGTTCTATCCTTTTGGAGATTTTTGGTCCCCGCGTGGATAGTAACACACACACACACACACACACACACACACACACACACACGGGCGTCTAGCCCGCGGCCACGCCCACGTTGCGCCCGCGGCCACTTGGCAACTCATATAAGTGGCGTAGCGTCATGAGGGTCAGTGGGGCCGTGGCTCGGTCAGTGAAGACCCTGTAGTGCGGATGATATGTGGCATAGAGGGGCAGATTGTAAATCCCCTGAGGAAACATCCGTGGGCTACCATTGGTTCAGCGATGTGTGCGGTCGCCCTGCGGCCCCTCCTCCTCCACCAATGTGCAGTATTGAGAGCCCTGACGTCACAACAATTGGAGCGATGGGCACTGCACTGTGGTTGGTTAGGGTACACCTAGGGCCCAGGTAGAAGCCAGTTAAAGCCTGCATGGGCAAACCCAGTTAGGACCCGCCTTGGTCCCACATAAACATGGCTAGTTGGGGCCCACCTAAGGGCCAGGTAGAAGCTACTTATAGGCGTGAAAGGGTTGATAAGCACTGCTCTAATCGGAGCGAAATTATCTGAAATTACTACATGACCATAATGCAGCCTAACATGCGTTGCACGGGGCGGTCCTGCCATTACGTTAGTTGCTGTGGAGCTACATAGTTCTCCAGAAGACACACACAAACATACACCATCTACAATGGACGAACTGAGCAGCAATATTGACATTCACCACACGAACGTGCATTGTTGACAAAGTGATTGCACAGCCGCTGCAGGCATGACAACCACGTTAGCGACATGGCAGCTATCACAGCGCCCTGTCCGTCGTGCTGCAACTGCCTGTGATGGCTACAGCAGTAACAGCAAGCTGTCTGCGATGCCATTGTCTGGAGACTGCTCTTAGCGTGACACGACCAATGAGAGTGAGCGCTGTAGTTGTTGCTAAGATACGGTGGCGTCTCTGCCCCATAGCTTGTAGATCTCTCACACATGATTGGCGTAGGCTGCGTTGCCAGGTCTGACTTTGTGTCTAAGCAATGGTCGGCTTATTTTTGCGCGCCTTTGGGCTCGTTTGCATTGTGCGCACGGCAGCGCTTGTTTAGCGTACGTCAGCGCGACGTGGCAACGGACGTGGCAACGTGAAAGGTGATTGGCTGGTGAAAAGAAACACCCGGACGTGAATTTTGTGTTGGCGAAGTGATTTGCATAAGTATTGGAGCATAATGCGTTTGATATTAATTGTACATCCTGCAAGTACAGTGATGGGATGCGAAGCAGCTGGTTTTACAGGCAGAATATTGAGGAATTTTGGGGGAAAATGTGGAGTTAGTTGGGCCATGTGTCTGCTTGGCCATTGAGCACATACACTCGTGTACACTCCATGAGTGTGGCCGCCAATTATGGTAGCAAGATGCTTGAGTAAGTTTGTAGTAGTATGATGCATCACTGAACAATGCCAACTATCCCTGCAATGCTGATGTAATTCTCCATTTCTATATTCATCTAGATTTTGTCTATGTGTGTGTGTATGGTTGTCTGTCTGTGCTTACGTACATACTGTATACACACACACACACACACACACACACACACACACAGAGACGCTTGTTTGTGCATGTTTTCATTCCTGTAATTCTAATCTTGGGTGGTGATACTTGCCTTGGCGTGAACATGACTATTGTTTATCACTTCATAGGCACGGGTTGTGCATGCCACCATGGTGGAACAATGCGTCACATGGTGACTTCACAGGAATAGCATATCCAATAGGGCTAAAATAGCTGCCACATTTGAATGGATTGTGTGGGTGTGAACACTGATGCCTATGTCGCGTAGTTCTCCATAATACATGTGCATAATGCAGCAGATGGGGGAAAAAAGCCCAGCAAAGATTTAATAAGATTTAATATTTCGGTAAATAAAAAACTGAAATGTAAGTAATTATGGGTTGGGTGATATTTGTGGAGGCTAATGCCTGCATATGTGCCTATTTTATGCTCAACGTACGACTGTGTCGTATCTACAAGCTCATGTGTGTATTTGTGTATTTATTCGGGTCCCCATTTGCTGTGCCCTAAAGCACCGCTAGTCTTCCTGGAGTCCACATATAAAAACATTACATATATTTAAAACATACATTTAAAAAGACAAACCATAAAGAAAAAAAATACATTAAACTTTAGAACACATATAAGACTAATTAAAATGCATTAAAAACAATCTAGAACATCCTACAAAAAATATATATTTTCCCAGGTGTCTCTTTACTAGCTTTGTGTCATATTCGCAACGCATAGTTAACTTGTAGATCTGCTATTTTCACTGAGTGCCGCCGTCCTAAGACTGAAGTGTCAATCAGACAGGCTTCATTGTATTTTATTCCCCCATAAAGGACAGCATTGTCACAGGGTGAAGTACTGCAGGCAGAATGTATAATCTCAACCGATGAGGCACTACAGCAACCTTGGCTTGGAGGAGCTGGAAGTCAAACTGGGTTTTGTTTGGGGAATGTGACTGCGTGAAATCCCCTGATAATGTCCATATTAGAAACCACAAGTTCAAGCTTATGGATCTTATGTCTGCTTTGTGGTCGGGCCAAAAAGAAAAGGAATTGATTTCCTTGCTGATCAGACTACCATCTGGAAGAGTTTGTGGCACATGTGTGTTTGTGTGTATCTGTGTGTGTGTGTGTGTGTGTGTGTGTGTGTGTGTGTGTGTGTGTGTGTGTGTGTGTGTGTGTGTGTGTGTGTGTGTGTGTAGGCACGCATGCATACACGCTCGCTCGCTCACACACACACACACACACACACACACACACACACACACACACACACACACACACACACACACACACACACACAGGGAGAAAGTTTGGGGTCCCAGATTCTTCAATCTGGGACCCATGGATCCAATCAGCAACAGTCTAACATTGCTGCCTTATACACTACAAACATTTTTACAGGCAATTCAGTCACAACATAATGACTCATCATACATACATCTGTGTATGTATGAGTTACGGAAATTCCATATCGGCAATCTAATATATGAAAACCATTCATGGTCTAGCACATTCTCAAAATTCCTAATGACAGTTAACGAGATTAATGACCAGATTTATCCTTTATTATTATCCCGATGAAGAATATCATAAAAGCAACTAGATTTATGCCTAGTGTCTACATGCTTACTTTGTCTGTCCTCATTTGCCTGGCTTGTGTGTTTGTCAGGTAGGCCGCGTGCATTTTCAAAGCATTTTCGTGTATTTTAATGATCAATCAATCGATTGTTTTCCAGCTTAAAGACTAAATACAAAACAATACAATATAAAAAATGTTTTAAAAATAATGTATTTATATTGAAGTTATAATATCATTAAGATCTTAGCGTTTTTTTTTGTGAGCCGTGTCCAATCTTGGTACCCTTGCGGCCCACCAGTGGGTCCCTGCCCACAGGTTGAGAACCGCTGCTCTAATCCCATTGTCTTGATGGTTGTACTGCAAGCGGCCCATTGTTTATTACCTGCCTAGTGGTGTCTTGTCTGCTAATGATTATTTCTTGTTATTAGTTGCCTGCTTTATGTGTGCCTTTTCATGCTATAAGCACTCGGCTTATTCTTGTTTTGTTTACTTTGCTTTTATTGGCTTTTAATTGCTTGCATGGTTTAATGTTTTCTATTTTTAATGGCTAATTGAACATCTGGCCTGGGGACAATGGTAGAAAATTAGCCGCTTGGTTAACACTGGCACATTTACAGTGACGTTGATTAATGTGCACTGTCCCTGTAAAAGATACAATCAGAAAATAATAATAATAAATATTAATAATCGTAATAATGAGAGTGTGTGGGCAAATTTGTATAGCGCTTTTATCCAAAGTGCTTTACATAGATTGTGCATTTTCATTCACCCACACATTCACACACCGATGGCGGGGGAAACCATGCAAGGCACCAACCTGCTCATCGGGAGCAATTAGGGGTTCTTCAGCGTCTTGCTCAAGGACACTTTGACACTAACCCTGGGATCGAACTGTGGTACTATATAGTGCCTGATACATACATGTGAGTTGCATGTGGGTGTCGCGCACCGAAAATAGCAGATCTACAAGCTCACAACATGTTGCAGTGTAGCACGTTGTGACTGAGCTTGTAGATCAGATGTTTAACTATGCTAACTATAACTCAGGCTTAGGTGTTCTATGAGTGACAGCAGCAGATTGCTCTGTCTATCCCTCTATGTGTCAGTCATGGACACTCCAGTCTCCTTTTTTCAGAGTGAGAAAATCTAAGAACCTTCTAACTCCAATTTCGAGTCCATGTTGAATTGAAGTACTATATGCGCCATGGTTTGTGCAAGTATTACGTTTGGGGCCAGACAAAAGCCAGACAATCTGTTTAAATTAATGAATGTCCCCCCTCCCATCCAAGTTTATTCTTTGGTCTATGGTTTCCATCTGAAAACATCAATAATTCTTACTGAATCGCCTCTGTCCTTGAATTTTGAATTACTTTCTTTATCAGACTGAAAAGCCTTATCAAACAAGACGGGTGCGTACGTGCGTGTGTGCATGCGTACGTGCGTGCGTGCGTACGTGCGTGCGTGCGTGAGTGTTGATAAGAATTTGTGGATATTCTGTTACTGTGTTGTTTGAGTATGTTAGTTGGAAAAAGGATTATCTGGTGAAATTAAATTGAGTGGAGCAACTTGCGGTTGAGATCTTGAATTACTGATGGACGATAACGTCAATGCTCTTGAGGTCAATCATTTAACTTAAAAAATAAGTCAATAGCATAACATTTTCCTCAACATTCCTTTTGCGTTGTCTATGGGATTTCTGTCCAACGCTGTGTGGAGAGTCTGGAGACTGTTTTGAATCGTCGGGGGCTTCCCATTAGTCCGACATTTCAATAGTCCGACAAATGTTAGATTGGTGTGAGGTTTAGGCATATTTTTGTGAGGTTAAGGTTAGGATTAGGGTTAGGGTTAGAGTTAGGCTTAGTTATAATGTGCGCCGTCAGACCAATGGTACTTCGGAACAATGGACCGTGGGACTAATGCCACGGCACCGCCACTCCAACGAAACACATTTGGCCATGTTCATTGGCGGAAAACTCTTTCCACTATTTTTTGAAAATGTTTGAAAATGTATGAACAACATGAACATGATTATGCAAAAAATATTGCGATTATCTCAAATAATTGCGATTAGGCGACTATGTAATAATTGTGACAGGCTGTATGTCTGTCACTGCACCAGCACCTCCTACAGGGTGGTCATTGCACCTGTTCAGTGGGGTGCGGAAGTGGGACTGATAGCGTGTTCCTCTGCACGCTTTACGTCCTCCTGACCGCACGTGTATCGGAGTGGGGGGGGGGAGGGGGCTAAATATAATAATAATAAAATATTATTTACATTTTATTCGTGTGTTTAATTAGCTTGCTTTATACACATGAGATAGACAGTGAGCCACGTTGGACCTCATCACGTGTGCATAGAATTGCGTCTCAGCCCCTGTGTGTGTGTGTGTGTGTGTGTGTGTGTGTGTGTGTGGGTGTGGGTGTGTGTGTGTGTGTGTGGGTGGGTGGGTGTGTGTGGGTGGGGGGGTTGAAGTAGGTCGTTATGTGAGGAGTAGGAGCCCCACAGATGGCCGTGAGAAGGAGTAGAAGAGCTGCTGAAGAAGAGACCAGCTGGTCTCCTTTCTCTCTTTCTGTCTTTGAATTCCTCTCTTTCCCTCTTTCGTACTTCCTAAAGGGAGCATTTTCATCTTTCTCTTTTGTGTGTGTGTGTGTGTGTGTGTGTGTGTGTGTGTGTGTGTGTGTGTGTGTGTGTGTGTGCGTGTGCGCGCGTGCGTTCGTCAATGGGAATGGAGTGAGTGTTCTGGAATGAACTCATAGTTCCGGAACCCTTGTGTATCCGTCACTCATCTCATTCAAGACTAGACACAGACCCCCCCACCTCCGTAGCCCCCCCCCCCCCCCCCCCCCCCCGCCAACCATGCCACTGCATTGGCTGTATAACATGGAGCTGGCATTATGAAAAGGCTGACGGCTGTATAGCCGACAGTGACTGGCACCGGTTCATTAATGCATCATTCATCTGGGTGACAGAATGACGCCGTTTCAGAGGCAGTTGACGATGATGCCATTGTGGTTTGGAGGGACGTGAGAGGTTCAGGAATGCAGTCCAATCAAGATTTGAAAATGAATAGTGAGGAAAAAGAATACACGTACAAATGAAAATGCTCCTAGCTGCTGCTACAAATGGGGAGACATTTTTTGAATGAGTCTTTTAGTGTTGTATTGAGTTATTTAAATTGTACTGGGAAAACACTAGGCTGTAGAGTGTTTTTCTCTCCTCTTATCGTCACACGCACACTGTTGAACAAAACCTCAGGCCACCTGTGTAAAAGGCTTTCTTTCCCCTATTAATGTACCGTAGCAGGGTGTGTCAGCCATGGAATGATGACATGTGTTGCTCTTTCTTTTGTTTTGGTCAACGTAGGACCTGCTAGAGAGGCCGCTGGACAAGAGGACACATGAATGTTTGTATCCAGTGAATGTAGCTACCCAAATGATTGCATCTCTCCGTTGCCAAATCACATTGGGGTGGTGCATTATTTAACCCATTAAGGCCTGAGGTTCCGATTCTACAAAATGTCTTCTAAATCCTAACAGTTTTTTTTTAAAAACGTATGTTGCTATGTCAATGGTTATCAAACTTGATGTTTTGTTCCAGGGACCCCCAGAAGCAAAGATTTGAGTTACAAATGTTCGCCTTAAAAAACATATATTCAACGATTTGCTCAGATTTTCTAGATTTTTCAAAAATAGCAGCTTGTATATCTGCTATTTTTGAATAGCCAAAGTGTTAAATTAATGCTTTTTAGCTCAAATCTAAACACAGAAGCGTTCCAGGTCTTAATGGGTTAATGTACCTCCCCAAAGGGAGACAATAGAGCCCATAGATTTATACATATCCACAAACTGACCAGGAATAGTTTCTTTTTTTTTTAAGCCTTAAAATTACGATTTAGACAAATATATTCATATGTTGTGCTCAGAGTTGAGTGATATGATAGAATTCAGATAGGACCAGGGTACATGTCTTCCTTTCAGTTGAATCACCCTCCCTTAATTCACAGTAAAATCATCAGTATTAATTTACAGTAACCGTGAGTGTAAAAAAATGACCCGTAAGTTATAAGAAAAAGAAAGGGACTAGTCATTATAAAAAGTCGTGGAAAAAGACGGGGAAGAAACAGGGGGAGCGGGGCCTCTTCTGAAAGGTAGGAGGTAGAGGAGTAACGATGCGTAACGTCTTCCTGCCCTCAAGGCACCTATATGTGCACAGTAGAGACCCAGTTCTGTCTGTCGCCAGGACTCTGTGACTACACTGGAAGCTGGAACCAAGCCAACACCAAGCAAGTCCCATAGCAAGTCAATAATCCCATTCCCTTTGGCCTCAAGAGGCTTAGCTTCCTGCCTGACTGTCATTGTAAACAAGCAATTGTCCTTAATTGACCTGCTTGCTTAAATAAAGTGTAAATTAGAAAGATAGATAGATAGATAGATAGATATATGGATTGATGTTGCAAAACAACATTAACCCAGTAAGGCCTGAGGTTCCGATTCTACAAAATGTCGTCTTTATCCTAAACAGTTTTTAGAAAAAACGTATGTCGCTATGTCAATGGTTCTCAAACTTTATCATCTCAAGGACCCCAAAATGTATATGTATTTGGCTGCGGACCCCCATCTCAAAATACTTTGGTCCAGGGACCCCCAGAAGCAAAGATTCGAGTTACAAATGTTCGCTTAAAAATATATATATATTCAAAGATGTGCACACATTTTCGTGATTTTTCAAAAATACGAGCTTGTATATCTGCTATTTTTGAATAGTATAATACAAAAAAAATAAAAAATAATGCTTTTTAGCTCAAATCAAAAAATGAGATGCGTTCCAGGTCTTAATGGATTGATCTCTGTGTCTTAATGGTCTTTACATGAAAACCCTGTTTCTCATGTTCAATAGCTTCAGTAGAGCTTCGCTGTTCAGGAACTATACAACCCGTTTATGAATTTTTGTTTGTGATGGATGTTTTAAGATGAAGAAAGTATGTAGTGTGACCATGGCCTGCAGATCACAGTGAAGTTCATTAAAACATTCCTGTCTGTGTGGGACGGACCAGTTTGTCTCAGTGTTGACGGGAACCGGCTTAGATAAGTCCTGCACACTGAGAGCAGAGCGAGGGAGAGGAGAAGTGAGCGAAGAGATAGAGGGGGCACAAAACATATTAAGAGGAGAGCGAGGGAGCGAGATCGGGAAGAAGAAAAGCTTTCACGCTCCATGTTTCTCTCGCTGTCCAGACGGCACTGTCAAACAGGGGGAAGATGAACGGCTACTTAGAGGAGAGAAGGGGAGGGCGAGAGAGGGAGGGAGGGAGTGATGTTGTCAAACGAGTGCGTCTTAAGTAGAAGGGGTAGGCAAGGAGTGTTTACAAGGGGCCGGTGAAAGGGATTTTCTGGTAGGCCCTTGTTTGACATGGCCGGGATAACTAATGACGTTCTCTCTCTCGGTCTCCCTTTCTCTGTCTGTCTCTGTCTATATCTCTCGTGTTCTCTCCTCTCTCTCTCTCTCCGTCCCTCTCCAGCCTCTCCTACTCACACACACACACACA
Organism: Gymnoscopelus microlampas; assembly: GCF_963454915.1. Taxonomy (NCBI): domain Eukaryota; kingdom Metazoa; phylum Chordata; class Actinopteri; order Myctophiformes; family Myctophidae; genus Gymnoscopelus; species Gymnoscopelus microlampas. The sequence goes on from NC_139941.1 coordinate 29,133,005, forward strand.
CACACACACACACACACACACACGCACACGCACACGCGCACACACACACTATCTGACGCTCTTTCTCTCTATCCCTCACTCTTCCTCGCTATCTATCGTCTCCCTTTATCTAAATATCTATCCTTTTTTTCCCTCCTCTTTTCTTTTCTTGGTGGAGTTTGTACAAAGCGGCGCCTGTTGAAAGGAGGGCTTTTAGCTCTGGAGGTTGGAGGGGCCCGGGGTTGTTAATTGGGTGTTGACAGTGGCCCCTATATCCTGCCATCAGACCTCCCTCAGTGGACCACAACATGGTTCCTTAATGACAAAGCCTGCGTACATGGGGACATGTGAAAACTCATACAGCTTATAGTACCTGGAAGTCCATTTGAGTCCACCACAGCAGTGGTTTTCAACCTTTTTCATGCCAAGGACCCCCTAAATTGATATGCATTTGGCCGCGGACCCCCATTTGAAAATAGTTTGTGCCAGGGACCCCCAGAAGCAAAGATATCAGTTATTTTTTGCTTTAAAAAATATTAACATTCAAAGATATGCACACTTTTTCAAGGTTTTTCAAAAATAGCAGATCTACAAGCTCATAGCGCGGCACTCGGTGCCGCGCTATGAGCTTTTATATCTGCTATTTTTGAATAGCCAAAGCTTAAGTGGTTAAAATGATTGTGACGCTATGTTAACTCATTTCGCTGGGGACCCCCTGGCACTCCCTCAAGGACCACTGGTGGTTCCCGAACCACTGGTTGAAAACTACTTCACTACAGCCTAAAACATTCTGAGGAACCGCGTGGAGAAAGTACCTGCTAATGCAGGGGTCTTCAACGTTTTCAGGCCAAGGACCCCCTACTCTATATTGTATAAAATTGTGTTTCAGATTAAAGTTTTTTTTAACTTAGTCTGCTCTTTTTTCCCTCTACACCTATAGCCTCTTTGCCAAAAATAGCCGATCTACAAGCTCTCAACGCCTCGCAGCGCGGCTAATGTTCCCCTCAGAAAAGGAATTCTAGGGTTCAAGTGGTTCATTTAAAATAAACTAAATCCTATCACACAAAGATTTGGCGGACCCCCTGTAGTAGCTCTGAGGACCCCCTAGGGGTCCCGGACCCCCTGTTGAAGACCCCTGTGCTAATGTAACTATTTTCAGAGCATAAAGTGTGCATGTTCTACTTTTGAGCCGATAAGACTCTTCTCTGTGCGTGTTTTGTCCAGTCTAAGAGCATTTTCAGAGCGCTCCATTAATGACTCACATGAGGTCAGTGATACTTGCGTGCTGAAGACGACCCACTGAAGTCAGAAGAAGTTACAGTGTAGGATATTTGACGCGTTTTACCTACTTTTTTTACTCATGGCACTGTAAGGGCCGAGCAGTATAGACGAGGGTCGCACGTGCTTGTGTGTGCGTGTGTGTGTGTGTTTGTGCGTGTGTCTGTCTGTCTGTTACACGAAAACATGTATTTGGGAACGTGGGAAGGTATTAACCCATTAAGACCTGAGGCCGATTCTAAAAATGTTTTCTAAATCCTAACGCTTTAAGAAATATATATATATTCAAAGATTTGCAAAAACAAATCACGCAAAAAAAAAAAGCTGATTTACAAGCTCATAGTGCTATGAGCTTGTAGATCTGCTATTTTTGAACAGCCAAATAAATCTTAAAATGCCACAGATGTGTTCCCGGTCCAACATGGCTTCTACTTATAATAGACTACTTATAATACAATAAGTTATAATCGTGCGACATCGATGGAGATATGTACAAGTTACAGCTGTCTCTTGCAAAAGTGTTTCCATCCCCCATTTGCACATTTTATTTTCGACAAAGACCCAAAATGTACCTCCCTCAAGCTGAATGATTTTTTTTTTTGCGGAATATCATTTTTTTGGAGAAAAAAAAATGCATTCCAGTTTCTGTTCAGGGCTTTACGCGCAAAATCCCCAAAAATGCATGAAAACTGGTTGAAAACCCCATTTGTGCCTTTGTGTGTCTGTCCGGGGCTAATCCCGCAAACGACTAGAGTGATCAGTGTCAACCTTTTGTGTGCATACTGGCCGACATTGTTTACTTTTTCTGGAAGTCAATTTAGTTCGATTGGGCTGAAACTTTAGAGATGACTTACATCATGGCACTGACATCATAGCACTGACGTCAGTACTATAATCCTTTCTTGAAGATAACAAGTGAGAAGCATAAAGGGTAAAAATCTTGCTCCTATCTCTGTAGTAGAATATTCTGACCTTGGTGCCTCTCACGCCCTCTACCAGATGGCTCAGGCTCACATAGGAGAGCTGATGGTTACAGCTGGAACAGGTTGACGTCCCCATATCCATTTTTATCCCAAGTGCTGGACGTATTCATAGAAATGTGTTCTGATTATAAGTAGTGTCTGTCTGGTATCAAAAAGATCAAAGTGACAGGCTATTGTACTGTTTTGTTCTTTGGATACCGGCCACATGCAGCTTCCCATAAATGCAGTGAGATAATGTTGTACAGGACTGACGTCATAGACTAGCAACATGACGTCCATGATCCACATGAAAGCCACACCGTTATTAGCCTCCATCTTGTTTAATAGATAGCACATTTCTACGCACTGATGCTATCCCATCCATCTGTTGAAAGTAGCCACGGCAAAAGGCCATCTACAATACCATGCATCGTGAAGATGATGGATGCATCATCTTCCCATGTCATGTGTACAGTAGATGCTCTCCTTTCAATCTGTCAAGGGAATGAAAAGCACACAAGGGAATGAAACAGCACAGTGATTGTGCAGGGAACTGACTGTTCCTTAACCCATTGAGACCTGGAACACACCTGTGTCACTTTTTGATTTGAGCTGAAAAGCATTATTTTACACCTTGGCTATTTTTGAAAAATCGTGAAAATGTGTGCAAATCTTTGAATATGTTGTTTTAAAGCAAACATTTTTAACTCAAATCTTTGCTTCTGGGGGGTCCCTGGAACAAAATATTTTGAGATGGGGGTCGGCGGCCAAATACATATAAGTTTGGGGGTCCTTGACATGAAAAAGTTTGAGCACCACTGATATAGAAACAATATTTTTTTCAGAATACTGTTGGGAATTAGAAGACATTTAGGAGGATTTTGAATTCTCTCTCTAATCTACGTTCATGCATGGAGCACAATAAGTGTGTCTATCCGTATGCAGCAAAATGGACCAGTTTTACTGTGCACTGTACAAGGAACTAAGTTAATGAAGCTTGGACTGCTAAGAGATGTATGGTTCCACAAAAGTGCATTTTATTATTGTTTTGGCTGTGAAGCTGACCCCACTAGTCGTTAGTCATTTGTATAATGGAAGTGCTACAGTATTGAACATTTGGGGCTGCAATAATCATTTCAAATGAAACAAACATCCTTAGTGGCGTTCAATGTTCATCCTTGAATACATCATAATCTTGATGTTTTCCCCCCAGAAATCTGTGACAGGAAATGCCTTTTATCTTCTTGAAGATAACAAGTGAGAAGCATACAAGGTCAAAGTCTTGCTCCTTTCTCTCTGTCTTAGAATATTTGACCCTGGGCACCTCTCACTCTCTCTCTACCAGATGGCCCAGGCTCATGGGAAAACCGATGGTTACAGCTGGAACAAGTTGAAATTCCCATATCCATTTTGTCCAAAGTGCTGGACGTATTCATAGAGATGTGTTCTGTTCATAAGTAGTGTCTGTCTGCTATCAAACAGATCAAAGCCACGGGCTGTTGCACTGTTTGTTCTTTGGATACTCCTATGTCCAGCTTCCCGTAAATGCAGTGAGATAATGCTCACTGTGTGTAAATGGAATGCGTTTGTTGTCTGTAAATGAGAGATTAGAAGAAAAAAAGATTTACTCTCATGTACCTGTACACGAGATGTAGCAATAAAACCCAACTTCGAACCTTGAACTTGGCGAATCTGAGGCCAGTGGTGTAAAGTAACTAAGTACATGTACTCAAGTACTGTACTTAAGTTCAATTTTGAGGTATTTTTACTTACTTACTTTTACTTCTACCCCCTCAGAGGAAAATATTGTACTTTTACTCCAATGCAATAATATGAACACTTTAGTTACTAGTTAGGGACCAGTCGAATTTTACAGATTACAGATTTTTACAGAATCAATGACGGTCGTTAACAAGCCATCAACGCACAGCAAGTGTGAACGACCCAGTCAAATCTATTCAGCGTCTTAACGATGGTGGTTGAACAATTAAGCAACACTTCAACAGGCGTTAGGCATATTAGAGAGATGCATTATCCCAAATTCAAACACAGAGATATCCTCTTTTAAGTGTTTTTGTTGCTCATAGAATTACATACACCAGGTAGGTTACAATGACCAATTTATAACTGGACATTCATAATCATTTGAAGTAATTCTGTGCATGTGATTAATTTGGATCTATATGGACAGTTGTGCATAGATGCCAGCCTAGCTCCACAAGTAAAACCAGAATCATCAGGCCATAATTGTTAAGACTTAGACAGGGGCCATTTTCGAATTGCACAAGTACAAGCAAGCACATGCGATTGATATGGGCACATTTCCTACTAATGATGACTCAACCAGGTAAACCGGTACAGTTTCCCTTGAAATTCTAACTCCCATTTCTGTGGAAGTATTTAAGGGAGGTTTTAGTACATCAAGGTAAATACAGGCTTTTTATTTGATGTATGATGACGCATCAATGTTGTCAGTTACTTGGAAGTCGGATGTCTGACTCGGAGTCGGACGTCCGACGTACGTGTGTAAAACTGTCATCCTTGAGTTGAATTTCCTTTCTGTTGTCACGCACATTAACAGTATCCACCATCGATAAAATAAAATATAATACAAATCTTCACTTTCCTACATTACTAAATGCATGGTCAGGGACCACATGCAATACCTCCACGGACCACCAGTTGAAAACCCATGATGTAGGCAACAGTGTAGTCACCGTAGTTAATAATTATGGGATTCAATGGGTTTCCCACATGTAAGTTTTTAGAACACTGTCCATTCTGCTACCACTACAGACACTACAACTGTGCATTTAGCAAGACTGACTACAGTAATGTTCTAATCAATGTGGAAAGCAAAACATCGGACATATTATCAGTTTTAAATGTCATGTTGTATTTGATGGGGAGGGTTAGGGGTGTCAAGATAACACTAATTTCACAATACATACATAATGTTGGGCATATGATATCGATATGATACATTGTTAATGTTCTTTTCTCATCTATCATCAACATTGGCCATCATCTTTAATTTAAAATAACAATTATAAAGCACTTTAAAAAACAATTACAAAGTGCTTTGTACACCCAAATAAATACATTTGTGCAAGCTTAAGGGAGAAGTGAAGTTCTCACTAACTATAAACCCATTGTTTCAGAGGACAGATAGACACTAATATAACAAAAATAATATAATATAATATAACACTGCATAACTATAAATTCCACAAACCTCATATTTTTGTCATCTGGACTTTACGAACCAAGTGCAGCCTAGTTATTTCCAACAGCTCAAAAAAAATCTATAATACCGGATACAGTATAATACCATGTAAACAATCTTAGATTAGATTTAGGCCTATTTGAGAGTGCAGACTGGCATAACTGCTTTGACGCATGTCACATTAACGAGCGTCAACGAGCATCAGCTGACACACAACACCTCCCCTCTGCAGTGCTTTAAACTGAAAGTGACTGGAGTCTGTTTCATTTCTCTCCAAAATATCTTGAATATGATGGAAGACATGATTAATAATTTCAATTATTTTCAAAATATGTTTTATACATTTTGAACTTGTGAAAATGGGTCATTCTGCACAATGAGCACTTTTACTTTTGGTGCTTTAAGTATATTTTGATGCCGACACCTTTGTACTTTTACTCAAATACATTTTGAATACGGGACTTCGACTTGTAACAGAGTATTATCTACATTGTAAGTAAAACATGTGAGCACTTCTTCCATCACTGCCTGAAGCACGGGAAGCTAAAATTGTCTACGACTACAGTAAAATCAGGAGTGTTTTAACTCTGTCCGTGATGAATGAACAATTCAGATGTGCTTGTGCAACTCTCCGCAACGTTCTGTTTGGCCCTCGGTCCCACCACCCAACCGACCGCTCTTTTCATCCAGCGCCAGGCCTTATCTGTAACATAACAAGGGGTGTTTTCAGTGCAACTCGTTGCTGTGGTCGGTTGTGGGCATGTCAGCTGGTTCAAAGTGTGTGTTCTACCACAAATGGATGTGTAATGTTGCTGCCACCATGCCAGTTTCCATCAGAGACACTCAGTTAAACCCCGTCTTGGCTCTCACATCGACTTTCCACCGCTGTGGGCATGAGATGTAAATGGTGTGGCTTGTTCTGTGACACAGCAGCGCTGGATAGATACGGCCTGTGTCCAGTGGTGTAAAGTAACTAAGTACATTTACTCAAGTACTGTACTTTACTTTACTGGAGTATTTCCAATTGTCTATACTTTTACTTCTACTACACTACATCTCAGAGGCAAATATTGTATTTTACTCCACTACAATTATTTGACAGCTTTAGTTACTAGTTACTTTGTAGATATAAATTATTACATTATAAAAGATACATTAAACCACTTTATCCCTATTTTATACATAGGCAATTTGAAAATAGCAGATCTACAAGCTCACAACGCGTCGCGATGCGACGCGTTGTGAGCTTGTAGATCGGCTATTTTCAAACATTTTAGTAATTTTACTTTTGGTACTTTAAGTACATTTTGATACCAATACGTACTTTCACTCAAGTAAATGTTGAATTCCGGACTTTTACTTATAACAGAGTTCCTCTACATTGCAGTATTGATACTTTTACTTAAGTAAAACATTTGAGTACTTTTTCCACCACTGCTGTGTCCTGCAGAAACCTGCCAATCTTTGGCACAGTTTCACTCTGACACTGTGACATTACTTTCCCCCTTCTGCAAGAAAACGACACTGGGACCAAGCTAAACCTAATCAGATGTTATGATTTTTCATAAAAAATACATGGGCCTACAGTTGATAGTTAAAGAAACAAGGTCTCTCATTGCACTGGCAACATTTGGCTCACTACAGTACAGTAATGCTTTGTCAGTTCTAAATGTCAACCTAAACAAATGTAAAAGCTACCAGCCGTGTCCTTTCACTTTGCAATAAAGTCACTTGTATATAAGATGAAGCAGAAGGCTCGTTAATACTGTTATTTAGTTATTTAAGTAATTGGTTTTCGTACATCTGTCATTTCATTGAATATTACCATCAAAAGTTCTCTGGGGGATTTGGCAAGTGATAGCAGACTTTTAAGGTTATTCAAAGTTTTAATTGAACCACTTTTATTTGAAAATGTAATTAATTATCACCCCTAAGTTGCTTTGCTGGAAATCTGTTCTTCATCATACGCGATCGTATGATGAAGTATAAATGAGCCCTTAACACACACACAGCGATTGGGGGACAAAGTGAGGGAGAGCATTGGGGTAGTGGGATGGGGTGAGCAGGGGTGGGGGGTGCAGAAAAGGCCAGTGGCCTCTGCTCCAGCCCCCTCTATAGTTCCTACTAAACTGCCCACCCCGTTCCTGCAGCTCTGTCACTTCTCATTTGTTAATCCGCCTTTCTTCTCCCCCTCTTTTCTCTCGTCCTCGCTCCCTTTCTGTCAAATCGGTCAATTGTTGATGTGACCTCTTTAAGCCCCACTCTCGCGCTCTCACAGTGCGCTGTCTACATAACACCAGTTTGTGCGACCCGGCGCATTGACAACGAAGTGTATCATATGTGAAGTTGACACGTTGTTGCGCTGTTGGAGGGATAAAAGAGAAAAAAAAGGATACTAACAGGGGAGATATAACAAAAGGTTATTCTAAATATATACAGGGACAGGTCAAAGTTCTTCACACTGTCTGATCGACACAGAGTTATGTTCACTGCTCACACCAGTGTTCAGAGTGTGTAGAGATTGACCCGTGAGGGTAAAATAACACTCTGCACTTTACTGTGGCTGCTAGTGCATCGCCACACACACACACACACACACACACACACACACACACACACACACACACACACACACACACACACACACACACACACACACACACACACACACACACACACACACACACACATACACACACACACACTATTCAATTAAATTCAAAGCGCTTTATTGGCATGAGAAAGTATACGTTTACATTGCCAAAGCAAAAGTGGAACAATACAATCAAAACAAAATAATATATGTACAATTAAAAGGAAAAGAAAGGATTTATACACAGAGCTGTTACAACTGCAACTGAGGGAAGTCTAACTTATAAAACCATACATACTGTGGGAAATAGTTAGCCTATATATCCACATAGGAAAGGTTAGCTTGGGGTAAGCTTTTGCACAGTTGTGCACAAATACTGTAGCAAAGCAGCTGTTTTTCAAAAGTGTTTTGCTCTGTTTGTATGTACAGTGTTTCTACAAATGTACAATTTTCTCAAAAGTGTTTAAAGTTAATTGCTCTGTTTTGTATGTAGTGTTTCTTCAATTTACAATTTAGGCATTTAGCAGATGATCTTAATCCAGAGCGATTTACAGTAAGCAAGGAAAACTCGAGGTAATACGTCAACTGCATAGAAATGGTAATCTAGGATCATAGGTAAACCAAGAACCTATCAACACACACACACACACACACACACACACACACACACACACACACACACACACACACACACACACACACACACACACACACACACACACACACACACACACACTGTATATGAGAGAGAGAGAGTTTGTTGATATGCTCAGAGCTGTTTAATGTTGAAATTTGCGGGTAAACGTAACGACTTCCATCAGCAGCTCATTGTCACCAACCACCACTTCCAGTGATTGTCTGTTTTTGTGCGTACTTTATAAGTGTAGTATTGTGCCAATGGTGAAAATATTTTAAAAGAAAATACGGTCAAGGGGAACTTTGTATGTGTGTGAGTGTGTGTGTGTGTGAGGTGCAGAGAGAGAGAGAGAGGGAGAGAGAGAGAGTTAGAGTTCCACCATTTAAGCCAGAGGATGTGCTTTGATGTTTTGTGACGGACAGCTGAGCACAGATGAAAGAGCAGAGATCGCCTGTCCTCTAGCTGTTGATTGACAGAACACAACCACTCTGAAAATCTGCATCCTGTCCTTTTTAAAGAAGCCAAATCTTCATGTCTCAGTGCCATCTTTCTGAACTCTGATCTCAGAGCTGAAATCCCATGTTTGTTTGGTTTGCGTGAACGAGGCGATCAGGCTTTTATCTCTGAGGCTATCTCTTTATCTTCTTCTTTCATCTGCTTTCAAAATGTCTCTCTACGGGTGTGATTTATACTCGTTGAGCACCCTGCTGCAACGCATTGTGAGCTTGTAGATCTGCTAACTGCGCGTAACATGGCGCGCAACGAAATGGGCTTTAGTAAGTGAGATCACAACGTTAATATTTTTCGTGTAGGAATGTTTTTCGTGTAGGCATTCATGGTGTTTTTAACCCATTAAGACCTGGAACTGTGTCATTTTTAGATTTGAGATAAAAAGCATTATTTTACACTTTGGCTATTCAAAAATAGCAGATATACAAGCTCATAGCGCGGCACCGAGTGCCGCGCTACGAGCTTGTAGATCTGATATTTTTGAAAAATCTTGAAAATGTGTGCAAATCTTTGAATACATATATTTTTAAAGCGAACATCTTTAACTCAAAACTTTGCTTCCTGGGGTCCCTGGAACAAAATATTTTGATGGGGGTCCGCGGCCAAATACATATACATTTTGGGGGTCCTTGACATGAAAAAGATTGAGCACCACTGATATAGAAACATACGTTTTTCAGAATACTGTTGAGATTTAGGAGACATGTAGAATCGGCTTCAGGTCTCAATGGGTTAAAATAGAGCCGTTCATTAGCATCACGTGTATCCAACTACAGTAGTTGAGACTGTTCACCATTGTTGTATTTGAAAGTTCAAGTGCAAATCAAACGCTTCATGAGGGCCTTTGGCATTGGATCAAGCCCTTATGGCTTTCCTTTAGTACCAGCCCATAGTCCACTTTTGTATGGACTATGATTGTCACATTGTCTTCAGGACTATTTATTACACGTACAACAACATATTTGATATTTACAGATATTTACATACTACTACTACTGTATTGGTCACAACCTGAAAGTATTGTGGGCCTGGAGAGATCCTATATGACATGAAAATAAGTGAAATATATCTATTTGTTCTGCATTTACATGGCATTTTCCAAACTTCAACCTGAAATAGTGAATAAAATGGAGCGATAGAAAGAGAACTGTGTGTATGTGCTACTAGTATATTTAGAAGAGGAAAGTAATGCTTATTTTGGACCATCTTAACTCGCAGCTGTGAAGCATCTGGTCTCAATGATCGTGCCAGAATGAATAATATCTCAAAAGCCATGAATGAAAGACACTTCCGTCGTCCTTTTTTTTTCTTTCTCTCCTTTCCTCGAGTGACAAACAGGTGCTCTTTTGAAATCGGATAACTAGAGAATACTGGAATGGATTTGTTCCAGTTCTTGTGATGCACTGTATCATTTGTAGAAGAAGGATCTGCAATGCATTTGAAACTTTTTTATAGTGTCCTTCAAAGCCCCCCCACACCCCCCCCCCATACTGTATTTTCATTGTTTAGTTTTTAACCACTTTAAACCTGGCATCCTTATCTTGGACACATTGTTAATGTAAATGTTGTTGTTTTTTTCCATAATTTTTTTAGGGACACTTTTTTCAAATACATTTTCTTTTCCCCTCCGAAATAGCAAAAATAACAGATCTGCATTTTTTCATTTGCATGCTTGTAGATCAGTTATTTTTGCTATTCGAGCTATGGTGAAGTATAGGGCTTTTGATTGATTGACTGAATACTTTATTAACAGTTTGCAAAAAGTACAGAGGTACAGTTATACAATAATGCTAAAAGGATAACACAAAAAGCCCTGAGGGCTTGTTTCCATTGTGGTCCTGTGTATTCAGTTCATCAAGAATTGACGAAAAGGCTTAATTCATTCCAAGTTATTTTCCAGTGATATTTAGTGTTGTGTTATTATATTAGGTGATGTGGTTACTTGATTTGATACTGAATCTCCTCTCCTGTCTCTCATTATCTCATCTATAGCTAACATATTGGACAGTATGCTGCTACGAGCATCCAGCAGGGCGGCAGCAGAGAGTGGGAAGGAGACCAGCGGGAGCACAGCTCCTATTTTGAACTCTCAAAGACTGCTGTGGTGTCACTGTTCCCACCACTGTCCTGAAGAGTCCAACAATACATGCAGGTAGCAAGCACACACGCACACACGCACACACACGCACACGCACACACACACACACACACACACACACACACACACACACACACACACACACACACACACACACACACACACACATGCACACGCACACACATAAGTGTTTTACTACTTAAAGGATCTACACCATGAATTTGAAAACAAATATTTGATATTTAATATCATATTGTTTATGTCCCTCAAACGTTTTTCAAAAGGTTTGAGCCAAAATCAAGCCTCAGATGCTAACTTCTCTCTGGCTTATAAATAACTTTCACCTGCAATACCACATTGTCCTGTTTGGCACGGGGTGCTATTGAGCCAGTTTGTATGCATCTGGGGTCTCCTGTTTCTGTGTGGAAAAAGTACAAAAAAAAAAAAAAACTTTCTTTTTGAACTGCTGAAAAACGGGAGGGATTGCACCCGAAAGTGACGTCACGTTCGGGTGAAAATCAGTTTGGTCTGTTTTGAGACCAATTTACAGAAAACCCCAGATATGCTGTGAAAGCCTGAGTGTTCAAACTGGGGTATTTTTGGGGATAGAAGAGAGGTAGGGGAGACCAAAAACACACAAAAAATAAGGAAAAGTTCAAATTCATGGTGTAGTCCCTTTAAGGATGCTGTTGATTTTAACAAGAGTTATGGGGATGATGATGATATGTCTCATCTCCAGCACCAATGGCTACTGTTTCTCCATGGTGGACGATGAGGGAGGGGTACCGGTGCTGACGGCAGGCTGCCTGGGGGTGGAAGGCTCCGAGTTTCAATGTAGGGTGAGTGCAATCAGCAGTATACGCCTACATTGAAAAGCACTTGACAACCCGTAAGCAAAGCATCCATTTTTCACACTATCACTCTGGGTTTTATAGTGCAATTATCTCCTAAAGCAAGTTTGTTTTGTCCCTACCGTAGCTTGCATGTCATGTTATTTAATGTCATGTCATGATTGTCTTTAATGACAACTGAGATCCTCACAGTGATTCAAAGTTTGTAAAATGCAATTTGGACAAGAACTCATGAGAGAGAGTCAGTAATTAAATCATGTAATTATGAAACAGAAACACAGGCTGGTAAACAAGGCTGCTATTAATTCAATCTAGGCTGTGATTGTGTGTGAATTCATGTGTGTTTCGTGTCTTGTCTTCTAGGACACTAATCAGAGGAGATCACTGCAGTGCTGCAGAGAGCAGGACTACTGTAACAGAGACCTGTACCCCACCCTGCCCCCCATCAAAACACCCAGTAAGTCTGTCTGTCTGTCTGTCTGTCTCAGTGTTGATTTCGTCGACTAAAACTATGACGAAAAATGTTCGCCGACTACCTTTTTTCACTGACAAAACTAAATAAAAACTGCAATGACTTTAAAAAAGCTGCAATGACTAAAACTAAGACTAAATATATTGACAATTTCGTCAACAAATAAAAACTAGACTAGAATGCTAGTGAGGGATCTAGTGGAGAAGAGATCCAGTAGAACTAAAAGACAAGTCATTTTATGTTTGGTTGCGCTTGGGTGTTGTGCTCTGAAAATAGCAGATCTACAAGCTCACAACGCGTCGCGCTGCGACGCGTTGTGAGCTTGTAGAACGGCTATTTTCAGCATGCAACCAAGTGTAAAATCAGCCGTTACGACGCCATCAAGCCACCGCCAACATACATTTTAGTCGACTAAAACAAATGCAGATTTAGTCGACGATAATCTTAGGATATTTAGTCGACTAAAACTAGACTAACAGTAAAACATTTCAGATGACTAAAATATGACTAAAACTAAATCAAAATTTGCTGTCAAAATCAACACTGGTCTGTCTGTCTGTCTGTCTGTCTGTCTGTCTGTCTGTCTGTCTGTCTGTCTGTCTGTCTTTTCACTTTCTCACCCTTCCTTTCTCGCTCTATCATGCTACTTCTCTAATACTGTAAATATGATAACAAGAAAGAGAATACAATGAAATATGGTGTTGCCATATATAGATAGGAGAGGGATAGATGATTCTAGGCTGTCATGAAACTACACAGTAAAATCCATCACTAAAAAAAGTGACTGCAATGATACGTTTCCCCCCTATCAGAGTTCAGAATACAATAAAAATGACCTGCACACCGTCTACACTTGCACAATAAGGACATCTTTATTTAGGCAACGTTTCGGTCAATAGATCTTCTATAGGAATACGGTGTGCGGGTCATTTTTATTGTATTCTGACATCTGATCCCTGCCTACGCACCAGTCTCTGAGCTGATCAGGTGTGCATAAGACCTTGCTTTTTCCCCCTATCAGAGTTAAATTGAAAATACTCTGGATTCTATACTCTTCTGGTCACTGGTGCACACAGACCCAACCCAGAGGACGAATGCAAAGGTTGTGATTAGTGTGTGGTTATATGTGCGTTTGTACATGTTTGTGTGTGCATGTGTCTGTGCGCATATCTGCATTGTGTGTGTGTGTGTGTGTGTGTGTGTGTGTGTGTGTGTGTGTGTGTGTGTGTGTGTGTGTGTGTGTGTGTGTGTGTGTGTGTGTGTGTGTGTGTGTGTGTGTGTGTGTGTGTGTGTGTGTGTGTGAGTTTCTTTAGCGCATGTGTGTAATGTGTGAGAGACAGTAAGCCTAGATTCCCAGGGAAATCAGAACTCCCAGTGCGCACCGAAGGCAGAGTCATCAATCTGAAACCCTATCAGAGAGGATCAGGAAGGGAATTCATTGACTAAGCCTTCGGCTTCCTCTCACTTCTGACTGGGGTCTTGAGGGACAGGGCTGCGTGCCAGCAGAAAATGAAAAATTGATGAGTGAAATATGATTTGTACTTGATTTACTTTACGCTGCCTCTTTCAAGCGTGTTGTAGCGCTGACTGATTTCTTTGTAGGGTTTCTCTTTCTCTCTCGTTCCATTTTTCACTCTTTCTCAGGAAGGCAGATGGTGTGTCTTTGTTTTGTTGTTGAGCCATTGTTTTGGATCTCCGACAGAAAGTAGATTTCTCACTATCCTTCCTTTCTTTCTTTCTTCATGTCTCTTTTTTATTCTACCCTTTGGAAACAACAAAAAGTCTTATGCACACCTGGTCAGCTCAGAGACGGGTGCGTAGGCAGGGATCAGACCTATAGAATACAATAGAATGACCCGCACGCCGTCTACACTTCTTCAAGCATCCGAAGAAGGTCTATTTACTTTGCCTAAATAAAGTTGTCCATATTGTGCAAGTGTAGGCGGTGTGCGGTGTGTCATTTTATTGTATTGTTATTCTACCCTTTAACATGGATCCATCTCCCTGTTCTCTCTCCCTCCATCTCTCTCTCCAGACATCCACTATATGGCCTTGTTGATCTCAGTAACCGTTTGCAGCATCATACTGGTTCTTATTATCATCTTCTGCTACTTGAGGTAACACCCGCACGCACGCGCACGCACGCACACACGCACACGCACGCACACACAGACACACACACACACACACACACACACGCACACGCACACGCACACGCACACGTAGCATGCACGCACACAGTGCACAACTACACATGCAAGCTCTTTTATTATTAATGTATTTTGATGAATGTCATAAACTGTCTCTATATACAGGGTTTGAACGCTGACTGTATGCATGATTTGACTTTTATTTCAGGTATAAGCGCCAGGAGTCTCGTCCGCGCTACAGTATTGGTCTGGAGCAGGATGAGACCTACATTCCCCCTGGGGAATCTCTCAAGGACCTCATAGAGCAGTCTCAGAGCTCTGGCTCTGGCTCAGGGCTCCCCCTACTGGTGAGACGCACATACTACATACAGCCTCTTAACACCTGTTGAGTTTAAGATGACAGTCCCACTCACATGTGAGAAAGACCACATTCTCAGTGGCACACACACACCGAGGCAGTGGGCCAGGGCAAGGTGTGTCTTTGAAATTAAATGTATGAACATGTCTTGAAGGAGTTGGGGAATCGGCACTCGTGCCGCGCTATGAGCTTGTATATCGGCTATTTTTGAATAGCCAAAGAAATCTAAAAATGACGCACAGATGCGTTCGCGGTCTTAAATTAAGTTAAGCCCCTCCTTGCACATCAGGAGGGTTTATTTTGTGCCATTGATTTGTATGAATTTCAACTGCTGTTTGTGTCATCAGTGCATCCACACAGAATGCAAAGGCCATGTAATGTTTTCTTGAAACAAGGTATATTTTTCACCACGAAAAAAAAGGTATCAACCGGTATGAATGAGGCATCAGCAAATTAACACATTTGGTGCCAGAATTTTATAATAACAGATTACGTTCGGTGCCAGAAATCAGCTGCGCGGCACTGTTTAAGCTGTAGACTCCAAGACGTGCATTCCACGTGAAACAAAGCATGCATGCATTTTGCACGATGGTCCTGGCTAACGCCTGGAACGATAACATCTCTCACGTGGGTCACAATGGTGGAGCGATCGTGCATGGGGGAGTCGTTTTCCCCAACGTAAAATGTTTCGGAGTTATTGGGGTTTTAGAGAAGGAGATAGAACGGAAGCGGATGGGGAGCCATGTTTTTTGGCACGGTGATCTATAAGGCCCTTCCTTCTCAGAATCACCGTGGGTGATTCCAGAGCTGCTCCAGCCCATCCCGTGTGGAAAAAAAAAATTACTGAAAACTCGGTTCAGACCGTGTTCGGCACCGAAGCGCTACTCTGTGCAAACACGGTTCAGACCGTGTTTGGCACCCAATGTGTTAACAGCTTGATGAGAGATTTATTTTTGATGGTTTATTTGTCACACTCCCGTTGTGTAAGGGCCCTTACCCTTTATATAGATCATATTGTAATTGACCATATTCACATCGCAACCATTTTCCTATTACCTCATACTGGTTGCTTGGTTGGTTCCCAAATGGCCCCTTATGGTGGGTGTGTAACTCTGAGAGTGTACAAATAAGGGTCCATTTGGTTCCATTTGTACACTCTCAGAGTTATGGGGGTCCTTGAAAATAAGACAACCAATATGCCACACTAAATGGAACAGAGCCTTAATTAGTATTATTGGTAACACCTGTGAAGGAAGTAAGGAACTAATTTCCAACTAATTTCCAATATGGCTGCTGTGCATAGAGCCTATTCATGCTTATTTTACCCACCATTTTATTCTGTACTATCTGTCTCACCTCTGGCCGCGCTTCTTCCTCTTCCCCACCAGGTGCAGAGAACCATTGCCAAGCAGATCCAGATGGTGAAGCAGATAGGGAAGGGGCGGTTCGGGGAGGTGTGGATGGGAAGGTGGAGAGGAGAGAGAGTGGCCGTCAAAGTCTTCTTCACCACCGAGGAGGCCAGTTGGTTCAGAGAGACGGAGATCTACCAGACTGTCCTGATGAGACACGAGAACATACTGGGTGAGGAGGCCGCTCTCTCTCTCTCTGTCGTCTCCCCTGTTTCGCTTCAGAATTTTCCCCGTATCCTAAACAGTGTTCTTAACCCTTTAAGACCGGGAACGCATCTGTGTCATTTTTAGATTTCTTTGGCTATTCAAAAATACCAGATATACAAGCTCATAGCGCGGCACCGAGTGCCGCGCTATGAGCTTGTAGATCTGCTATTTTCGAAAATGGTGATTTTTTTTTTTGGCAAATTTTTAAATATATATATTTTTTAAAGCGAACATTTTTAACTCAAATATTTGCTTCTGGGGGGTCCCTGGAAGAGCATATTGTGAGATGGGGGTCCGCGGCCAAATACATATAATTTTGGGGGCCCTTGACATGAAAAAAGTTTGAGAACCACTGATATACAGCAACAGTTTTTTTCAAAAGAACTGTTAGGATTTAGAAGACATATGTAGAATCCCCAGAAGCAAAGATTTGCACAAAATGTTCACGATAAAAAAGAAATAGCAGATCTACAAGCTCATATCGCGGCACTCGGTGCCGCGCTATGAGCTTGTATATCTGCTATTTTTGAATAGCCAAATAAATCTTAAAATGACACACAGATGCGTTCCCGGTCTTAATGGGTTTACGCACTCACCTTGTCTTGTCTCTCTCTCATACTAGCCTCTCTCTGATCTCTCTTTATCCTACGTTTTACAGCACTAGTCATCACAGTCACTAGCTCAATACTTAATCATAGGTTAGCATGAAAACATGTCTCCCACCAGCTCCATCTCTAGACCACCCAGTCTAAGGTGTCTTGCCGTTTACATTAGACGCTGTCATCCTGGAGAGTAAGCGGCACAAGTCACTTTACACCGTCTGCATTCTTTTTGCATGCTCATACGTTTACATTAGAGGGCGGTAAACCCAGGACAAATTCATCTTCTTGGCACCTTAAGCGCTAGGAGGACAATGGATAAAAAAAACGGTTTCTCTTCCCTAGCTGTTGTGTATACGTTGCCATTGTTGTATACATTATGTATACGTAGTACCGTAATTTCCGGACTATAAGCCGATACTTTTTTTCCCATACTTTTAACCCTGCGGCCTATACAAAGGTGCGGCTAATCTATGGATTTTTACAGCTAACGGCCACTAGGGGACCTTCTAAATCTATGGATTTCACACCTGTGGTTTATAGTCCAGTGCGGCATGTATATGCACACATTTGTTTTTTCCCCTAAATTTGGCTGGTGCGGCTTATATTCAGGTGCGGCTTATAGTCCGGAAATTACTGTATATACATTGATTTAATTCCCTAATTATTAGTCTACTGTCTTTGATTACTATTATTACAGTATGTTGCTGCAAAGTCTGAAGAAGTTGAACAAAAATATGTTTCACTCTTACAAGATCAAGAAAATGTTTCACTCTTACAAGATCAAGCATCAATAAAGAACCACCTTGAACCTCTCTCTCTCTCTCTCTCTCTCCCTCACTGATAGGCTTCATTGCGGCTGACATTAAAGGAAATGGCTCCTGCACTCAGCTCTACCTAATCACTGACTATCACGAAAATGGCTCTTTGTACGACTACCTCAAGTCCACCACCCTGGACAATAAAGCCATGCTGCGCCTGGCCTACTCCTCCGTGTCGGGCCTCTGCCACCTCCACACGGAGATCTTCGGCACCCAGGGCAAGCCTGCAATTGCTCACAGGGATCTGAAGAGCAAGAACATATTGGTCAAACGAAATGGGACGTGCTGCATCGCCGACCTGGGGCTGGCGGTCAAGTTCATTAGGTGAGCATCATTATTTTCATGACAGACAATTATTCTTTTCGTGACAAGAGTTGTCGTTTGTATCTCAAAAAGTCTCCCTAAACTTGATTTACAATGTGTGCTCAGGCTCATGTAACCTGTGCAAACTTTAATCTAAGGGTGGGTCTTGGAGGTTCTAAATAGAAATGGAAGATTCTACATCCAGATTTAGTTTAACCCAGTAGGACCTGGAACTGTGTAATTTTTAGATTTGAGCTAAAAAGCATTATTTTACACTTTGGGCTATTCAAAAATAGCAGATATACAAGCTCATAGCGCGGCACCGAGTGCCGCGCTACGAGCTTGTAGATCTGCTATTTTTGAAAAATCGTGAAGATGTGTGCAAATCTTTGAATATATATATTTTTGAAGCGAACATTTTTAACTCAAATCTTTGCTTCTTGGGGTCCCTGGAACAACATATTTTGATGGGGGTCCGCGGCCAAATACATATAATTTTGGGGGTCCTTGACATGAAAAAGATTGAGCACCACTGATATAGAAACATAGGTTTTTCAGAAAACTGTTGGGATTTAGGAGACATGTAGAATCGGCTTCAGGTCTTAAAGGGTTAAGACCTGAGGCCGATAAAAAAAAAAACGCTTTAAAAAATAGATATAAATTCACACATTTTCACGATTTTACAAAAATAGCAGATCTACAAGCTCATAGCGCGGCACTCGGTGCCGCGTTATGAGCTTGTATATCTGCTATTTTTGAATAGCCTAAAGAAATCTAAAAATGACACAGAGGCGTTCCTGGTCTTAATGGGTCAATACATTATTTCCTACAGTTAGAGTGTAGTAGCTGTTTGCTTCAGAATGGCTTTCCCTTTGTAAATGAAAGTCTACGTACAGTACGGTACATGTTGTTTACTCCTGTCTCTATTCTTGGCAGTGACACTAACGAGGTGGACATCCCGCCTAACACCAGGGTGGGCACCAAGCGCTACATGCCTCCCGAGGTTCTGGACGAGACGCTGAACAGGAGCCATTTCCAGTCGTACATCATGGCCGACATGTATAGCTTCGGACTCATCCTCTGGGAGATCGCCCGGCGTTGTGTGTCAGGAGGTACTTCGACAAAATATCGAGCTTTACCCTGTTCAGTTCAAGCCAGAGAACATACTAATACATAAAGACATGCTACTGAGACTGCAACCACTGGCACCAGGGTTGCCAGATCTGCTTATTATAATTTCCCAGCAAGATTGTATTTGAAAATAGCTGATGTATATGTTAAAGTGCTCGTGTGGCCCATAGTCGCTTCTTTTGGGCTGGTTTTCCTAAACCTGGTTGCTTGTTTCTCTCACAGAATCTGGCAACACTGACTGGCACATTGAACATTGCTACTACTACAAATATACAGTGCATGGTGCTAGTTGTACATGTGCTGTCATGCATTGCGTTCTGTGTATATACCCAAGAGTGAGTTGCTATTAAATTGGAAGCGTTTGCATTGCAGGTATCCTTGAGGAGTACCAGTTGCCTTACCATGACTTAGTTCCTACTGACCCTTCATATGAAGACATGCGAGAGGTGGTGTGCATCAAGAAACTACGACCCTCGTTCCCTAATAGATGGACCAGTGATGAGGTGAGTTACACAGCCCTTTTTTTTTGTTGCCATTTTTGACCCCTAACCCTAAAACCTGAGTTACACTAGCCTAGTATCAACCAACCTCACACTGCTTCACACTGCAACCAAGGGGCAAGGCTTGGATATTTACGATGAGGCCAACACGGAAGCTTATGAATGGCCAGAGTGGCGCTGTTTTACCCTGCGCCGACCTGCCGGTGTCAGAAAGAATTTATTTTAACGCAAGTGAATGGGTTTTTTGACAAACTTTAGACTAGATTTTCTTACCTTAATAAAAATTGTCATAAATTCTATATGCTTCCAGTCGCTAGTTTAAAGTCTCCTTTCAATCATCATGACGTTTTGCTAAATTATGGTCCCATTTATTTTAAAATTGACGATAAAGTAGGCTATTCTATAGGAGGGGCGGGATGATTTGATTGACAAATCAAATCATGGCCCCCCCGCTCGTCAATCAAGAGCCCCCCCGCTCTTGATTGACAAGTTACCCAACCAATAATGGTCTGGTTGCATTCTGCAGGATATGACGCGATATCACGCGATATTGAAGGATGGCGGACCTACAGTCTTGCAACAATCGGCTTCATTTTCGGCCTGTAGAAAGCAGGGGAGTGGCTTTGTCCATCTCATTTATACAGTCTATGACTGCAACGCATAAGAATGTAGATTGACTATTTTCAGTTGTATAACTAATTATGAAATGGGCAGCCTTCGCTGCATGTCACTCCCCATCGCTCTCTATCAACAAAGGCATAAAAAAGCCCAAACGTTCATCTAGAATTTAAAAAATAAAACAGCCATTTATTTTGTGAGGACCAAGAAAATTGTCCTCGCAGTGTTTGTATCTCACTCACACACTCACACACACACACACACACACACACACACACACACACACACACACACACACACACACACACACACACACACACACACACACACACACACACACACACACACACACACGTCACACGGGTGGTATTTCTCTTCCCTAACGTCATCTTTTCCATGTCTTTCTTTGCAGTGTCTGAGACAGATGGGGAAGCTGATGACAGAATGCTGGGCTCATAACCCCGCCTCCCGGCTCACAGCGCTGCGGGTTAAAAAGACACTTGCTAAGATGTCAGAATCACAGGACATCAAGCTGTAAAGGGGGGGGGGGGCACACTGCCGTGCGTGTGTTTGCTCTACACACAAGAAAAACGGCATTGGCACCGTTTCACAACACGCTGTCTCTGCTCCAGACTATATAAGCCCCACAATCCTTTGCCTTGTGGGAAAAGGAACTGGGGCAGGAAGCGAGGAGTTCAACATGAACACAGACATGATGGAGCCTGAAGTCCTAGAAGAAGCCTGCGATCCAAGTCCCCCTTGAAAAAGTGATTTTGGATATAAAGGGGACTAGCCTGGTTTAATTGACCACTTGAACCCTACCGTCCGTCCCCATGTCTTAATGTCGTAATCGGCTTAACCTTTGGCCCAAAAAAAAGCAGATGCAATGCTAATTTTGGTGATATTTGGTGTAGAGGGTAAGAGGAGGGCACCAAGTATAAGGGGGGGACCCCGGTCAACAAAGTATATAGGGCTCAAGCACGCTGGGCAAGACCTGGGCTGTTGGTTGTCTAGGAAGTGACAACCGGAAACGGTTGAATTTGACGGAAGTACCGCCCAAGGAATGACGTTGATGCTTTACAAATCTGTTAACATTCTCCGTGAATGAAACGAGTGTTGTGATTGGTCAAAAAAATATTGTTTCCGGGGGAAACGCGTGCGACGGAAATCCTGCCCAATCAGGACTTCCTAGACACTCGCTGCTTTAGGTCGTGACCAGGCTCTTCTTTTCGCAGATGAGTGAGGCTGGGACCGAGGCTAGGGCTCAAGTGGTTAAATTAATAAAACATAATCCAGAATTTGAGCTAATTCTTTCTTTCACAAGGAGGTGATGTCAATTCCGATCTGTTCCAGAACACTAGAACCAGAACTGTGTGCCAGGTCCAAAACTCTGTAGAGCTCCACAATAAGAAAACAAGAAAAAAGAAAAAAAGAGTTTTGACTTGGTATTGTAGATGCACAGGCTACTGACCAGTGAGTGGAAAACTGTATCACTGCTTTCTGTGAAAGCTGCCCTACTTGTAGATTGAAGATCATTGGAAGGGAAGTCTCGGTGTGTAATTCCAGAATGGAACCTGCTTTTAAAACACTGTCACCCCCAACTACTGGCTTTGTTTTCATTCATTGAATCGAAGACTTTTTTTCTCCCTCAGTTAGATTGACAGAGGTTTTGATACAAGGACTGATTATATGAAAATGTTTAGTTGTGAGGGCAAATGTTCCGTTAAATAATTTATGTAAATAATAAAGTTAATGTGGCCAAAAAAGAAGGAAGGAAAGAAAGAAAGAGAGGGCACCATTTAACCCATTTAGACCTGAGACAACATTCTAAAAATGTTTTCTAAATCCTAACAGTTTTCTGAAAATACTTATGTTTCTATATCAGTGGTTCTCAAAAATAGCAGATCTACAAGCTCATAGCGTGGCACCGAGTGACGTGCTATGAGCTTGTAGATCTGCTATTTTTGAATAGCCAAAGAAATCTAAAATGACACAGATGCGTTCCTGGTCTCAATGGGTTAAAACTCAAAATACATCCATGTGTCCTCATCCTCTCAAGTCTGGAACTGCCATGTTTAACAACCTGATACATTTGGTGAGGCCAGGGGCTGAAAATATGATTATGTTACGTTTCAATGTGTGGCATTGTCATCATATTACAATAATTAAATGCTACATAATCTACTGTAGCCTCTCTAGTCTCACACGTCCTGACCTAAAGGCTTAAAAATCATCCCATGAGATTGTGTTATTCTTCAAACAATCACAGAAAAATTAGCTTTTTCTTGTATGTTTGTTAGCTTGTGTTGGTTTGCTGCCGAAACTGTGGGACTGTAAAATGGGAAATGTGGAGTTAACTAAAATGTGTAATATTTCATTTGCTTTAAGCCCTTTCTGACATCATTTTAAAAAGACAGTCTGAAAACAAGATATTATAAAGGCTGTGTAACAATAATCTGTCCACAATACACACATCCATGTTGTCACTAATTTAAATCAAATGTGTAGCAGGGTAACCATGCCTGAAGACCAGAAGCCATGTATTCCTTGGCCAGGGGGTTGGGGTTCGTCTAAGGTAAATGCTTGGTTTCCAACAAATCCAGGTGGTTACATTATGCACTGATAAATATAGATTTACAAAAGCATTAAAATTGAAGTGATAATGTGATGACAACAGTCATAATGTGTACCATTAGGCGACACAGAATTGCCTTTCAGCAGATTTCAAACTAACATTATACGGAGGACGTGCCATCACGGTCAGCAGGCCTTTAGCTCTCTGGCATCTATTTAAATATGACAATCTGATCACAGTGTGTAGCCTAATAGTGAATGTAATGTAATATCCCTCATTCACCCTTGTTGAACTGGCTGTCATGAAAGAGTAAGTTAATAAATTCAGCCTCGAGAGGTCACTAACCTCATGTATGGAATTTGCCAACTCTAATCACGGTGCTGTTACTGAGACGTTCAAGTGTAACAGCTCTGTAGTGTAATGAATGCCCCTCTTTTCTCTTGGGGATTGTGCCTTATTAGCTGCACCTAGTTGTCTATGACAAAGTGGAAATTGTGTTTTTATTCAATAAACGGTCAAACATTCCCCCAATTAAATGCGTTTCATTCATTCCAAAGGCTGGTGTATTGTTAGTCTAATAGCAAGTGCTAGTAGCAACCCCTTGAGCTTTTGAGATCCCCAGAATCAGTTTTATTGTCACATCACAGGTTTACAGGTGTAAAAAATTGGGTGAAATAAGTTTTTGTGCGAGCTCCATCGTTTTTGTTATTTCTAGATAATAAATAACCCCTAACCGAGTCAGAACAAAACACAACAATGCAATGTACTGTATGTGAAGGTGCAGTGGTCTGCTCCTCTGTGTTTGAGAGCAGAGATTCCTGCCAGACCTTCCATGGTTATATGGTGCAGTGGTAAATGTACATGGTTAGGCTTCATCAGTGGTTCTCAACCAGTGGGTCAGGATCCCCAGGGGGGTCCCCAGATGACAGTAAAGTGACCAAAAAAGAAGAAATGAAAAGAAAAAAAGGCAATTACAGCATCAAAAGTAATCAACAAACTATACTATAAACAGTGGTCAAACATTGGTCAAATTGTCAGATAATATAAGAAAGAGTCTTATTTTAAATTGTGAAAATAGACGATCTACAAGCTCACAACACCTCGCATAATATATATCAGTGGAACCGAGTCAAACAAAATGTAACGCCCCAACTCCTACATTGTGCTTGTCAGGGTGGGGGGTCCCCTGTTCAAATAATGATTATTTTGGGGGGTCACTGCCTGAAAAGGTTGAGAACCCCTGGGATAGTATATGCTGACTTTGTATGTGTTACTGGCCAAGTTCCTCGCAAGTGTGATTTGAAAGCTAACGCTCAAAAGAGGACATGAAAAGTACTAGTGTAGACAAACAGTATGTTGGTGTAATGGTGTAGCCTTCAGTCCCTGAAGGCACAGGTTATGTGTTTGATTCCCACGCCTTCCATTGACGTATGTTAGCATGTTTTGAAAGCTAACATCCTGAAGAGCACATCAGTACTGGGAGACACCTGCAATGTATGTGAAGGTCCAGTGGTCTGGTCCTCTGTCTTTGAGTGATTCCCAGACCTTAGTTACTGTATGCTTGTGGGCCATATTCCTATCTTAAATCCAAATTATGTTTTAAGCGCTTCAACACTTCATAAGCACTGGTAGAAACCTGTGGAATGTTCAAAGGTATTGTGGTGCAATGGTATTGTCAGCTCGAACGTTATTCCCTCTATAGTCAGCCTGCAGGTTCAAGGCAGGAACAGAGTCTGGTCTCCCTAACAGAGGAAATAGCCAAGCTACAGGCCTAGGGTCAGTTCCTAACACCACACTTTCCAATAGGGCATCGCAGTTGCGGCCACTTCCGGGTTCCACTGCAAAATACTCAATGCATTTTTCCCATTGACATTTCCAAAAATATTTATATCAATTAATTTAAGCCTAGAATCAAGCCATCCAGGGTCCTGGTGAATCATGACCATTAAACAGTTTTTTCTGTGATTTTTTTTATTTTATATTTAATTATATGATATACTATATTTAATAAATACCCTTTGTTTTGCCGTTTTCAAAAAAGTTTTTTCACAGAATCAAACGTTTTATGGTCATGATTCACCAGGACCCTGGATAGCTTGATTCTAGGCTTAAATTAATTGATATAAATATTTTTGGAAATGTCAATGGGAAAAATGCATTGAGTATTTTTTTCTTTCAATTTGTCTCCCCATCGAGACAATCTGGCTCCCTGGGGTTTAGTGCTGTAACAGGGATAGACTCCTGTGTTCTTGGCTGATGCTAACAATAAGCCCACTTGTAAAGTGCATGAGCCAAATGCCTTTAATTCATTTGGGGGAATGACCCATCATGTTGATGCAATTTCATATACCAAGATTAGTGTGCTTGAATAGCTCAGTTGAAAGCGCTCTTGACTTCATGGGATCGAATCCTAGCACAGGATACTCAGCATCTGAGCATTCTGGCTCCCATGGGTCTACTAACTTTTTTCTCCTTTAAGTGGCCATTGCCATTGACAATGCATTGGGCGCTTAAAGTTAAATATTTCAAAAACTATAAATCATTTCAAAGTAAAACATCTCAAGGATGCATGTCCACATTAAGGTAAGTAAGGTAAGTTTTGAACTGTGAATGAAGTTTCTAGGTGAAAGTCTTTTTTTGAGGTCCCAAAATCTTTCATCGGCCTCCATTATAAATCTCTGAACTTCTAAAGCAGTACAATTCTAAAACTATGAAACATTTCAAAGATTCCTTTTCAGGCAAACATGTCCACAGTAAGATTCACATTTTAAAGTTTGAATGGGGGTTCTAGGTGTAAGCATGTAGGACTAATATCCTGCCAAAGTTTGTATTTTTCCCCCTAAAATCTATAAAAGCAGTGATGGTCAATGGCAAAATGGGCAAGAGTTTCTAGGTGAAAGTGTTTTTTTGAAAATGTTTAAAATGTTCATCTTACTGTGAACAATGTTTGCCTTAAAACAAATCTTTGAAATGTTTCATAGGTTTAGAAATGTACTCCTCTAAACGTTTTGGCACCTCAAACAACACTTTCACCTAGAACCTCCATTCACAGTTGTTATAATTCATCTTACTGTGGACACAAATGCTTGAACTTTTTACTTTGAAATGTTTTGTAGTTTTTGAGATATTTAACTTTAAGCGCCCAATGCATTGTCAATGTCAATGGATATTTAAAGGGAAAAGGGTACAAACTTCTGCCAGGCTAAGTCAACAGAACAAGTCAGAACCTCTGTGGTGCAGTGGTTTAGATACAGGACTTGCAACCAGAAGGTTACCGGTTCAAATCCAACCATGACCGGTTTCCAACCAATATCCGACTCTTGCACCTTTATCTGATCTTTCAGTGAAGAGCGTGCAAGAGACCATAGAAAGTATGTACCATGGTGGAGCAGTGGTTAAGATTCAGGCCTTGCATACTGAAGGTCCTGAGTTCAAATCCCGCAAGGACATCTTTCTAACTTTTACCTGGGGCTTTTACCTTTATCTAATCTTTCAGAAAATTCCACGCAAGTCAACAGAACAGGTAAGGACCTATGTGGTGCAGTGGTTTAGATACAGGACTCGCAACCAGAAGGTTCCCGGTTCAAATCCAACTGGTGCACTTTTTTTTTCTCTCCCAAGACTCAAGGCCCAAAAGGGTCTTGAGTCGAACCAATTACTCCCGCGGAGACATCAGATTTCTCTTTTGGGCCTTGAGTCCCAACACTCAAGGCCCAAAAGAGAAATTTGATGTCCCCGCTGGAGTAATTGGTTCGACTCAAGACCCAAAAGAAGGTGAACTGACTGTAAAGATTCAAAATGTCATATATAGAATAGAAACCCCATTCAAACTTTAAAATGTTCATCCTAATATGGACATTTTTGCCTGAAAAGGGATCTTTGAAATGTTTCATTGTTTTAGAATAGTACTCCTTTAAAAGTTCAGAGATTTATAATGGAGGTCGATGGAAGATTTGGGACCTCAAAAAACACTTTCACCTAGAAAATCCATTCACATCATTTGTGCTCCTGTACTTGTCAGCCATCTGTTAGCTCAATGGGTTGAGACGCAGTATTCATGATCCAGAGGCCATGAGTTCAAATCCCATTGATGTCTTTCCTATGATTCTTTCCTTTGCAGACTGGCTTCCAGAAGATCAACTGAAAACTACCAGGAAGGCTATATTTGTCATCCAACTGTTAGCTCAATGGGTTGAGACGCAGTATACATGATCCAGAGGCCATGAGTTCAAATCCCATTGATGTCTTTCCTATGATTCTTTCCTTTGCAGACTAGCTTCCAGAAGATCAACTGAAAACTACCAGGAAGGCTGTACTTGTCAGCCATCTGTTAGCTCAATGGGTTGAGACGCAGTATTCATGATCCAGAGGCCATGAGTTCAAATCCCATTGATGTCTTTCCTTTGCAGACTGGCTTCCAGAAGATCAACTGAAAACTACCAGGAAGGCTGTACTTGTCAGCCATCTGTTAGCTCAATGGGTTGAGACGCAGTATACATGATCCAGAGGCCATGAGTTCAAATCCCACTGGTGTCTTTACTGTGATGCTTTCCTTTGCAGACTAACTTCTAGAAAAACAAGTTAAATCCACCAGGAAACCTGTAACTCTCAGCCAACAGCTTAGCTCAACTGGTAGAGCGTCTGTCCAATAACATGACTTGACTTGACTTGAGTGGGTTCGATTCCCACTCGAGTCAAGTGTCCCCGGTATCTTGGGGCAACGGATAAATTGACTGATATCCTTAGTGATGCTTCCCTTTGCAGACTAACTTCTAGAAAACAAGTTAAAACCACCAGGAAACCTGTAACTCTCAGCCAACAGCATAGCTCGACTGGTAGAGCGTCTGTCCAATAACACGACTTGACTTGACTTGACTTGAGTGGGTTCGATTCCCACTCGAGTCAAGTGTCCCAGGTAACTTGGGGCAACGGATAAATTGACTGATATCCGTAGAATAACTTGTAGGAGTGTGCTGGTTCAAATCCAGTACAACCCAGGACCGAGCGGTCAGTTGCCCCAAGTTACCTGGGACACTTGACTCGAGTGGGAATCGAACCCACTCAAGTCAAGTCAAGTCAAGTCGTGTTATTGGACAGAGGAATCGAACCGTCACCAGAAAAAATGCTGGTGACGAAAAAATGCTGGTGACGAAAAAATGCTGGTGACGAAAAATGACGAAAAAATGCTGGTGACGAAAAATGACAAAAAATGCTGGTGACGAAAAAATGCTGGTGACGAAAAATGCTGGTGACGAAAAATGCTGGTGACAAAAAAATGACGAAAAATGCTGGTGACGAAAAATGACGAAAAATGCTGGTGACGAAAGAATGCTGGTGACGAAAAATGACGAAAAAATGCTGGTGACGAAAAATGCTGGTGACGAAAAATGACGAAAAATGCTGGTGACGAAAAATGACGAAAAATGCTGGTGACGAAAAAATGCTGGTGACGAAAAATGACGAAAAATGCTGGTGACGAAAAAAAATGCTGGTGACGAAAAAATGCTGGTGACGAAAAAAATGCTGGTGACGAAAAAATGCTGGTGACGAAAAATGCTGGTGACGAAAAATGACGAAAAATGCTGGTGACGAAAAAATTCTGGTGACGAAAAAATGCTGGTGACGAAAAATGACGAAAAAATGCTGGTGACGAAAAATTACAAAAAATGCTGGTGACGAAAAAATGCTGGTGACGAAAAATGCTGGTGACGAAAAATGACGAAAAATGCTGGTGACGAAAAAATGCTGGTGACGAAAAAATGCTGGTGACGAAAAATGACGAAAAATGCTGGTGACGAAAAATGACGAAAAATGCTGGTGACGAAAAAAAATGCTGGTGACGAAAAAATGCTGGTGACGAAAAAAATGCTGGTGACGAAAAAATGCTGGTGACGAAAAATGCTGGTGACGAAAAATGACGAAAAATGCTGGTGACGAAAAAATGCTGGTGACGAAAAAAATGCTGGTGACGAAAAATGACGAAAAAATGCTGGTGACGAAAAATTACAAAAAATGCTGGTGACGAAAAAATGCTGGTGACGAAAAATGCTGGTGACGAAAAATGACGAAAAATGCTGGTGACGAAAAAATGCTGGTGACGAAAAAATGCTGGTGACGAAAAATGACGAAAAATGCTGGTGACGAAAAATGACGAAAAATGCTGGTGACGAAAAATGACGAAAAATGCTGGTGACGAAAAAATGCTGGTGACGAAAAATGCTGGTGACAAAAAATGACGAAAAAATAATGGTGACGAAAAATGACGAAAAAATGCTGGTGACGAAAAATGCTGGTGACGAAAAAATGCTGGTGACGAAAAAATGACGAAAAAATGCTGGTGACGAAAAATGACAAAAAATGCTGGTGACGAAAGAATGCTGGTGACGAAAAATGACGAAAAATGCTTGTGACGAAAAAATGCTGGTGACGAAAAATGACGAAAAATGCTGGTGACGAAAAAATGCTGGTGACGAAAAAATGCTGGTGACAAAAAATGCTGGTGACAAAAAATGACGAAAAATGCTGGTGACGAAAAATGCTGGTGACGAAAAAATGCTGGTGACGAAAAAATGACGAAAAAATGCTGGTGACGAAAAATGACAAAAAATGCTGGTGACGAAAAAATGCTGGTGACGAAAAAATGCTGGTGACGAAAAATGCTGGTGACAAAAAATGACGAAAAATGCTGGTGACGAAAAAATGCTGGTGACGAAAAATGCTGGTGACAAAAAATGACGAAAAATGCTGGTGACGAAAAATGACGAAAAATGCTGGTGACGAAAGAATGCTGGTGACGAAAAATGCTGGTGACGAAAAAATGCTGGTGACGAAAAAATGCTGGTGACGAAAAATGCTGGTGACAAAAAATGACGAAAAATGCTGGTGACGAAAAAATGATGGTGACGAAAAATGCTGGTGACGAAAAATGACGAAAAATGCTGGTGACGAAAAAATGCTGGTGACGAAAAAATGCTGGTGACGAAAAATGACGAAAAAATGCTGGTGACGAAAAATGACAAAAAATGCTGGTGACGAAAAAATGCTGGTGACGAAATAATGCTGGTGACGAAAAATGCTGGTGACAAAAAATGACGAAAAATGCTGGTGACGAAAAATGACGAACAATGCTGGTGACGAAAGAATGCTGGTGACGAAAAATGCTGGTGACGAAAAATGACGAAAAATGCTGGTGACGAAAAAAAATGCTGGTGACGAAAAAATGCTGGTGACGAAAAAATGCTGGTGACGAAAAATGCTGGTGGCGAAAAATGACGAAAAATGCTGGTGACGAAAAAAAATGCTGGTGACGAAAAATGACGAAAAATGCTGGTGACGAAAAAAAATGCTGGTGACGAAAAAATGCTGGTGACGAAAAAAATGCTGGTGACGAAAAAGTGCTGGTGACGAAAAATGCTGGTGACGAAAAATGACGAAAAATGCTGGTGACGAAAAAATGCTGGTGACGAAAAGATGCTGGTGACGAAAAATGACGAAAAAATGCTGGTGACGAAAAATTACAAAAAATGCTGGTGACGAAAAAATGCTGGTGACGAAAAATGCTGGTGACGAAAAATGACGAAAAATGCTGGTGACGAAAAAATGCTGGTGACGAAAAAATGCCGGTGACGAAAAATGACGAAAAATGCTGGTGACGAAAAATGACGAAAAATGCTGGTGACGAAAAATGACGAAAAATGCTGGTGGCGAAAAAATGCTGGTGACGAAAAATGCTGGTGACAAAAAATGACGAAAAAATGCTGGTGACGAAAAAATGCCGGTGACGAAAAATGACGAAAAATGCTGGTGACGAAAAATGACAAAAAATGCTGGTGACGAAAAAATGCTGGTGACGAAAAAATGCTGGTGACGAAAAATGACGAAAAATGCTGGTGACGAAAAATGCTGGTGACGAAAAAATGCTGGTGACGAAAGAATGCTGGTGACGAAAAATGACGAAAAATGCTTGTGACGAAAAAATGCTGGTGACGAAAAATGACGAAAAATGCTGGTGACGAAAAAATGCTGGTGACGAAAAAATGCTGGTGACGAAAAATGCTGGTGACAAAAAATGACGAAAAATGCTGGTGACGAAAAATGCTGGTGACGAAAAAATGCTGGTGACGAAAAAATGACGAAAAAATGCTGGTGACGAAAAATGACAAAAAATGCTGGTGACGAAAAAATGCTGGTGACGAAAAAATGCTGGTGACGAAAAATGCTGGTGACAAAAAATGACGAAAAATGCTGGTGACGAAAAAATGCTGGTGACGAAAAATGCTGGTGACAAAAAATGACGAAAAATGCTGGTGACGAAAAATGACGAAAAATGCTAGTGACGAAAGAATGCTGGTGACGAAAAATGCTGGTGACGAAAAAATGCTGGTGACGAAAAAATGCTGGTGACGAAAAATGCTGGTGACAAAAAATGACGAAAAATGCTGGTGACGAAAAAATGATGGTGACGAAAAATGCTGGTGACAAAAAATTACGAAAAATGCTGGTGACGAAAAATGACGAAAAATGCTGGTGACGAAAGAATGCTGTTGACGAAAAATGCTGGTGACGAAAAATGACGAAAAATGCTGGTGACGAAAAAATGCTGGTGACGAAAAAATGCTGGTGACGAAAAATGACGAAAAAATGCTGGTGACGAAAAATGACAAAAAATGCTGGTGACGAAAAAATGCTGGTGACGAAATAATGCTGGTGACGAAAAATGCTGGTGACAAAAAATGACGAAAAATGCTGGTGACGAAAAATGACGAACAATGCTGGTGACGAAAGAATGCTGGTGACGAAAAATGCTGGTGACGAAAAATGACGAAAAATGACGAAAAATGCTGGTGACGAAAAATGCTGGTGACGAAAAATGACGAAAAATGACGAAAAATGCTGGTGACGAAAAAAAATGCTGGTGACGAAAAAATGCTGGTGACGAAAAATGCTGGTGACGAAAAATGACGAAAAATGCTGGTGACGAAAAAAAATGCTGGTGACGAAAAATGACGAAAAATGCTGGTGACGAAAAAAAATGCTGGTGACGAAAAAATGCTGGTGACGAAAAAAATGCTGGTGACGAAAAATTACAAAAAATGCTGGTGACGAAAAAATGCTGGTGACGAAAAATGCTGGTGACGAAAAATGACGAAAAATGCTGGTGACGAAAAAATGCTGGTGACGAAAAAATGCTGGTGACGAAAAATGACGAAAAATGCTGGTGACGAAAAATGACGAAAAATGCTGGTGACGAAAAATGACGAAAAATGCTGGTGGCGAAAAAATGCTGGTGACGAAAAATGCTGGTGACAAAAAATGACGAAAAAATGCTGGTGACGAAAAATGACGAAAAAATGCTGGTGACGAAAAATGCTGGTGACGAAAAAATGCTGGTGACGAAAAAATGACGAAAAAATGCTGGTGACGAAAAATGACAAAAAATGCTGGTGACGAAAAAATGCTGGTGACGAAAAATGCTTGTGACGAAAAAATGCTGGTGACGAAAAATGACGAAAAATGCTGGTGACGAAAAAATGCTGGTGACGAAAAAATGCTGGTGACGAAAAATGCTGGTGACAAAAAATGACGAAAAATGCTGGTGACGAAAAATGCTGGTGACGAAAAAATGCTGGTGACGAAAAAATGACGAAAAAATGCTGGTGACGAAAAATGACAAAAAATGCTGGTGACGAAAAAATGCTGGTGACGAAAAAATGCTGGTGACGAAAAATGCTGGTGACAAAAAATGACGAAAAATGCTGGTGACGAAAAAATGCTGGTGAGGAAAAATGCTGGTGACAAAAAATGACGAAAAATGCTGGTGACGAAAAATGACGAAAAATGCTGGTGACGAAAGAATGCTGGTGACGAAAAATGACGAAAAATGCTGGTGACGAAAAAATGCTGGTGACGAAAAAATGCTGGTGACGAAAAATGCTGGTGACAAAAAATGACGAAAAATGCTGGTGACGAAAAATGCTGGTGACGAAAAAATGCTGGTGACGAAAAAATGACGAAAAAATGCTGGTGACGAAAAATGACAAAAAATGCTGGTGACGAAAAAATGCTGGTGACGAAAAAATGCTGGTGACGAAAAATGCTGGTGACAAAAAATGACGAAAAATGCTGGTGACGAAAAAATGCTGGTGACGAAAAATGCTGGTGACAAAAAATGACGAAAAATGCTGGTGACGAAAAATGACGAAAAATGCTGGTGACGAAAGAATGCTGGTGACGAAAAATGCTGGTGACGAAAAAATGCTGGTGACGAAAAAATGCTGGTGACGAAAAATGCTGGTGACAAAAAATGACGAAAAATGCTGGTGACGAAAAAATGATGGTGACGAAAAATGCTGGTGACAAAAAATGACGAAAAATGCTGGTGACGAAAAATGACGAAAAATGCTGGTGACGAAAGAATGCTGTTGACGAAAAATGCTGGTGACGAAAAATGACGAAAAATGCTGGTGACGAAAAAATGCTGGTGACGAAAAAATGCTGGTGACGAAAAATGACGAAAAAATGCTGGTGACGAAAAATGACAAAAAATGCTGGTGACGAAAAAATGCTGGTGACGAAATAATGCTGGTGACGAAAAATGCTGGTGACAAAAAATGACGAAAAATGCTGGTGACGAAAAATGACGAACAATGCTGGTGACGAAAGAATGCTGGTGACGAAAAATGCTGGTGACGAAAAATGACGAAAAATGACGAAAAATGCTGGTGACGAAAAAAAATGCTGGTGACGAAAAAATGCTGGTGACGAAAAATGCTGGTGACGAAAAATGACGAAAAATGCTGGTGACGAAAAAAAATGCTGGTGACGAAAAATGACGAAAAATGCTGGTGACGAAAAAAAATGCTGGTGACGAAAAAATGCTGGTGACGAAAAAAATGCTGGTGACGAAAAATTACAAAAAA
The DNA here is from genome assembly GCF_963454915.1 of Gymnoscopelus microlampas. Taxonomy (NCBI): domain Eukaryota; kingdom Metazoa; phylum Chordata; class Actinopteri; order Myctophiformes; family Myctophidae; genus Gymnoscopelus; species Gymnoscopelus microlampas. The sequence goes on from NC_139941.1 coordinate 29,167,201, forward strand.
TGCTGGTGACGAAAAAATGCTGGTGACGAAAAATGCTGGTGACGAAAAATGACGAAAAATGCTGGTGACGAAAAAATGCTGGTGACGAAAAAATGCTGGTGACGAAAAATGACGAAAAATGCTGGTGACGAAAAATGACGAAAAATGCTGGTGACGAAAAAAAATGCTGGTGACGAAAAAATGCTGGTGACGAAAAAAATGCTGGTGACGAAAAATTACAAAAAATGCTGGTGACGAAAAAATGCTGGTGACGAAAAATGCTGGTGACGAAAAATGACGAAAAATGCTGGTGACGAAAAAATGCTGGTGACGAAAAAATGCTGGTGACGAAAAATGACGAAAAATGCTGGTGACGAAAAATGACGAAAAATGCTGGTGACGAAAAATGACGAAAAATGCTGGTGGCGAAAAAATGCTGGTGACGAAAAATGCTGGTGACAAAAAATGACGAAAAAATGCTGGTGACGAAAAATGACGAAAAAATGCTGGTGACGAAAAATGCTGGTGACGAAAAAATGCTGGTGACGAAAAAATGACGAAAAAATGCTGGTGACGAAAAATGACAAAAAATGCTGGTGACGAAAAAATGCTGGTGACGAAAAATGCTTGTGACGAAAAAATGCTGGTGACGAAAAATGACGAAAAATGCTGGTGACGAAAAAATGCTGGTGACGAAAAAATGCTGGTGACGAAAAATGCTGGTGACAAAAAATGACGAAAAATGCTGGTGACGAAAAATGCTGGTGACGAAAAAATGCTGGTGACGAAAAAATGACGAAAAAATGCTGGTGACGAAAAATGACAAAAAATGCTGGTGACGAAAAAATGCTGGTGACGAAAAAATGCTGGTGACGAAAAATGCTGGTGACAAAAAATGACGAAAAATGCTGGTGACGAAAAAATGCTGGTGAGGAAAAATGCTGGTGACAAAAAATGACGAAAAATGCTGGTGACGAAAAATGACGAAAAATGCTGGTGACGAAAGAATGCTGGTGACGAAAAATGCTGGTGACGAAAAATGACGAAAAATGCTGGTGACGAAAAAATGCTGGTGACGAAAAATGACGAAAAATGCTGGTGACGAAAAATGACGAAAAATGCTGGTGACGAAAAATGACGAAAAATGCTGGTGACGAAAAAATGCTGGTGACGAAAAAATGCTGGTGACGAAAAATGCTGGTGACAAAAAATGACGAAAAATGCTGGTGACGAAAAATGCTGGTGACGAAAAAATGCTGGTGACGAAAAAATGACGAAAAAATGCTGGTGACGAAAAATGACAAAAAATGCTGGTGACGAAAAAATGCTGGTGACGAAAAAATGCTGGTGACGAAAAATGACGAAAAATGCTGGTGACGAAAAATGCTGGTGACGAAAAAATGCTGGTGACGAAAAAATGCTGGTGACGAAAAATGACGAAAAAATGCTGGTGACGAAAAATGACAAAAAATGCTGGTGACGAAAAATGACAAAAAATGCTGGTGACGAAAAAATGCTGGTGACGAAAAAATGCTGGTGACGAAAAATGACGAAAAATGCTGGTGACGAAAAATGCTGGTGACGAAAAAATGCTGGTGACGAAAAAATGCTGGTGACGAAAAATGACGAAAAAATGCTGGTGACGAAAAATGACAAAAAATGCTGGTGACGAAAAAATGCTGGTGACGAAAAAATGCTTGTGACGAAAAATGACGAAAAATGCTGGTGACAAAAATGCTGGTGACGAAAAAATGCTGGTGACGAAAAAATGCTGGTGACGAAAAATGACGAAAAAATGCTGGTGACGAAAAATGACAAAAAATGCTGGTGACGAAAGAATGCTGGTGACGAAAAATGCTGGTGACAAAAAATGACGAAAAATGCTGGTGACGAAAAATGACGAAAAATGCTGGTGACGAAAAAATGCTGGTGACGAAAAATGACGAAAAATGCTGGTGACGAAAAATGACGAAAAATGCTGGTGACGAAAAATGACGAAAAAATGCTTGTGACGAAAAATGACGAAAAATGCTGGTGACGAAAAATGCTGGTGACGAAAAAATGCTGGTGACGAAAAAATGCTGGTGACGAAAAATGACGAAAAATGCTGGTGACGAAAAATAACATTCATCGAGCTCTGGACTTAGTAATTTTTTCCCCCCAAAAAACCTGTTAGGAGTACGTTTCAGGCAATTTAAAGTTGATTGGTAGTGACTTTTTTTTTGGTCCCTAACATTCATCGAGCTCTGGACTTAGTAATTTTCTTTCCGTTTCGGTAGTACCGAAACGAAAAAACATTCCCTAACATTCATCAAGCTCTGGACTTAGTAATTTTTTTTCCGTTTCGGTAGTGACACAATGGTTCCAGAGCTTGATGAATGTTAGGGAATGTTTTTTTCCGTGACGAAAAGATGCTGGTGACAAAATGCTGGTGACGAAAAATGACGAAAAATGCTGGTGACGAAAAAATGCTGGTGACGAAAAATGACGAAAAAATGCTGGTGACGAAAAATGACAAAAAATGCTGGTGACGAAAAAATGCTGGTGACGAAATAATGCTGGTGACGAAAAGATGCTGGTGACGAAAAAATGCTGGTGACGAAAAATGCTGGTGACGAAAAATGATGAAAAATGCTGATGACGAAAAATGACGAAAAAATGCTGGTGACGAAAAATGACGAAAAATGCTGGTGACGAAAAATGCTGGTGACGAAAAAATGCTGGTGACGAAAAAATGACGAAAAATGCTGGTGACGAAAAAAATGCTGGTGACGAAAAAATGCTGGTGACGAAAAAAATGCTGGTGACGAAAAAATGCTGGTGACGAAAAATGCTGGTGACGAAAAATGACGAAAAATGCTGGTGACGAAAAATAATGGTGACGAAAAATGCTGGTGACGAAAAATGACGAAAAATGCTGGTGACGAAAAATAACATTCATCGAGCTCTGGACTTAGTAATTTTTTCCCCCCAAAAAACCTGTTAGGAGTACGTTTCAGGCAATTTAAAGTTGATTGGTAGTGACTTTTTTTTTGGTCCCTAACATTCATCAAGCTCTGGACTTAGTAATTTTCTTTCCGTTTCGGTAGTACCGAAACGAAAAAACATTCCCTAACATTCATCAAGCTCTGGACTTAGTAATTTTTTTTCCGTTTCGGTAGTGACACAATGGTGTCACTACCGAAACGAGAAAAAAAAATTGTTCCCCCAAAAACCTGTTAGGAGTACGTTTCAGGCAGTTTAAAGTTGATTGGTAGTGACTTTTTTTTTGGTCCCTAACATTCATCGAGCTCTGGACTTAGTACATTTTTTTCCGTTTCGGTAGTGACACAATGGTGTCACTACCGAAACGAAAAAAAATTTGTTCCCCCAAAAACCTGTTAGGAGTACGTTTCAGGCGATTTAAAGTTGATTGGTAGTGACTTTTTTTTTGGTCCCTAACATTCATCGAGCTCTGGACTTAGTAATTCTTTTTCCATTTCGGTAGTGACACTACCGTCACCAGAAAAAATGCTGGTGACGAAAAATGCTGGTGACGAAAAAATGCTGGTGACGAAAAAATGCTGGTGACGAAAAATGACGAAAAATGCTGGTGACGAAAAATGACGAAAAATGCTGGTGACGAAAAAATGCTGGTGACGAAAAATGACGAAAAATGCTGGTGACGAAAAATGCCAAAAAATGCTGGTGACGAAAAAATGCTGGTGACGAAAAATGCTGGTGACGAAAAAATGCTGGTGACGAAAAATTACAAAAAATGCTGGTGACGAAAAATGCTGGTGACGAAAAATGCTGGTGACGAAAAATGACAAAAAATGCTGGTGACGAAAAATGCCGAAAAATGCTGGTGACGAAAAAATGCTGGTGACGAAAAATGACGAAAAATGCTGGTGACGAAAAAAATGCTGGTGACGAAAAAATGCTGGTGACGAAAAACATGCTGGTGACGAAAAAATGCTGGTGACAAAATGCTGGTGACGAAAAATGACGAAAAATGCTGGTGACGAAAAAATGCTGGTGACGAAAAATGACGAAAAAATGCTGGTGACGAAAAATGACAAAAAATGCTGGTGACGAAAAAATGCTGGTGACGAAATAATGCTGGTGACTGAAGTAAATTGCATTAATCTGTGAGACTATTTGCCCCTGTTTAAGGAGAATGAAGGAGTCCAAGGCATGGCTTCTAATTGGTTGATTTTATTAAGGAGAGAAGAGAATTACTCACATGGTTACATGGCAGCTTTCAGCAGGAAAAGAGGGCAGGAAAAGAGGCAGATTTGACTCAAGAGTGGATATTTATAGTCAGTGTCTATGCACGTGCATGCTGTTTCTACAGGTTTGTGCATGTGGTGTGTGTGCTCTGATCCAGATGTCTAACTGTGTGTATCCTATGTGTGTGTGCTAGATTAAGGAGTTGGGTGTGTGTATAAGTCTATTGTGTGAGATGGTTAGGTCAATATAGTGGTCATCTAGGGTCAGATGACCCCAGGATACTGAGCATCTGGACCTGGGCTTTTCTCCCCCATGAAAGGGTGTAGGGTGTCCATAGCTAATCAGGAATGTCTTCCACCAGTAGTCAGCGTTAAGTTTGACCAGAGTAATCAATGGACTATGTTTATTAGGCCCTTGTAGTATTTAGTAGTAGGCATAGTTATATCATAATGTGAGTGCATCACAATATGGGTACTGGTATATTAGTGTATAATGATATGTGATATTATGCATGGATGCATGTATATAGGTACAAGGACATGTGTTGCCCTAGATCACTGTTAGTCATTGACCATAGGAGCATCCAGTGTATGGCATCCTGCGGGGGATGTGTGTCTCTAGATCTGCTCTTTGTGTGTTCATCTTAGGTACTTTTAGAACTATGCTATTTCAAGATACTACATGACGAAAAGATGCTGGTGACGAAAAAATGCTGGTGACGAAAAATGCTGGTGACGAAAAATGATGAAAAATGCTGGTGACGAAAAATGACGAAAAAATGCTGGTGACGAAAAATGACGAAAAATGCTGGTGACGAAAAATGCTGGTGACGAAAAAATGCTGGTGACGAAAAAATGACGAAAAATGCTGGTGACGAAAAAAATGCTGGTGACGAAAAAATGCTGGTGACGAAAAAAATGCTGGTGACGAAAAAATGCTGGTGACGAAAAATGACGAAAAATGCTGGTGACGAAAAATAATGGTGACGAAAAATGCTGGTGACGAAAAAATGCTGGTGACGAAAAATGACGAAAAATGACGAAAAATGCTGGTGACGAAAAAATGCTGGTGACGAAAAATGACGAAAAATGCTGGTGACGAAAAAAATGCTGGTGACGAAAAAATGCTGGTGACGAAAAAGATGCTGGTGACGAAAAATGACGAAAAATGCTGGTGACGAAAAAATGCTGGTGACGAAAAATGACGAAAAATGCTGGTGACGAAAAATGACGAAAAATGCTGGTGACGAAAAATGACGAAAAAATGCTTGTGACGAAAAATGACGAAAAATGCTGGTGACGAAAAATGCTGGTGACGAAAAAATGCTGGTGACGAAAAAATGCTGGTGACGAAAAAATGCTGGTGATGAAAAATGACGAAAAATGCTGGTGACGAAAAATAACATTCATCAAGCTCTGGACTTAGTAATTTTTTCCCCCCCAAAAACCTGTTAGGAGTACGTTTCAGGCAATTTAAAGTTGATTGGTAGTGACTTTTTTTTTTTGTCCCTAACATTCATCGAGCTCTGGACTTAGTAATTTTCTTTCCGTTTCGGTAGTACCGAACGAAAAAACATTCCCTAACATTCATCAAGCTCTGGACTTAGTAATTTTTTTTCCATTTCGGTAGTGACACAATGGTGTCACTACCGAAACGAAAAAAAAAATGTTCCCCCAAAAACCTGTTAGGAGTACGTTTCAGGCAGTTTAAAGTTGATTGGTAGTGACTTTTTTTTTGGTCCCTAACATTCATCGAGCTCTGGACTTAGTAATTTTCTTTCCGTTTCGGTAGTACCGAACGAAAAAACATTCCCTAACATTCATCAAGCTCTGGACTTAGTAATTTTTTTTTCCGTTTCGGTAGTGACACAATGGTGTCACTACCGAAACGAAAAAAAAATTGTTCCCCCAAAAACCTGTTAGGAGTACGTTTCAGGCAGTTTAAAGTTGATTGGTAGTGACTTTTTTTTTGGTCCCTAACATTCATCGAGCTCTGGACTTAGTAATTTTCTTTCCGTTTCGGTAGTACCGAACGAAAAAACATTCCCTAACATTCTTCAAGCTCTGGACTTAGTAATTTTTTTTCCGTTTCGGTAGTGACACAATGGTGTCACTACCGAAACGAAAAAAAAAATGTTCCCCCAAAAACCTGTTAGGAGTACGTTTCAGGCAGTTTAAAGTTGATTGGTAGTGACTTTTTTTTTGGTCCCTAACATTCATCGAGCTCTGGACTTAGTAATTTTCTTTCCGTTTCGGTAGTACCGAACGAAAAAACATTCCCTAACATTCATCAAGCTCTGGACTTAGTAATTTTTTTTCCGTTTCGCTACCAATCAACTTTAAATTGCCTGAAACGTACTCCTAACAGGTTTTTGTGGGAACATTTTTTTTTGTGTGCTGGTGACGAAAAAATGCTGGTGACGAAAAATGACGAAAAATGCTGGTGACGAAAAAATAATGGTGACGAAAAATGGCGAAAAATGCTGGTGACGAAAAAATGCTGGTGACGAAAAATGACGAAAAATGCTGGTGACAAAAAATGCTGGTGACGAAAAAATGCTGGTGACGAAAAACATGCTGGTGACGAAAAAATGCTGGTGACAAAATGCTGGTGACGAAAAATGACGAAAAATGCTGGTGACGAAAAAATGCTGGTGACGAAAAATGACGAAAAAATGCTGGTGACGAAAAATGACAAAAAATGCTGGTGACGAAAAAATGCTGGTGACGAAATAATGCTGGTGACGAAAAATGCTGGTGACGAAAAAATGCTGGTGACGAAAAATGCTGGTGACGAAAAATGATGAAAAATGCTGGTGACGAAAAATGACGAAAAAATGCTGGTGACGAAAAATGACGAAAAATGCTGGTGACGAAAAATGCTGGTGACGAAAAAATGCTGGTGACGAAAAAATGACGAAAAATGCTGGTGACGAAAAAAATGCTGGTGACGAAAAAATGCTGGTGACGAAAAAAATGCTGGTGACGAAAAAATGCTGGTGACGAAAAATGACAAAAAAATGCTGGTGACGAAAAATGCTGGTGACGAAAAATGACGAAAAATGCTGGTGACAAAAAAAATGCTGGTGACGAAAAAATGCTGGTGACGAAAAAATGCTGGTGACGAAAAATGACGAAAAAATGCTGGTGACGAAAAATGACAAAAAATGCTGGTGACGAAAAAATGCTGGTGACGAAAAAATGCTGGTGACGAAAAAATGCTGGTGACGAAAAATGCTGGTGACAAAAAATGACGAAAAATGCTGGTGACGAAAAATGACGAAAAATGCTGGTGACGAAAGAATGCTGGTGACGAAAAATGCTGGTGACGAAAAATGACGAAAAATGCTGGTGACGAAAAATGACGAAAAAATGCTTGTGACGAAAAATGACGAAAAATGCTGGTGACGAAAAATGCTGGTGACGAAATAATGCTGGTGACGAAAAATGCTGGTGACGAAAAAATGCTGGTGACGAAAAAATGCTGGTGACGAAAAATGCTGGTGACGAAAAATGATGAAAAATGCTGGTGACGAAAAATGACGAAAAAATGCTGGTGACGAAAAATGACGAAAAATGCTGGTGACGAAAAATGCTGGTGACGAAAAAATGCTGGTGACGAAAAAATGACGAAAAATGCTGGTGACGAAAAAAATGCTGGTGACGAAAAAATGCTGGTGACGAAAAAAATGCTGGTGACGAAAAAATGCTGGTGACGAAAAATGACGAAAAAATGCTGGTGACGAAAAATGCTGGTGACGAAAAATGACGAAAAATGCTGGTGACGAAAAATGCTGGTGACGAAATAATGCTGGTGACGAAAAATGCTGGTGACGAAAAAATGCTGGTGACGAAAAAATGCTGGTGACGAAAAATGCTGGTGACGAAAAATGCTGAAAAATGCTGGTGACGAAAAATGACGAAAAAATGCTGGTGACGAAAAATGACGAAAAATGCTGGTGACGAAAAATGCTGGTGACGGAAAAATGCTGGTGACGAAAAAATGCTGGTGACGAAAAAATGACGAAAAATGCTGGTGACGAAAAAAATGCTGGTGACGAAAAAATGCTGGTGACGAAAAAAATGCTGGTGACGAAAAAATGCTGGTGACGAAAAATGACGAAAAAATGCTGGTGACGAAAAATGCTGGTGACGAAAAATGACGAAAAATGCTGGTGACGAAAAAAATGCTGGTGACGAAAAAATGCTGGTGACGAAAAAATGCTGGTGACGAAAAATGACGAAAAAATGCTGGTGACGAAAAATGACAAAAAATGCTGGTGACGAAAAAATGCTGGTGACGAAAAAATGCTGGTGACGAAAAATGCCGGTGACAAAAAATGACGAAAAATGCTGGTGACGAAAAATGACGAAAAATGCTGGTGACGAAAGAATGCTGGTGACGAAAAATGCTGGTGACGAAAAATGACGAAAAATGCTGGTGACGAAAAATGACGAAAAAATGCTTGTGACGAAAAATAACGAAAAATGCTGGTGACGAAAAATGCTGGTGACGAAAAAATGCTGGTGACGAAAAAATGCTGGTGACGAAAAATGACGAAAAATGCTGGTGACGAAAAATAACATTCATCGAGCTCTGGACTTAGTAATTTTTTCCCCCCAAAAAACCTGTTAGGAGTACGTTTCAGGCAATTTAAAGTTGATTGGTAGTGACTTTTTTTTTGGTCCCTAACATTCATCAAGCTCTGGACTTAGTAATTTTCTTTCCGTTTCGGTAGTACCGAAACGAAAAAACATTCCCTAACATTCATCAAGCTCTGGACTTAGTCATTTTTTTTCCGTTTCGGTAGTGACACAATGGTGTCACTACCGAAACGAAAAAAAAAATTGTTCCCCCAAAAACCTGTTAGGAGTACGTTTCAGGCAGTTTAAAGTTGATTGGTAGTGACTTTTTTTTTGGTCCCTAACATTCATCGAGCTCTGGACTTAGTACATTTTTTTCCGTTTCGGTAGTGACACAATGGTGTCACTACCGAAACGAAAAAAAAATTGTTCCCCCAAAAACCTGTTAGGAGTACGTTTCAGGCGATTTAAAGTTGATTGGTAGTGACTTTTTTTTTGGTCCCTAACATTCATCGAGCTCTGGACTTAGTAATTCTTTTTCCGTTTCGGTAGTGACACTACCGTCACCAGAAAAAATGCTGGTGACGAAAAATGCTGGTGACGAAAAAATGCTGGTGACGAAAAAATGCTGGTGACGAAAAATGACGAAAAATGCTGGTGACGAAAAATGACGAAAAATGCTGGTGACGAAAAAATGCTGGTGACGAAAAATGACGAAAAATGCTGGTGACGAAAAATGCCAAAAAATGCTGGTGACGAAAAAATGCTGGTGACGAAAAATGACGAAAAATGCTGGTGACGAAAAAATGCTGGTGACGAAAAATTACAAAAAATGCTGGTGACGAAAAATGCTGGTGACGAAAAATGCTGGTGACGAAAAATGACAAAAAATGCTGGTGACGAAAAATGCCGAAAAATTCTGGTGACGAAAAAATGCTGGTGACGAAAAATGACGAAAAATGCTGGTGACGAAAAAAATGCTGGTGACGAAAAAATGCTGGTGACGAAAAACATGCTGGTGACGAAAAAATGCTGGTGACAAAATGCTGGTGACGAAAAATGACGAAAAATGCTGGTGACGAAAAAATGCTGGTGACGAAAAATGACGAAAAAATGCTGGTGACGAAAAATGACAAAAAATGCTGGTGACGAAAAAATGCTGGTGACGAAATAATGCTGGTGACGAAAAGATGCTGGTGACGAAAAAATGCTGGTGACGAAAAATGCTGGTGACGAAAAATGATGAAAAATGCTGGTGACGAAAAATGACGAAAAAATGCTGGTGACGAAAAATGACGAAAAATGCTGGTGACGAAAAATGCTGGTGACGAAAAAATGCTGGTGACGAAAAAATTACGAAAAATGCTGGTGACGAAAAAAATGCTGGTGACGAAAAAATGCTGGTGACGAAAAAAATGCTGGTGACGAAAAAATGCTGGTGACGAAAAATGCTGGTGACGAAAAATGACGAAAAATGCTGGTGACGAAAAATAATGGTGACGAAAAATGCTGGTGACGAAAAATGACGAAAAATGCTGGTGACGAAAAAAATGCTGGTGACGAAAAAATGCTGGTGACGAAAAATGACGAAAAATGACGAAAAATGCTGGTGACGAAAAAATGCTGGTGACGAAAAATGACGAAAAATGCTGGTGACGAAAAAAATGCTGGTGACGAAAAAATGCTGGTGACGAAAAAGATGCTGGTGACGAAAAAATGCTGGTGACGAAAAATGCTGGTGACGAAAAATGACGAAAAATGATGGTGACGAAAAAATGCTGGTGACGAAAAAATGCTGGTGACGAAAAATGACGAAAAAATGCTGGTGACAAAAAATGCTGGTGACGAAAAAATGCTGGTGACGAAAAAATGCTGGTGACGAAAAATGCTGGTGACAAAAAATGACGAAAAATGCTGGTGACGAAAAATGACGAAAAATGCTGGTGACGAAAGAATGCTGGTGACGAAAAATGCTGGTGACGAAAAATGACGAAAAATGCTGGTGACGAAAAAATGCTGGTGACGAAAAATGACAAAAAATGCTGGTGACGAAAAAATGCTGGTGACGAAAAATGACGAAAAATGCTGGTGACGAAAAATGACGAAAAATGCTGGTGACGAAAAATGACGAAAAAATGCTGGTGACAAAAAATGCTGGTGACGAAAAAATGCTGGTGACGAAAAATGACGAAAAATGCTGGTGACGAAAAATGCTGGTGACGAAAAAATGCTGGTGACGAAAAAATGCTGGTGACGAAAAAATGCTGGTGATGAAAAATGACGAAAAATGCTGGTGACGAAAAATAACATTCATCGAGCTCTGGACTTAGTAATTTTTTCCCCCCCAAAAACCTGTTAGGAGTACGTTTCAGGCAATTTAAAGTTGATTGGTAGTGACTTTTTTTTTTGTCCCTAACATTCATCGAGCTCTGGACTTAGTAATTTTCTTTCCGTTTCGGTAGTACCGAACGAAAAAACATTCCCTAACATTCATCAAGCTCTGGACTTAGTAATTTTTTTTCCGTTTCGGTAGTGACACAATGGTGTCACTACCGAAACGAAAAAAAAAATGTTCCCCCAAAAACCTGTTAGGAGTACGTTTCAGGCAGTTTAAAGTTGATTGGTAGTGACTTTTTTTTTGGTCCCTAACATTCATCGAGCTCTGGACTTAGTAATTTTTTTTCCGTTTCGGTAATGACACAATGGTGTCACTACCGAAACGAAAAAAAAAAATGTTCCCACAAAAACCTGTTAGGAGTACGTTTCAGGCAATTTAAAGTTGATTGGTAGTGACTTTTTTTTTGGTCCCTAACATTCATCGAGCTCTGGACTTAGTAATTTTCTTTCCGTTTCGGTAGTACCGAACGAAAAAACATTCCCTAACATTCTTCAAGCTCTGGACTTAGTAATTTTTTTTTCCGTTTCGGTAGTGACACAATGGTGTCACTACCGAAACGAAAAAAAAAATGTTCCCCCAAAAACCTGTTAGGAGTACGTTTCAGGCAGTTTAAAGTTGATTGGTAGTGACTTTTTTTTTGGTCCCTAACATTCATCGAGCTCTGGACTTAGTAATTTTCTTTCCGTTTCGGTAGTACCGAACGAAAAAACATTCCCTAACATTCATCAAGCTCTGGACTTAGTAATTTTTTTTCCGTTTCGGTAGTGACACAATGGTGTCACTACCGAAACGAAAAAAAAATTGTTCCCCCAAAAACCTGTTAGGAGTACGTTTCAGGCAGTTTAAAGTTGATTGGTAGTGACTTTTTTTTTGGTCCCTAACATTCATCGAGCTCTGGACTTAGTAATTTTTTTTCCGTTTCGGTAATGACACAATGGTGTCACTACCGAAACGAAAAAAAAAAATGTTCCCACAAAAACCTGTTAGGAGTACGTTTCAGGCAATTTAAAGTTGATTGGTAGTGACTTTTTTTTTGGTCCCTAACATTCATCGAGCTCTGGACTTAGTAAATTTTTTTCCGTTTCGGTAATGACACAATGGTGTCACTACCGAAACGAAAAAAAAAAAATGTTCCCACAAAAACCTGTTAGGAGTACGTTTCAGGCAATTTAAAGTTGATTGGTAGTGACTTTTTTTTTGGTCCCTAACATTCATCGAGCTCTGGACTTAGTACATTTTTTTCCGTTTCGGTAGTGACACAATGGTGTCACTACCGAAACGAAAAAAAAATTGTTCCCCCAAAAACCTGTTAGGAGTACGTTTCAGGCAATTTAAAGTTGATTGGTAGTGACTTTTTTTTTGGTCCCTAACATTCATCGAGCTCTGGACTTAGTAATTTTTTTTCCGTTTCGGTAATGACACAATGGTGTCACTACCGAAACGAAAAAAAAAAATGTTCCCACAAAAACCTGTTAGGAGTACGAAAAATGACGAAAAATGCTGGTGACGAAAAAAATGCTGGTGACGAAAAAATGCTGGTGACGAAAAAAATGCTGGTGACGAAAAAATGCTGGTGACAAAATGCTGGTGACGAAAAATGACGAGAAATGCTGGTGACGAAAAAATGCTGGTGACGAAAAATGACGAAAAAATGCTGGTGACGAAAAATGACAAAAAATGCTGGTGACGAAAAAATGCTGGTGACGAAATAATGCTGGTGACGAAAAATGCTGGTGACGAAAAATGCTGGTGACGAAAAAATGCTGGTGACGAAAAAATGCTGGTGACGAAAAATGACGAAAAATGCTGGTGACGAAAAATGATGAAAAATGCTGGTGACGAAAAATGACGAAAAAATGCTGGTGACGAAAAATGCTGGTGACGAAAAATGCTGGTGACGAAAAAATGCTGGTGACGAAAAAAATGCTGGTGACGAAAAAATGCTGGTGACGAAAAAAATGCTGGTGACGAAAAAATGCTGGTGACGAAAAATGCTGGTGACGAAAAATGACGAAAAATGCTGGTGACGAAAAAAATGCTGGTGACGAAAAAATGCTGGTGACGAAAAATGACGAAAAATGACGAAAAATGCTGGTGACGAAAAAATGCTGGTGACGAAAAATGACCAAAAATGCTGGTGACGAAAAAAATGCTGGTGACGAAAAAATGCTGGTGACGAAAAAAATGCTGGTGACGAAAAAATGCTGGTGACGAAAAATGCTGGTGACGAAAAATGACGAAAAATGCTGGTGACGAAAAAATGCTGGTGACGAAAAATGACGAAAAAATGCTGGTGACGAAAAATGACAAAAAATGCTGGTGACGAAAAAATGCTGGTGACGAAAAATGCTGGTGACAAAAAATGACGAAAAATGCTGGTGACGAAAAATGACGAAAAATGCTGGTGACGAAAAATGACGAAAAATGCTGGTGACGAAAAAATGCTGGTGACGAAAAATGACGAAAAATGCTGGTGACGAAAAAATGCTGGTGACGAAAAATGACAAAAAATGCTGGTGACGAAAAATGACGAAAAAATGCTTGTGGCGAAAAATGACGAAAAATGCTGGTGACGAAAAATGCTGGTGACGAAAAAATGCTGGTGACGAAAAAATGCTGGTGACGAAAAATGACGAAAAATGCTGGTGACGAAAAATAACATTCATCGAGCTCTGGACTTAGTAATTTTTTTCCCCCAAAAAACCTGTTAGGAGTACGTTTCAGGCAATTTAAAGTTGATTGGTAGTGACTTTTTTTTTGGTCCCTAACATTCATCGAGCTCTGGACTTAGTAATTTTCTTTCCGTTTCGGTAGTACCGAACGAAAAAACATTCCCTAACATTCATCAAGCTCTGGACTTAGTAATTTTTTTTCCGTTTCGGTAGTGACACAATGGTGTCACTACCGAAACGAAAAAAAAAATGTTCCCCCAAAAACCTGTTAGGAGTACGTTTCAGGCAGTTTAAAGTTGATTGGTAGTGACTTTTTTTTTGGTCCCTAACATTCATCGAGCTCTGGACTTAGTAATTTTCTTTCCGAAAAAAAAATGTACTCCACTACAAAGTACTACCAATCAACTCTAAATTGCCTGAAACGTACTCCTAACAGGTTTTTGGGGGGACGATTTTGGCCTCTACACTTAGTGATTTTTTTCGGATTTAACTTTCGTTTCGGTAGTGACACAAAAACGTTTCGGTAGTGACACAATGGTTTGAGGTGCCAAAACTTTTAGAGGAGTACATTTCTAAACCTATGAAACATTTCAAAGATTTGTTTTCAGGCAAACAAAACACAAATGGATTTTTTAAGCACCTTAGTCATTAACATAGTTAGCACCATAGTAATTAACATAGTCATACTGACCATGATACTGACGTTATACTGATTGTGATACTGTCATTATACTAGACTGAAAGAACGAGCCACATCGATGGTCTTGAAGGGCGGATCCAAACCCAGCCGCCCGGATTCGTGCGGTGCTTCCTATTGCTTCACCAACGGTCTGTGCAAGGAGCACGCTGACGTCACCAAATTTAGAGCGACGCCCCTCTGCACTCTGATTGGTTAGGAGATAACAAGGTCCTAAGACCATCGTTCCTGCATCGTTCGCCCAAAAAGCACATTATACTGACCATGATACTGACATTATACTGACCATTATACTGACATTATACTGACCATGATACTGACATTATACTGACCATGATACTGACATTATACTGACCATGATACTGACATTATACTGACCATTATACTGACATTATACTGACCATGATACTGACATTATACTGACCATTATACTGACATTATACTGACCATGATACTGACATTATACTGACCATGATACTGACATTACACTGACCATGATACTGACATTATACTGACCATGATACTGACAGACTGACCATGATATTGACCATGATGCTGACCATGGTACTGACATGATACTGACATAATATTGACCATGATACTGACCAATATATCTTCACTGAATGTTTGCCACAGAATAGGGACGCTAGGGTTTATGTGGTTAATTCCTTCACCCGTTTCCTGTTGTATGACAAATGTTCATGTTCATCCCCTGACCTTGCACTTTGGTGGATAAGACCACCTGCTAAATGCCAAAAAATATATAATTGCAAAATTGTTACTACAAAGTATGAAGCATGCTGAGGGCATTATGAAATGGGAAGATGAACTGACAATGGGAATATACTGACAATAATTATAGAAGAGATATAACCAGATAACACAACCACACATCTTCAGCATTGCTTATAAATATAATTTATTAATTGTCTTAAAAATTCTTTCTTACACTTTGTACATAAAACTTGACAATTAGAGGAGATAGAGAGGCGAGCATTTTGCACGATTGAGCAAGATTCATGAAGCGTGCCAGCATTAGCTAAAATGGACCAATACTACCCCACACTATACAAATAAGATCACCCCTGATAATAAAATAAAAATGCACTTACAAGCACAGCTCTAATTATAGACTTCTATCAGAATGGATGCCAAGTTTGCATAGTAGACACTGCTTTTACAAAAAGAAATTAAATAAAAACTTGAAACATACAAACTAGTATCTAACTGTACTGTTACTGTTTCATATTCAGAAATTTGCCAAATATACTGTAGCTGACAGTACACAACTGCACATACTGTGTATAGAAAAACAAATCTCTTTTTTCTTTTTTTACATACTTCTATTTCTCAACACTGCACTGTTCCATTTTCATGTTCCGAAGTTTGACAGCTCACCATGTTTAGGCTACATGCACTCTCCTCATATGAAAACGATCTGTTTTATAGACTAGTCTGTGAACGTAATATCTACTGCTGGTAAGATGGGGACTATGGCAATGATGATATCTTTGTTGCATTTGTACAGGAACAGACAAATCAGATTTTCTTAAGTGTCCATGACACAAGAATTTATATTGGTTGACCTGGAGTGCTACAAAGAGATAAAATCAGATCTTTGGTGCCTGTAATCCTGCCTTTTGGGATAACTGAAAAATGCCGACATGATGTCATTTGTCTGGAGACATTAATGGGATCTTTAAGTTAATATTCTGGAAAGCAAAAAAACAAACAAAATGCAAATAAAATGATTCAAATTAATACCTCCTTAACATCTACATAACTTGTTTTTGATTTACCTCATCAGACTCTCACACTGTCTTGCCATTGAGTACATTTGAAAACCTGCAAAATATCCACCCTACCTTTTGACACCTTAAACCTGTGTGCAGTACATACTTGAGGCTCTCATCTACTCTGTCTGGATGTACAAAACATCTGATTCTTAAATTCATCTCGGTATAGTAATGGCTTTCTAAAGAAATAAAGGGGAAATAACTCAAATTCTGCATGGATTGCTCTCATTACAGCAGCCACAAGAAAATGAAACATTTGTGTGTGTTTGTTATACGCCATTGACAATCTTTTGTGCCTGTGTAAACTGAGCATTCGTTTTCTACCTGATGTCCTCCCTGGCATCTCCTCTACATGCCTGGCCTCCAGTTCCATGTCATATGGCGTCTCTCCATAGTTCAGAGCATAACAGTCTGTTCATATTCATTTCCACCTCATACACTATTATGTTCTGATTATTGTACACACTGTCCAGAGAAAGCGTTGTAACTCCAATTGTTGGGTCTTGTTTCTTTTAGATACACTGCATTACCTGCAAGACCCATGAAATCAATATCAAGCCCAATGTATGATTTCCAAACACTGGGTGTCAAGTCTGAAAATAAGGCCGCTTATTCATAAAGGTTTCATCAGGTGTTAGACCTGCTATTTGTGGTTGATCCCACCCATCGCATATGTAAGTTGATCCTAGTCAAACCGCCAGTGTTCAGTCACACGTAAATATGTAACACTTTATTTTAAATAGGCCCTGTTAGATGTCTTCTCAATGTCTTAGTTTCCAACGCACCCTTTTATGTTTGTATCTTTTTTCTTCCTTTTTTTTTTTTTTTTTTACAAATGCACCACACGATAAAAGATTAGTTGACGGCAGAACATCCTTTAACATCTATTTGGGGACTATTTAGATAAAGGGCAACATACTGATAAGTTACACTTTTTTTCCATACAGTCCACAATCTAGAATAAACATAAAAAAGTAAAATTATATTACAATAAACAAAAATGTACTGAAAATATAATGGCTTTCAGGACAAACGTGATATTCATGTATTTACACGTTTTCGGACAAGAAACATGTTAAATGCTGTTATTCTGTGGTAGGGCACCAGATGGCGATAGTGACCAGTAAAAGTCCTTGTGACCCTCAAACCAAATCAAGGCAAAATTGCTGGATATTAGCACAAGATAGGGCTGATAACCATACCTTGTGATGACAAAATACCCCAAAAAAACAAATAAATACATTGAACTGTATATAAACAACATTAAAACATGCCAATGTATGTTTGAAATAATCACTATATGGGTATATGTAGCTGTAAAGAATGAAACCAGCTGTATTTTGCTTCTCCTCGTAGCTATGGTATTTAATACTTGAGTGTCCCTGCCTAATCTGTTGTCCCTTTTTTGCATCGTCTCTCTTTTCTCTGACCTGGACCCTGTCAATTCTCAACAAACAATCAGGTAGACTTTTAGGCTTGAGGGATTCATGGTTAATCAAAAGCATTGCCATGTCATATCCATTTAAGGACTTCCCTTGACCCTGCATCCAGTATTGGCACTGCAGCATTGCCCAATAAGGTGAGCTGTAGTGAAACAAGCATATAAAAAGTGGGACTTGTATACCTCTGTATAGCTTCAAGACCATCTTTGCTGCATGGCAAAGATGGTCTTTGTGACACAATAGTCAGAAACAGACCCATTTATTGGTTGTTACTAAATGTTATCTGAATCAATACACGTCTCATTACTATTTTCAACAGTACACTGCTAAAAAGAGACAATTGCACATGACATGTCCCAATGCTTTTACCACTGCAAAGTAAAATCTGTTTTCATCTTGTCATGTCAGTTCTTGGGAGAAAAGACAGTCTAGTGAAAGTCTAACCTCACGCTGCTGGCGTAACCATTAATACTTATGTGTGATAGGAATGACTAACAGGAGAATGCCAAGCCCAGGGTTGCTACCTAGATAGCGCCCACAGCGGAACTTGAATTAACCCTAGATAACTTGTCTTATTTATTTTGTCTAGTCAGGGCCATGATGGCCTGTCTTTGACTTGCAGAATTCTGTTAGGAGGAAATAATCCACACATATGGACAGCAGAATACACAGTGTTTCCTAGGAAACAATATAAATAGCAAACTGTACCGGTAAACACGTACAGCCAAGACTCACAAGAGAGGAGAACGATTATCACAATCTCTTCTCTTTCTTTCCCCGACTTCATTCTTACACAAATTCACCTGTTGCTTTTGACAACATTTTCATTTTCCTTTTGAAATTTGCTTTGCTCTTTTTGTTTAAATGTCATTGATTATCATCTTCCCTCATTAGTTCCTCATATTATTCTCTCTCTCTCTCTCTCTCTCGCTCTCTCTCGCTCTCTGTCTGTCTGTCTCTCTCTCTGTCATTAGTTTGGCTCCTGTCTCTTTTCACAATGCTCCAAATACCACAGAGGAACTCTAGGTCTCTCTCCATCTCCTTCCATTCATTTGTTTTTCGACAAGAGAACCGGGTTCAGTTTTCTTTAGTTTCTTTCTTCTTTCAGACATGTTTGATCCTGATCGACTGTGGGTGGCAGGCAGGGTTATCTGTCCTTCAGCATACGAGACACCTTAACACCACACGCGCGTACACGCGCGCGCACACACACACACACACACACACACACACACACACACACACACACACACACACACACACACACACACACACACACACACACACACACACACACACACACACACACACACACACACACACACACACACACACACACACACACACACAGAGCAGTTCGTCCAGCTGCTGTTCTAGTTCTGTTTGTCATCACATCACCACGATCACCATGGTATTTCAACACTCAATTACCATGGTGACAATCTTCTTTAATTACATTTTTTTTCTATAGAACTGGCTTAGGTCCTCTCTCCTTAAAGGACCACATAGCGCTCAGTCCTCCTCGTTGTCTCGAGCACCCTGTCGTTGTCGCGGTAACGGTAGCATAGCTACGTCAGTGATCCACTGTCATGGAGGCGAAGCTGCCGTCGTGGCGACCCATCTCTTCCAGGACGGCAGCCAGCTCGTTGAGGTCGCCGTCAGGGAAGTGCTGGGCTTCCCACAGATCCAGTATCACGCCTGTCGGACTGGACTTTGTGGCAAAGTAGTTCAGGTACCTGGGGAAATGGTGGGAGGGAGACAGACGGAGAGGAAAGAAGCCAAAATAAAACTGATGGACATACTGTGGGGGAGACATGGTTGCAGTGCTGAGAGGAGACATTACACATAATTAAAACACAGAATAGAGAGAGGCTGCTCGTTGGAGACGGCGAAGAAGGGTCATGGTTAGACTGAAAGTTTATTTTCGAGTTGAGTGCTTCCAGCAGTGAACATTTCTTGTTTAATGCATCAGCCAAATATATTCAGAGATTCTATCATTTTGGAACGGTTTATGCTGGAATTCGGAAATGGAATGAAACACAAAGATGATCCAATAAACTGACAAAGAAAACCTCCGGGGAGTAGAAAGCAATGTGAAGTACAGGTCTATTTCTGAAGCAGAATTGTTGTTTGTTGCGAGCACTTAGGAGTTTAGTGCCTTGCTCATGGACACTTTAACACGATGCCAGGCCCGGGACTGAACCGGCAGCCACTGTTGCCCCATAATCACCAGTAGTATCCATGTACAGCACATCTGTCACTGATAAGTGATAATCACTTAAACCCTATACGTTGACTGTCTTCCCATGGGCCCTATATTTATTTGACTGCATTCCCATGGGCTACACTTAGTATCTTTGCCGGACTTAGCTGATCTACAAGCTCACAATGTGTCGCAAGCTTGTAGAACTGCCATTATCGGCAAATATTCTCCCCAGAGTAGGGATGCCAGGGTTCAAGTGGATATCCTCAAGCTTAGCTTTGTGAAATTGCAATTATCCTTGTCTTAAGCACTATAACGATAAATATAACTATCGTTCACCATTGTCTTTGTTATACTTGACTTAAAACACAATTTAAAACGATATATAGTAATAGTTATAGTGCTTGGTGTGAACGGCCATTTAAAAAATGACATGGCAGCATGCCCCCCCCCCCAATCCCCAGAGAAATGCTCTCAAACTCCTCTAATTATCACACAAACAGAATATACTGTAGCTCACATCAGGCTACAAGAAAAGCTGTGAATTAAAAGAAATCCGCTGTCTGCAGAGCAGGCTCTCACAAAAAGACTCAAAAAGATAACTACTTCTGCTGTCCAGAATTGATTCACAGCAACAGTCCAACAATTAAACCAACAAAGTGAATTTTGTAAAAAATCCATTTTCAATTTGTTAGGGCTCACAGATACGTATAAAGTGCCATTTCTGCACTTCTACCCTATTGTAAAGTGAACATCAAAACGCCAAAGAGACAGGAATGCAATTGCTGTGTGTGTGTGTGTGTGTGTGTGTGTGTGTGTGTGTGTGTGCGTGCGTGCGTGCGTGCGTGCGTGCGTGCGTGCGTGCGTGCGTGCGTGCGTGCGTGCGTGCGTGCGTGCGTGCGTGCGTGCAGATGTATGGATCTGGTCTTGTTGTTGCTTGTGCAAATCCATCACATTTGCACCCAAAATGATTTGTTTTGGAGACTATTTCACTATGATCAGTGGTGAGTCAAAGTACAGATACTCTTAGTCAAATATTACTCAACTACAAGTGAAATTTCCAAAATATTCAAATATTTTCCAGACATTTTCAAAAATATGTAAATAATAGTGAAAATAGACGATCTACTGTACAAGCTCACAACGCGCTGCATTGCGACACATTGTGAGCTAAATGTATTTAGTACTTTGAGTACAGTACTCAAGTAAACGTACTTAGTTACTGTCCACCACTGCATATACTGTAGGCTACTACATCTCCTCAGTTTACTGACTTGCCTCCACCGTTTCTCTGTTTTTCTATCAAACTGCTTTCTCTCTCTCTTCCCTCTTTCTCTCTTACTGCAGTTTGAGATAAGGGGTATCCCTGCTGCTGGGAAGGAAGCTCAAATGAGATCCTCTGTTGCTGTGTGTGTGTGTGTGTGTGTGTGTGTGTGTGTGTGTGTGTGCGCGCGTGTGCGCGCTCACAGAATAAAGTTGAGCAAGAAGTTGTAATCATTTCCTCTGCCTCTTACTTGAATACAGATGGCCAATACGTGTGCATATTTGTGTTTGTGTGAATGGACTGGGGTGTTGGAGGTGGCGTGTGCGTGTTTCTCTGTACCTCTATGGAGTTGGAGTGAAGAGAGGCTGAGTAAAGCAAGTGGGGAGGGGCTGTGCACGTCGGCAAAGCGTGAGTCACCAGTCAAAGCCATGCAATCACGAAGTGGCAGCAACACCACATTCATTGGTTGGTTGGCATTATTTCTCTGGTTAGAAAACACGATCCAACCCCATGTTAAAGAGGCAGTGCCACCGTCCTGTTTCCTCCTAAATAATGATGATTGGGTATTATTATTATTATGGAATTAGAGATGTCTGATAATATCGCCCCCCTTTCTTTCTTTTCTTTTTTAAAGACGCACTGAAGTGACATTTTCGGTCATTTTATTTTGAAGGTTCAGCCTCAAACGTCGGCTCAACGACTCTAAACCAATCAGAAGGTCCCATCCCTTCAGGCTATGGGACGTTGGATCACAATCACTTCAGCCGTGCGCAACACGGCTAGTGTTTGTTTACAAGTGAGAGAGAGACGGCCAGTGAAGCACGTTTGCTACTACCTGGCTTATTTCTAACCTATAATGTTTTCAGATACATATTTTTGTGTGCAGATGAAGTTTAAAATGAGTAATACACTCATCTTCAATGAGATTCAGAACGGAGTATCTCTGTAATTAAAATCAGCTGTGTTTGAAGAACGTGCAGTTATGGGAATCAAACAGGTGCATGTAATCAAGATTAATTTATAGTCATGAAGGCTGCGTTATGTCATCACGCAGCACGTTTTCGTTTACAGGAAGTAATTAAGATTGGCTTTTTAGGGACTTTAGATGTAAAAATACACAAAAATGTTTTTTTTTCATTTTTTTGGGCATCTATTGTTAGGTATGCCCATATGATGACCACGGATATGCTCTAAAAGTGTGAAAAACATATTTTTCATTTCACTACACCTTTAAGTGTACAGTGTTAAAATGCTGTTTTTCTGTAGGCACATCCCACAGATTAAGGTTTAGACCTTAGGATCACCCACTTCATACATATTTCATATCTGTTACTATACCTGCACAAAAGACTGAGGTACTCTGCCTTTATTTGATTTTATTTTGTAATGTATTTATTGAGTATACTACACGTTATGCTTATTTGATAATGTTTTGCTATTCGACATTTTTATTTTTTCTCTCTCTATTATCTTTTCATAACCGCAATCCTTGGGAGCTTGAACAGAACATGTACAGAATATGTACAGAACATCATTTCAGCCAATCTTTTACACCTAAACTTGAGCTTTGAAGTTGGAAGCTGGAATTGATTCTCAGCAAAGCACTAGGCTATACTCTCGCTAGCCATTTGTCTCTTTGAGGATGGGGACCTCAGGAACACTCTTGTTCCAACTGAGTACAACCGAACCGTCTGTCACTATTCAAAATCTGGTGCTGACCATACACCTGCTGTATTTGTGGCGAGTGTCCATCGAATGTTTGACAGAGATGCTTGCAGCTTACAAAAAGGAGCCAAAAACACACAGGGAAGACATCCTCGCACATTTAACAACACCGTCTAGAGGGGGTCTATAGGAGCAATGCCAACTTCATGATTGATGAATGAAAAACAGGGAAATTACCAAAATCATGGCACTGCCTCTTTAACCCATTGAGACCTGAAGCCAATTCTACATGTCTCCTAAATCTCAACAGTTTTCTGAAAAACGTATGTTTCTATATCAGTGGTGCTCAATCTTTTTCATGTCAAGGACCCCCAGAAGTATGTGTATTTGGTCGCGGACCCCCATCAAAATATTTTGTTCCAGGGACCCCCAGAAGCAAAGATTTGAGTTAAAAATGTCCGCTTAAAAATATATATATTCAAAGATTTGCACACATTTTCACGATTTTTCAAAAATAGCAGATCTACAAGCTCGTAGCGCGGCACTCGGTGCCGCGCTATGAGCTTGTAGATCTGCTATTTTTTAATAGCCCAAAGTGTAAAATAATGCTTTTTTAGCTCAAATCTAAAAATGACAAAGTTCCAGGTCTTAATGGGTTAAGTATACATTTTAGGGTAACTGCAAAGGAGAGCTCTTAAAGGTAAAACAAAATACACCTAATACATAATCCTGCCAACATAACAGCTGTCCAGTGTCCTCTAGAGTCTATAGTCACCAGTATTTGGTCCACACATTGAAAACATGAACCCTATTCTGGGCATGTCACAATAGACAAACATTTGATGAAAATAAGTGAACAAAAATGAAAATAGTAGATCTGCTATATTCTGTGAAGAGATTTGTTGTAGAGGGGGTAAAAAAGGAGGGGGCCTATTATAGACCCCTGGGGGACTCTGGTCCACAAAGTATATAGGGTTTACCAAATGTGTGTGTGCATGCATGCGTGTGTGTGTGTGTGTGTGTCATTCATTTCAGCGTGGGCTGTTGCTATAGCTTCCAGCTCAGTGTGTCCTATAGTCCTTGCTGTCATGGTGAGCTACACAATGCTGCCAATAGAACAACTACACAAATGCATGTTCTCTTTAATTAACCCATTGAGACCTGAAGCCGATTCTACATGTCTCCTAAATCTCAACAGTTTTCTGAAAAACGTATGTTTCTATATCAGTGGTGCTCAATCTGTTTCATGTCACGGACCCCCAAAATTATATGTATTTGGCCGCCGACCCCCATCAAAATATTTTGTTTCAGGGACCCCCCAGAAGCAAAGATTTGAGTTAAAAATGTTCGCTTTAAAAATATATATATTCAAAGATTTGCACACATTTTCACGATTTTTCAAAAATAGCAGATCTACAAGCTCGTAGCGCGGCACTCGGTGCCGCGCTATGAGCTTGTATATCTGCTATTTTTGAATAGCCCAAAGTGTAAAATAATGCTTTTTTAGCTCAAATCTAAAAATGACACAGTTCCAGGTCTCAGTGGGTTAAATGAGGAAGAGCACTTCTTCTAGAGTGAGTTGAACTGACGTTTCCATTACAAAGACATGTCCGCACGGTTGAACAACTGTGCAGCATGCAACATCACACACTCAAGTGGTCATGTCTAACTTAGCTATGTTCTAGCCTGGAAACCAGACCACTCTGTCAGAGCAAAATCACTTGCTTTTCCACGTCCGTGATTACTAGCCTGGCCATGCCAGGTTAGACACTTTCACCATGGCATCCCCTATTTTGGGCATATCATTATAGGTTATACGACTTTTTTAGGAATTAAAAGATACAATTCTAAAATAGCACACCTACAAGCTCACAACACCTTGTGGTGCAACATATTGTGAGCTTGTAGATCGGCTATTATAGAAATGTTTTGAATAAGGCTTAGTAAGTGGTCAGATAGAACTGAACACATTGTGAATAGATGTAAGCAGAGGTTACTGTTTAGTTTGAAGTAACCAGTAACTGATAACACAAAATACAGTAACTGTAGATTTATGTGGCTTTTTTTTTTTATAACTAATGCTTAACTTATAGTATAATCAAAATAGCCAATCTATAAGCGGAAAAGGCGCCACATCCCGATTAAAACTTTGTCGTACAACAAATTATGGGCTTAAGGCTCGGCACAATTAAGCTCAAAACTTAAAACATTGAATGGACTAAATGCTTTTAGCTGCATTTGTCAATCACACGCCATCAACAGCTTGTTAAAATGTTGCGATTCTAGTGCTTGCTTATGCCTTCATGGCACGGGTCAGTTCAGTACCTGTCAAGGTTGAGTTTGTGGGCCAGCATCCTCCAGTCATTGGATCCTCTGGTCTGCGGTGCGTCCAGACTGCCACACAGCTTCTGTCTGATGGATAGAGGGATGCGGAAGGCGTTGGGCCCTACTAAGGTAGTGATGCTGCTGGCTGGATCCATCAGAGACGTGTCTATGCACTGGACATCCTGTGTTCAAAGAAACAGAAGCGAGGATAGGCTGCATATTATTTCATAAAACATGATCAAGGTTGATGTCATCTGCATAGTAAAATCCCCAGTGTTAATTTAACTCTGAGAGTGTACAAATGAAACCAAATGGACCTTTACATTAAGTACACTGCATGTCAGAGTTAAATTAACACTGAGGATTTTACTGTGTAATGATGTATTTACATGAAGACGTTAGGGCGTCTGATGATGCTCTCACTATGGATATATTTATCCTGTAGTTCAGTGGTTCTCAAACCTTTTCATGTAAAGGACCCCCAAAATTATATGTAATTGGCCGCGGACCCCATCTCAAATATGTTGTTCCAGGCACCCCCAGAAGCAAAGATTTGAGTAACAAATGTTCGCTTTAAAATATATATATATTAAAAGATTTGCACACATTTTCTCGAATTTAAAAAAATAGCAGATCTACAAGCTCGTAGCGCGGCACTCGGTGCCGCGCTACGAGCTTGTAGATCTGCTATTTTTTAACAGCCAAAGTATAAAAGGTTAAAATTATTATGACGCTATATTAACACATTTTGCTGGGGACCCCCTGGTACCCCCACGAGGACCCCTGGGGGTCCCCGGACCGCACTTTGAGAACCAATGCTGTAGTTACTTATTTCCTTTTGTCTAACGGTCTGGCTTGCGGTGCTTATTCTACATTCACACAGCGGCTTGCGAACACTTCTTCTCTCACTAAACCTACATGCCAACATCTGCTACTCTCCCCGGTGCTGAAAGGAAGCGGTAATATAATGAATGTTGAGTTGGCAGGAGGAAATAACAGCCTCCACCGTTGATGTAAATGATTAGTATTTACAGCATCTACTTAGCCTGCATTTACAGCAGAAAGCTCTCTGCTGCTGGAGGACTGAATGATCGATGCACAGGACGTCTCTATTTCTCTGCTGAAATAAATGCCCACAGACAGGGCCTGTCCTCCATTATTCAGCATGTTTGGGCTGCTGACCGGGGATCACTGTTGACCGGTGGTCAACATTGCGAGAGAAATAAGCAACGAGGTCTATGAAAACAAGCCCAAAAGAATGAGCACTTTAGTTTAAACATATACAATGGTTATTTGAAAATAGCCAATATGCAAGCTCTACGACACGTCGCATCGCGACATGTTGTGAGCTTGTAGATCTGCTATTTTCAAAAGAAAATCTTGAAAAGAAATGGAATAAAATTTTGAATATTTAAAAAAAAATGTTAACAACACAAATCTCGTATGGGAGTCCCTGGCACCAAAAATGTTCAGATGGGGGGGGGGTCAGTGGACAAATACAAATTAATTTGGGGGTCCTCAACATGAAAATGTTTGATAACCACTGGTTTAAACGACATAGGGAAACAAGCCCTAACAAAACTAGAAACAAGCCCAAAAAAAACCCAACCCGCAACTACCAATATTTACAAGCGACTTTACAGAAAAAGAAACCCAAAGTCGCTTCTAATAAGCGGACATGGCAACACTGCTGCTGACCGGTGATGAGTTCTCAGTTAGTGAGTAGAATTTAATTTTATCTAACACACCGGCACCAAAAGATACCTTGACTGTTGAGCTACACAGTAGCCTATATGTGGCTCTGGTTGATTCAGCAGTTATCAAAGTGTAGCTGTCACATACTGTATTAAAAAAAATATTACAATGCATTCCCACACTGCTCCTTTTGGTAATAAGTTGATATGAGTACATTAACCACATGGACCATAGCATCCCTATTCTAGGCAGTGGCGTGCACAGACATTTTGAGGGGCAGGTGCTCAAGTAAATTATACTTTTTTTTGTTTACTTGGTCTGCTCTTTTTTCCCTCTACACCTATACCTCTTTGCCAAAAATAGCCGATCTACAAGCCCACAACGCCTCGTTGTGGGCTTGTAGATCTGCTATTTTTGGCTAAAGTTCTCCTCAGAAAAGGGATGCTAGGTTTCGAGTGGTTATGGTAGAAAGAAAAATCATATCACGTAAAGATTTGGCAGACCCCCTGTAGTAACTCTGAGGACCCCCTAGGGGTCCCGGACCCCCTGTTGAAGAACCCTGCAGTGCCCTTTTTTAAAAGGGCACTTCTGGTCAAGAGGGCAAAGGGCAGGTGCTCTAGCACCACCTAGAGTCTATCTGTGCACATCCCATCTTTTCGCCAAATGTTCACCCTAGAATTTCTAGGGTGAACATTTGGCGAAAAGATTTGGTGTCGAGGGGGGAAAAGTAGGGGGCCTTGTATAGACCCCTGGGGGACTCCAGTCAATGAAATATAATGTAACGCAGGATATCTACCAAGGTGATCGTGTATTTTGCCCCTTCACTAATTTGCTGATGTCTGAGAGCCTAGCGGACTGTGCAAGCACAGACATTGTTTGTGGATGAGACATAAGTACAGTATGTATGTATTCATGACCATGCCTCCTTGTGGAACAACGCCAGACACAGTAAAAGGACCTTGTTCCTCATAATCACCTCATCTGCTCAAATAAGAATTCTGGTGTGTAACTATTGCCGACAACACGGTGAGAGAATTCAAAGCAGCGATAATCCAGTGGAACTATATCTGACCTCTGACCAAAACGCTTTGCGCACGCAGCGCACAGTTACATGGCCGAGCTAAATCAAAGGCCTGTTATTCCAGGCGTGTTGTGTGACCCGCGGCCCCACTGTGAATGATTGAACAGAGTCACAGAGCCATAGCAGGACTCCTGACTGTCTTGACAGCTAGAAGTAAACTTAGTGACTTTTAGCACTTTTGGTTGTACTGGACGCATTAGTCCACAAAGTCCACACGAAACAGCATTTTGTGAGGCATCTAACTTCTGTATCATGATGTATTTCAGAGTGAAACAGCATAGGCAGGCGGGACATAATCTCTCAAGAACAGATCCATAGCTGCGCTTGGATCTATCGGGAGCCGTGTTGACAACCCGTGCACATTGGCTACAAGTGGGCGTGCCTTCAGATCAGGAAGCAGGCCGCGCTTTACCCAATCAAATGTAGTGGCCGGGATTTACATGTGTGCGGCTCGCTTCCCACTGGAAACAAACCGAAACTCATTCAACAATAGCGTCCTCGGAGCCGACAAAACCACGGAAAGTTAGTAACATTTTAACTTGCTCTTTCATCATAGAAACAAGTGGGCTTATAACCAAAACGATCCATGTTCTTTGGGAGAAATTGTGTTAGTGTTCCGTGGAGAAATATTGTTAGTGGGAATGAAAACATAGGCGTACCACCGGAAGTGGAGGGCTGAGGGCAGACCAAAAGTGAGCATGGGTCCTCTGTACAGCTCAGCCCAGAGTCAAATGGAAAAGTGAAAAACAGCAGAGGGCGCTGCTTTCCCCGTTTTATTTGACGATGGGTTCCCAGATTGGGCGGGACATAATGTAGGAATTTGACTTGAACGTTGAAAAGTGGGGTTGTGTCATTACAAACATGGAGAGTTAAGTAATAGGTGAATGTCATGATATTATTGGTTGAAAGTGGTTGGTTGGTCTATATGCAGGTAAGCACACGTTAGATTGATAAATGAGGGGGCAAAGTATACTATGAAGTATAGGGTTTAAGAGGTTAAAGTGTTATGCTAAACTAAAAGATCTGTGACATCTGATGCTTAATTATTACTCAGGCTTAACTCTTCCAAGTTGGACCCACAATCAATAGCCAATACCATCGGATTAGATGCCAAAAGTCATAATGCACAGCCGACAGTGGCTGTGCGTGCACGTGTCAGTCAACAGGATTTCAACATGATTGCCATGCATGAATGTATGGATTGTCAGTCGTGTTCTTCTCACTAGAGCTCAACCGATGACCGATTTTTGGGTCCGATCCCTATATTGTAGAGAGTTCTAACCCACCGTTTACCAATGTTTTGTCTGATATTTTGTAAAAAAAAATAATTTGAATATAAACATTTAACCCATTTTTTTATTAGAGCTAAAAAGCATTATTTTACGCTTTAGCTATTCAAAAATAGCAGATATACAAGCTCATAGCGCGGCACAGAGTGCCGCGCTATGAGCTTATAGATCTGCTATTTTTGAAAAATCGTGAAAATGTGTGCAAATCTTTGAATATATTCTTTTAAAGCAACCATTTTAACTCAAATCTTTGCTTCTTGGGGTACCTGGAACAAAACATTTTGAGATGGGGGTCCGTGGCCAAATACATATAATGTTGGGTGTCCTTGACATGAAGTTTGAGCACCACTGATATAGAAACATACGTTTGTTGGGATTTAGGAGACATTTGTAGAATCGGCTTCAGGCCTTAATGGGTTAAATAAACAACTAACTTTTTGATTGATGAAAGTCAAACGGCCGACACGTTGGCCAAACCGACATATTGGCCGGGGTTGTACTTCCTCTTACCTCCTCCAATGTGTTGCTGAGCTGAAAGATCTGTCCCTCTCCCTCAACCTGCCGTACACACAGCTTACAGCTGAGCTCCGTGGTGGCCGGGCTCAGCCGCTCCAGGGTGAATGTACAGTGGAGACTTCTCTGACTGCTGCTCCACACCTGGTAGAAGGGGATCTCCTGCAAGAAGCACAGGAAGGGAAAAAAAACTGGGCCGTGAGTCGTTTCTTCAGCAGGTATTTTCAGCCCAGTAATCCATCCCGGTGGGAAAAACGTGTTCCAAACTGCACTGGAGATCAATCCCAGGAGGGAATGAAGGGCAAGCTATATATGCTTCATGAAAAATGTAATTGCCTCGCTAACTCGTGTGATAAACGGCTGCTTAATTTAGCGGCTATTCTTCTCTTCTTCGGTTACAGTAGCTGTTCTTATATAAGTGCAAGAAACAAAAAAAAAAACGTTCTGTCACCATTCTGAAGTCAGAGCACGCCAGAGGGTGACCTGCACTGTGATTACAGAACCTGTGGTGATGCTCTTCATTCCCACTTCTAACCACTTTCAGCCTAGTGTCCCCATTGTCATTATACAGTAGTTGTAGTTTCAAATTATTATTATTTTCGGCTATTTTTGCTATTCGTCATACGACAAAGTGTATATGGCTTAACCATTTAATCCCTGGATACTTTACTTTACCCTGGCACAATATATTTTCAGATGGGGTCGTGGGATAAAAATTATTTAAAAAAAAAAAAAAACCTCCACGGTGGTGGGCAGGCACCTTTGGGGGGTTCTTGACAAAAAAAGTTTGAGAACCACAGGTCTACTATGTAACGCGAATGACTCTCACCTGATACTTGGCGATGAGCTTGCTCTTCCAGTGTGTGTGCGGCACGTCGTGGATGGAGAGTCTCAGGTTGTGTGTGCTGTCTTTGAAGTTCAGAGTCTTTGGCTCATCCAGAAGCTTTCCTCCCATCTGGGTCTCCATCTGAAGAACCTCCTACATAAGAGACCAGAATTGGGGCATTAATGCAACTCTCTTTGAAGAACATTCCCCTGTGTTCAGTAGTGGACAGGAACAAAGTACATTTACTTGAGTACTGTACTTAAGTAGAAAAAAAAAAAGGAAAAAAAGGTATCTGTACTTTATTCGTTTTTTGGATACTTTTGACTTCCACTCCACTATATTTCAAAGACAAATATTGTAGTCCACTTTTGAGTCCACTACATTTCAAGTATGGAAAAAGTACATGAATTAATCACTTAAGCCCTATTTCGAATACTAGAGGTTCGGTTGCTAGGAATACTAGTGGTCTTGCCTATATATGGGCGTATGGGGTTTGTTTATGGTTATGTCTGAGTCAGAGGGACGTGGCCGTGGTCCGTCGGCCGGTCCTCCCTTAAGCCAATTTTAACATACAGTAGGATAGTGAAAATAGCAGATCTACAAGCTCACAACGCGTCACATTACGATGCGTTGTGAGCTTGTAGATCAGCTATTTTCAGTATTTTTGGACATTTCTGAAATATATTAGAATTTGGGGAAATGTCAACATTTCTGTACAGCAATGGATTGATTTGTTTTTTCTAATCACTTTTGAATACTTAAAGCAGCACTTTCCTATTCTAGCCCAGATTTGAACCCAGGTCTGCTGCGTATGTGCTGAAAGCTTTATCACTGAGCTTATTGAGCCTGCCTACTTTACTTGCTGAGGAAAGAAATTTAACTCAAGTACAAATTTGACAGAGCAACTTTCATTTGCAGTTGAGTAATATTTGTCCAGGAGTATCTCAGAATCAGTTTAATTGTCACTTCCATAATACACACGAGGCATACAGTACATGGAAGCAAAATACCGTTCTCCGCAACTCACGGTGCTGGTCAAATTTAAAAACAACAGACACATCTATAATTTGACTCAAGTACTGGGGTTGAGTACTTTGTCCACCACTGCCCTCCGCTTCCTTTTCTTCAAAGCTCCTTTTGTCATTGTGGCAGCATTTTATTTTCCTTCCCGTCTGGCATGTGCACTTATCTTCTGTCTCCTCATTAGCTTGCATGTTTTTATAGCTTCTGAATCTTGGAGTAAATGTTGTGTGCTGTAAGCGAAGCTTGGCTGCTTTCAAATCGTGCTGAAACAAAAGCCAGATCTCTCAGCTGCTTCTCCAAGAACAATTGGTCAGTGTATTGTCTGAGATGCCGAGAATTGCAGGACACCTGGGAACATTTCTATTGGCTAAAATTCTACCAGAAAGCCTATTTTGGTAGTGTTGAGGCTTGGGCTTTGGAAAGTAAACTCGTAGAATCAAAATACTTTATATTTCTTATGAAAACCTGTAAAATGGTGAAACAAACCAAAACAGTTCCAAGTTCTCAAACGGTTGTTGGTTTCTAAGTATACTCGATGTAGCGAAAGAAAGTTAGTTGATGTTTAGATCATTCAAAAAAATGCCTTCTGAATCCTAACAGTTTTCAAAAAATCATAATGTTGCTATATACAGTATAGCAACATCTAAATCCTGGATTGAAAGGTATATAAGGTATAGGTTAAACAGGTCTAAATGGGTTAATAGTGTCCACTTGATATCCTTGTCCATACGCAGTGAAATCCTCAGAGTTCATTCATTCACTTGTAATTCCGAAAGTGTACAAACTCTCAGAGTTAAATTAACACTGAAGATTTGACTGTGTATTGTGTGTCAGAGAATAGAGGAAACAGCACTTTTCACTTTGCTGAGCTTCAGTTGTCAATAATACCTTGTACAGGGCGTTCTGTGGGGATTTACACTTCATCCTTTTTAAATTGACTACATGAAATAAGCCCGAGACACTGAGACACCAAGGACACATACTGATGTGTAGGGCTGCAACTATCAATCATCTTTTATTACTTCCACGATTAATCGAAAAGCTCATTTATTTATATTGATTATATTTTTACCATTATCTGTTAATTAGATTAGTTCTATTAACACATTACCCGCCAGATATGCGTTCTATTAAATGCATCACTTACTCGCCAAGAACGCAGATATGCTTTCTATTTTCAAATTATTATTATTTTTTAAATTCCACAAGAGGGCGCTCTAACACAGCTTAGGAATGATCCCTCGTCACTCAGAGAAGCAATAGACGGATGTGACGTCATTCCAAAAAAACGGACGTCCGTCCGTCCCAACGTTAGGATTTTTTGAAAAACAGTCAAAATTCTAAAGTCAAATTCTTTTTTTTGTGATGAAAATCACCCGTTTTCAACGGGCCATAGCTCCAAAATGGCTGCTCGCGGTAGCAATGTTATTGTTCCAGTGCATACACGGATCCCTCCCCCAACCCAGGGGGACTTAAACAAAAAAAAAAATGTACACAACGTAGCTTCCACAGCGTTTCAAAGATCGTCTATTTAAGGTAATAAACGCTGGCAAGGGGATAAAAAACAATGTTTAATATCTTGGCGGGTAATGTGTTAACTGTTGCACCCCCACTGATGCGATGTACTCAAATAGACAGTTGATTAGCACGCATGCTTGGACACTTGCGCAAGCACATACTAGTTACATGTTAAACTGTAAGTTGGTACAGTGTCATGTATGCCTCCCACAACGTTTGAAACATAATCAATTTCTCCTCATCTTCCTTCCTACGCAGCAGCTATACTGTAAATATAGTGCCTTGTGAAACAGCACCCCATCAATTATACTACAAAAAGACCATCATTAAACATCAACCTCTGATCTTTGTGTGTGTGTGTGTGTGTGTGTGTGTGTGTGTGTGTGTGTGTGTGTGTGTGTGTGTGTGTGTGTGTGTGTGTGTGTGTGTGTGTGTGTGTGTGTGCGTCGTGCACACGTGTTTATGCCACTTACATACATAACTACAAGCATAAATTCCCATCATTGCTCTCCAGCGGTGCATTGAACGTATATAAAAACATCCACTATTTTGATGCGTTTGATTTGACCCCTTTATAATATTTACTGTTCATTTCCCATGGACTGGGGAATGACGAAACACCTCTATTTATCACTGAGAAGGTTGGTTCTAATGGAATAATTAATAAACCTTGGCCTTGGACATGACAGTCCTTTTTAGATGGTCCTTTTAAGAGTAAAAGCCCCCAAAGGGCCAGTGTTTCTTACTGTACATGCTCTATCATTTGACCATAAGGTATCAACAAGGCCCACAATGTATCATAATATAGTGCAGTACATACGTACCTCCTCCTTACATTACGTTGATATAATAGTTCAGTGTTGGATCAAAATTATCCCCATTTAACCAAAAATGTATGGCGTCAATAATGAATACCATGTTTTGGAGATATTCTATGTCTTGTATGGACTAGAGTTGAGTGAACCTTCAACATAAGCACATTAACCAATTTTTTTTTGGACATGTCACTAAAAAGTGTCATAAAACAAGAGTAAAAAACAAGAAATGACACAGTCATATGTATCAGCTTGCTGCTAAACCCCTTGAAAAGTACTGTCAACTAATGACCAGGGGCGGACGCACTGTAGGCCAAGTCAGGCCCGTGCCTTACCTAGAATACACTGTGCCTTCCCTCCGCCAGACAGCTTTTTGTGTATTTACTATGAATATATTAAACTTTATTTATATAGCACTTTTCAAAAACAGGTTTACAAAGTGCTTAACAATACAATTACAATAATTAATTATATCGCCCCTATACTTAAAGGCTGACAAATAACGTAATACACATCCATTCTCTCTCTACGTCCTGCATGTCTGGAGGATGTTGGGTCTTTTGAGCAATTGAGCCAATGTGTATTCTCAGAATCCCATTTCACACTTGCGTGAAATGTGTCTGTCTGTGTCCCTCATTCACAGAACCGATTTTCTACGTCATGACATAAGCGCACAATATAAACACCACACACATGTCCTGGCCTCATTCTCTTCATTTTTGATTCTTGAGACAGCAGAGAGGCAGCAATGGCACCAGCGTAAAAAAAAAGTTTGCCCAGAGCAAACTCATCGACGCGAGGACGCCTAAATGAACGGTAGCCACCGCGACCGCCTAAACCGCATTCCGGACAAGCTGCTTGAGGCTGCAGCATCAGTCCTGCTTGGTAAAATAATGGCTGAACTCAGTGGACAATATTTTGCAATAGGCCTACTCGCGGATGAGTATAAAGATCTTTCCAAACGGGAACTAGTTGCAGTTTGTATTCGATTCATGGAGGATGGAGGACTTATCAAAGAGCGGGCAGTGGAATTTATTTACACCGCGGATTTGACTGCACGGTGCATCACAAAGCGCTCCTAAAAGAAACCTTTCGGAGCGCACTTTATGTACACTGCAATTCTCACTGGTTAAATTTAGTGCTTTGCACTCTGTAGCCAAAGCATCCCTGGATATTAGCAATACATTGCCAGCTTTGTTTTTGTGTATCAAGTGGTTTCCCCCCCTTTTCTCTCTCATGTACATTATATCTGACTGGTGCAGCGATATACTTGTGGTTCAAGAAAGTACAAAATAAAAGTCTTTGAGTCGTTGTCATGGTTAATAATTTACCAATCATCTACCAACTATTGTAGGCTACCCATGTCTAAGCTAAAACATAAACATGTAGGTCGCCTACATACTTTGGTAAATAAATCTGGTTATTTGAAGAGGTTATTCAACTCTCCAGCTGTCTATCTGCGGCGAATACTGCGGCAAATACTTTTGAAAATATTTTTGAAAAGCTCACAACGCATTGTTTTAGCTTCTAGAACGGCTATTTTCAAAATAATGTAGTTTTTTGCTGGTTAAGTGGTTAAATAATAGGCTACATTAACACAAATGAAATGATGTTGGCTTGTGGTTCCCGGCCGTACCTTGAGTGCGTCCTGTGTGTCGTCCAGACAGTAGACTCTGATGTGGTAGTCCAGCGTTGTGCAGGACACGGGGCCGAACACCACCAGTTTGAGCCGCTTGGCGGCGGCCTTGCTGACCGACTGGCCCACCAGGCAGTACGTGCCCAGCGTCTCTGTTAGGATGTGGCACGCCTCTGAGTCCATCTGCACGTAGCACGGGGTGGTGAAGTTCTCCTCTCCTACAACCACCACGTCCTGCAGGGCCACACACACACACACACACACACACACACACACACACACACACACACACACACACACACACACACACACACACACACACACACACACACACACACACACACACACACACACACACACACACACACACACACAGACTTTAGTCAACATGTTTTTGAAGCGTCATTCACTAATATAAATGCTACTTTGTCAACGGGGTTGAATGGCTGAAATGATAACTGCCAGGTTTTGATTCGTAAAAAGCCCTACAGTATATATTATAAATGTTGAAATGTATTGAAGAAATGTGAGAAAAATTGAAGATTTGCCCAAAATAGGGCAAGGGTTAACCCATTAAGACCTGAGGCGATTGTTTAAAAAAATCTAAATCCTAACAGTTTTTGGAAAAAACTTTCTTTTTTTCCAAAGATTTTTCAAAAATAGCAGATCTACAAGCTCATAGCGATGAGCTATGTATATGAGCTTGTATATCTGCTATTTTTGAATAGCCAAAGAAATCTAAAGTGACACAGATGCATCCCAGGTCAGGTTACATTGTTGAATTTTGATATCATCAAACATATCAGGCAATCTATTTCCCAAAAGCAAAATCAGTCTAACCAGAAGTAGAGTGAAACATATTCATAACAAAAAAATGAATGACCAGAGAGGGGATATCAAAAGCAGAGGCTTTTGATATCCCCAAGATATCCAGAAGATCCCAAAATACCGGAGAGTGTAAAAAAAAATTGGTCCATTTTTACACTTTCAAAGTAAAATAAAACATGTAGAACTCAGACTTAGATGTGGCCAGCCTATTATTATGTCAGCGCTCTTACTTTAACACTATGACGTCAGTACTATCAATCATCTCCATATTTGGGCAAGGATTCAGCCCGGTTCTACCGGGATTGACTTCCAGTATGAAATTAAAGTTTGGAAAAGTAAAAAAAACATAAAACATATGTGCTGCCTACTGGCAGCAATTTGGCATGGATCGGTTCAGTGGTTTGCAAGATTAGCCTCGGACTCAAACAGTAGAAAAAGACAGACAGACAGACGGACA
>NC_139941.1:29209117-29241617 GCF_963454915.1 Gymnoscopelus microlampas
AGCTCGCTAACTGTTTGATGTGAAGCCTGGTGAAGGTGTTTTACTGTTTTTTCATGATTCCAAACTATTGACCGAGGTAAAGGCGGACTGGAGGGTTGACTTGGAGGTAAACTATTAGTACGTTGTAAGATAAAGACGGAGTAGAGGGTTGACTCGGAGGTAAACTGTGGTACATTGTGAGATAAAGACAGAGAGTTGACTCAAAGGTAAACTGTAGTATGTTGTACGGGGCCCTAGTTCTTATGTACTGCTATTGACTCGAGAGGCCTAGAGCGAAGAAGAAAGCGCACGTGGGTGGAATGCATACGAGGTAGTTTGACCTGTATTGTAACAGTGTTCTTCAAGCTCACCGCATGCAGTATTTAACGACTACTGTTTTGGGCTTCTTACCCTAATTCAGCTACTGTATGTGGTTACAGAAATGGGGAAACGTGTAAAAAAGCATTCAGTCTCCAACTATTCTCTGTGTAAAGACATTGTAGGAGTCTGTAGTATTCTGAGAGGCAAAGCAGAACAGAGGCAGGACACGCTGCTACCACATGAAATTACATCTCCACCAAATCACCATTTTTAGAGGTCAGTCGAAATCATTGTTTTCGGTTACGGTGTGTGTGTGTGTGTGTGTGTGTGTGTGTGTGTGTGTGTGTGTGTGTGTGTGCGCGCGCGCAAGTGTGCGTGTGCGCGTGTGTGTTGTATTCAGTGGTCTTTGAACAAACAACGTCAAGGACACTACTTTTATTGAATTTTACCAGCGAGAGAATGTAAAACTTTAAAGTGAAAACTACCTGCAAGAATTGAACAGAAATGTCCTACATTTTAGTGAAAATGTCTTCCTCTTTTCCATAACATTCACCTAATGTACTTTTATTTTTTCATTTTTAGCTTGAGTGTGTGGTATCCAGCCCCATTCAGCTGGTTTGCCAATCACAGCCCTCATACTGCCTGACCCCACCACCCTTCTGATACAGATGATAACCAATCATTATTTTGGTTACAGATGTCAATAATTTAAATGATAGAAACTGGCATGACATATCTTTTAAATTACATATTCTAAATAATGTGATGGCAAAACAACCGACTAAAACTAACTAAAAGCAGTCAAAGCATAAATGCATTTGAGCGATCCTGTAGAACATTAATGTTACACAAGACAATGTAATGTGTCCTCAAATCTGAAAAGGCAAGAGTTTTCATCTTGGCATCATTATTTTGGACCCCTGCCGCGTCGATCGACTGCTACTGACTGAGTCACAATGCAGAGGAGGGTGTCGAGACCTACTGAAAATAACAACATGGATTCAATCCCTTGCTGTGTGCCGTAAGCTCATGTCAGACAGGGTAAAGCTCACCACACTACTACCACACAAACAATCAGGATGCGGACGACTCACCTCACGCTGTCTTTCCTGTGCACGGTCACGTACATCTCGTACACTCTACCCTGAGGCACTGCCCCTGCTGGAACCAGTAAGCTCACACCTGCAGGAGGAGGGAATCACAGGAAACGGTGAAGAGACATGCAGTGCTGAATATTTCAAAATGTAACATTAACTGACCATGAATTCTGACCTCATACTTCTTGATTTCAATGCACAAAACTTGGATTATCTATCAATCAATCTGTGAGAGTTCATTATGGAATTCTACTTGAGTTAATTATTGCATTAGGTGAATTTGTAATTAGATATTGTACAGTTGCTGCCAGCTGCTTTTGAACAGCACGTGTCACTCAATATTCTTGTTTCCATGCCCACTGCGTTTGATGTGATTGATAGTCAATGGCAGACATTTTAATCTAGCCTGAGAACTCCTACATTAAATCATACAGCAGATCATTGGGGTAAGTAGATTCCAAAACCAGTCAAACAGTGTGTCTAGTATTTAACTATCAATTGCACTATAGCCATTCAGTTCATAAACAAAGCTGCATAAATTGCTATTATCACCTTCAGCGACTATATAACTTTATCATTACTGTAGTTTAACTTTTGTAGCAGTAGACTGCAGTGCTTTCACTTTTTGGGATGGTCAGTGCTTCTCATTACTAGAGGTCATTTTGTTACCATCCTGCTTATTTTAGCTTTAATGTGTACTTTGACCCTTTTATACTTTGACCCCTTGTGTAGTTCAACAAAAATGATATATTTTCGACTGGGAAAAAGGTGTCGCATTGTTTTTCCAGTTGAAAACAAATTATTTTGTCAAACGAAAAGGGCCGAAAGAGTCATGTAATGAAGTATAAATCAGCCTTTAGGTCACTACCAATCCGTAATCATCATTAATGTGATTAATAGAATTGTGTGGAGAGTACTAATGCCTGATTTATACTTGGTTGTGTGCCATGTGGCTCACCAAAAGTCTCTACAGAGCTCTACAAGCTCACAACCAAACCACGCTGCGATGCGTTGTGAGCTTGTAGATCGGCTATTTCCTGGTGTGTGACACCGGCACCACGCAACTCAGTATGAATAAGGCTTAATGTTACCAGAGTTGGGCACTATGAGGTGTCCTCCCTGGTTGTTGAAGGATCCATGTGCGGTACAGGAAGGATCTCTCGTCCGCGCCAGGCTCTGGTTGCGAAGGTTCATGGTATCGCTATTATCCAACAGAGACTGGGTCACCTGGGAAGTAAGCAGCACAGATGAGGGGATTGACAGCAAAGCATGGTTCATAGGACATGTCATAATACATTGAATAGTATTGTGCATGGAGGTAGAGTTTGGAGTGTCTGTGGTACTGTGTTTAACCCATTAAGGCCTGAGGTTCTGATTCTACAAATGTCTTCTAAATCCTAACAGTTTTTTGAAAAAAAACTATGTTGCTATATCAGTGGTTCTCAAACTTTTTCATGTCAAGGACTCCCAAAATGATAGCAGATCTACAAGCTCATAGTGCGGCACTCGGTGCTACACGCTATGCGTTCCTGGTTTTAATGGGTTAAAAGGAAAAGAAAGAAAAACAAGCACTTTTTTCTTTTCTTGTCCAGTGATGAAGCATAATAGATGCAGAGTGAACTGTGTATATATATATATATATATATATATATATATATATATACACAGTATATAAGATTATATGTACTGTAAGTGTAGTGTACTCAGTTGAATTCGCCAAGGCAGTCTATTATTGTGTCAAGCCAGTATGTGGTTCTGAACACTCATATTTGTGGCTTTCTTTGTAAATAGCCTTGGTACCGGTGCGCTGTAACGGCTGCACTGCGACCCAGCGTGCCTTGTTTTGTAACTGTGTACTTGTACCTGTGACATTCAACTGTAACTTGTATTTGTATTTGTGTTGCATACATGGCTGCTGTGTCGTAAACGAATTTCAGTGTGAACTGACAATAAAGTACTATTTGATTTGATTTGATTTGATTTGGTAAAACGGGGGGCACTGTAGAGGTCATTGTCAGCAGAGAAAGATTGAAGGTTAAAAAGGAGTAGACAATGTCATTAATTGCAGTTGTATTGAGTTTAGTTGAGTGATTCTGCTTGCAGTTACAACAGCCTCTTTTAGCCATTTAATGGCCTTTAATGTATTCGACTTATTGCATTGAGTTTAGCTGAGTGATTCTGCTTGTAGTAACATCAGCCACTTTTTCTCCATTTAATGCCATTTAATGTATTTGACAAGCTGTGTCTTTTTGTTTGCTTATCGAGACAAAGCAGGGAAAGAAACTGTTAGTATCTGCTCTGGGAACGCTGCCACGGGGCAAGGCTAGCTCACCCTGCTCTGAAATGAGGATTAAGCTGTCACAGTAAAGTTAAAACAGCTCGGGGCAAAGCAGTACAATACACAATAAAACCTGACCTGATGTTTTGCACTGGGTTGACCACGTCTAACTGCTGAGCGACAGAATGCAGCCTTACCTTAGGAGACAGCTTAGACGTGAAGTCCCCTCCTAGGTCATCTTGGGGTGTGACCAGGCCAGAGGAGTTGTATACTTTGATCTTCAGATTGGGCAGAGGGTCCAGCAGAGGGGAGTTGGTCATGGGGATTTTGTCCGAAACGTCATGGAGAGCGTACACAGGACCGCGATACATGGCTGCAGCGTTGGTCAAGTCAGGAGGCGCGGTCAGAAGATCAGCTAGGGATGAGGCAAGGGGCAATGGCCAGAGAGAAGGAGGCAGGAGCGGTAAGAGAGAGAAGTAAGGGAATAACGTCATTATTAATACAGTACGACATACTTGGCCAAAATACATGGAGATTTCGTTGAAAGACTGTAGAGCAGGGGTCGGCAACTTTGATGATGGAGAGGGCTACTATTATTTCCACACTCACTCCAGAGGGCCACATTATACTGTCGGGCAGTTATCTCTGCATCGCCATTCTATGTCACACAAAAGTAGCAAAAATAGCAGATCTACAAGCTCAAAACGCATAGCAGTGTGACGCGTTTTGAGCTTGTAGATCTGCTATTTTTGCTATTTTTTAATTGGAACTGAGTTTTTTTTGTGCAATTTTTTAATTGGAATCCTGAAAAGTAAATGGTGTATTTAATTTCAAATGCATTTAGTTATACTTATGTTAACTTTATGAACTTAAATATATAGGTTGTTAAGCTACCTATATAGACTGAAGTAATTGAAGCGGGTCATGTTTGCATGTTTGGAATTGCAACAGCTGAAATCAATAATATATCAGTATTCCGATATTAACCTGCGGGCCGCATTACGTGAAGGTGGGGGCCGCATGTGGCCCCCGGGCCGCCAGTTGCCCAG
This sequence comes from Gymnoscopelus microlampas, assembly GCF_963454915.1. Taxonomy (NCBI): domain Eukaryota; kingdom Metazoa; phylum Chordata; class Actinopteri; order Myctophiformes; family Myctophidae; genus Gymnoscopelus; species Gymnoscopelus microlampas. The sequence continues at coordinate 29,213,842 of NC_139941.1, forward strand.
GTATGCTCTAGTCTAGAGGACCTGTGAAATGATCGTCCAGGTTCATCCACAGCATTCAGGTTACTGTGATGTAGAAGATGAGATATGTAGATCAGGGAGAAGTAAATCGAGATAATTTGATTAAAAAAACAGCTGCTGCAGTGTATGTCTGATCAGCTAAACGGAAGGATGGAAAAGAGTTATCTTATCTAACTTATCTAATAAGTTATCAGGGTCTTTCAGATTTCATTTTCACAACATCTGTCTGTACATATAATATATATCCTATATTTATATAAGAATATCGTATGATGAACCTCACTGCTGCGCGTCAGGTACTCCGCCCTTCTCTGACCACAAAAACACCAATTCCACTGACCCTGTTTATAGTGCTGGTGGCCATGGATTTGACATGAGGCACAGCCATGGCCCTGTAATTATTTTATTCAGCTATAACTGAATAGAAACCCTGCACTAGTTTCACCCAGGCGGCTAGCGTCGTTCTGCTTGGACTGTGCTAATCGCACACCTTTTTTTTTCTTCAATAATGATTCAGAAAACCACTCTCTAAGTGTGTGTCCTCATGCCCTACTAGGTGTGAGGCATGGCACTGGAACTTACAGAGTCCTCCTAGCAGGACGTACACCTAGATGGATAGCATGCAGATTCTGCTAATTAAACAGAATGTTCTCGATATCAAGTCCACCGTGGTTATTGCAATCCACCCCTTCCTCTCTCTCACTCCCGTCGCCTGTAGAATAGCATGTGTCATAATGTTACCCCGAGGCAAGAATATTCACAGAGTATCTGCTAATTAGCAGTCATGTTTTCATCTCAATCACTCTCTTAACGCCACAAGATGTTCAACACGCGACATGTTTGCCCTTGAGTTGTCGCGACTAATGCAACGTTAATTGCAAAACGCATCAGCATCTATCTGTCATGCCACACAATGCTCCGTGTCCCATGGTTATACCTTGACATTTGCATGTGTAGCGTTGCATGCTAAAGCACGCACACACACACACACACACACACACACACACACGAACGAGAACATGGACATTGCGTACAGTCCACCCGAGGGACAAACGTGCTCATATTCACTGTCACACAATCAAGCACCTCGTATGGCATACTACACATGCACACGAGCGGTGATTACATTATGTGTCTAAGTGGCTACATGAAGGGGAGGATGGACACTCTGAGCTTCCATTTTCCTCTCACGGTTAACCCATTAAGACCTGCCTGAGGCGATTCTTTATTTTTTTTTTCTAAATCCTAACAAAAAATAAAATAAAATTCAAGATTTTTGAAAAATAGCAGATCTACAAGCTCATAGCGCGGCACTCGGTGCCGCGCTATGAGCTTGTATATCTGCTATTTTTTAATAGCCAAAGAAATCATAAAATTGACACACAGATGCGTTCCCGGTCTTAATGGGTTAATCATTGAAAAGGTTAGCGTTAGCCGTGGGCCTGAACAAGGTGATTGGCTGATTAGTGTAACGTGCTCATCAACATGCAATGTCACAACTTACACGTAGAATGTGCCTGGAGTATAATGTTCTATGTTAGTGTTGTTTTCTAACTCATTTGTTAAGTCTGCCAGCGTGCTGTTTACATCTACAAGGCTCGATATCATGTGCTAAGCTAACGTTATAGAATGCTCCATAAAAGGGACTTGGGATTGTTTTGTCTATTTTTATACTATGCATTTTTCAACTTCAACCATTCTCACCATATCCTCTGTCTCCTGGTCATCTATGTTAAAGAAACGATGCTTTTTTCAGGGCTTGCTGTGAAAAACAAAAACCCTGGCCTAAGATGAGATGTATACTATAAGTCCTATAGTTAGTCTCCTCTCTCTCTCTCTCTCTCTCTCTCTCTCCACACACACACACACACACACACACACACACACACACACACACACACACACACACACACACACACACACACACACACACACACCATTAGATAGAAGTTCCTGAAGTCTTCCTTTGGGTGAACAAAACACAACTTGTGAACCACTGGGCGGAGGGAGGCAGCTTTTGGAGCCAGAAGCAGAGAGAGAGAGACAATGAGATGAGGGCGGTGTGTGTGTGTGTGTGTGTGTGTGTGTGTGTGTGTGTGTGTGTGTCGCGTCAGCTTGTCTGCTGTGTGAATCTACAGTACGTGCACCGCACCTCCCGCCCTCAGCTCATATACTTAGAGATGCTGAAGCTACAGTATGGACAAGGACCTGAGTGAAATATGACTCCACTTAAACAGAAAGATAGAGACAACTAATGTCTGCCTGGGATCTCACTGCAGCAGACAGACAGAGAGAGAGAGAGAGAGAGAGAGAGAGAGAGAGAGAGAGAGAGAGAGAGAGAGAGAGAGAGAGAGAGAGAGAGAGAGAGAGAGAGAGAGAGAGAGAGAGAGAGAGAGAGAGAGAGAGAGAGAGAGAGAGAGAGAGAGAGAGAGAGAGAGAGAGAGAGAGAGAGCTGCATGTCAGTGAATGGTGTCCATTTGAGACAGATGAATCACATACAGACAGTATGGATTGCCAGCTAGTGACACACTGATAGTATCAGCACCAGCGTAAAGCCAGCAGAAAGGAGGGCAAGGAGAGTTCTTCTGGTGGAGTTACACCCTCTTTCTTAGTTATGTCGCTGTCAAGCAGAAACCTTGAATCTCCAAATTTCCACTGTTTTATCTTTTTCCATTTCCTGAAAAGTAACGTTTTTTTGGGGGGGACATAGGAGCAGTGTTGCCAGATTCTGTGAGAGAAACAAGCAACCTAGGTCTAGGAAAACCAGCCCAAAAGAAGCCACTATGGGCCACATGAGCACTTTAACATAATACATCAGCTATTTGAAAATAGCAGATCTACAAGCTCACAACGCGTCGCGATGCGACGCGTTGTGAGCTTGTAGATCGGCTATTTTCAAATAAAATCTTTGCGGGGAAATTATAATAAGCAGATCTGGCAACCCCGCATAACAAGGTTTCCACCCGACAGTGAGACAGTGAGTAGCACATCCGTTATCACACACAGCGGGGTCAAACACATCCATCCAGAGGTGGAGGCATGGGCCGCTGTGACTGTCTGTAACTACGTACGGGACATGTGTACACACTGTGTTAGTGTCTAGATGGTATTAAACCAGATTACATTTGCCCTGCCCTGACAATAATTCTTCCTCTTACTACAGTATGGTGTTGTGGGGGTTCAGTCAGAGGGCATTTTCTTATTAGAGGACAAAGTAGGTTCCCTCGTTCTCCCCTCATCTCTCCTTCCAGCAGTGTTGTTTGAAGCAGATATAGCAATAATAATAATTATTATTATTATAATAATGAAAAAGCCTGTTATCATCATCATCAGTTGCATTAACCCATTAAGACCTGAAGCCGATTCTACAAAATGTCTTCTACATCCCAACAGTATTCTGGAAAAAAAACGTATGTTTCTACATCAGTGGTGCTCAAACTTTTTCATGTCAAGGACCCCCAAAATGATAGGTATTTGGCCGCGGACCCCCATCTCGAATTATGTCGTTCCAGGGACCGCCAGAAGCAACGATTTGAGTTACAAATGTTCGCTTAAAAAAAAAAAAAAATTCAACATACATTTTCTCGATTTTTCAAAAATAGCAGATCTACAAGCTCGTAGCGCGGCACTCAGTGCCGCGCTACGAGCTTGTATATCTGCTATTTTTGAATAGCCAAAGTGTAAAATAATGCTTTTTAGCTAAAAATCTAAAAATGACACAGATGCGTTCGAGGTCTTAATGGGATAATAGTGTAACAAGATGATAAATAATTTCCCCGCCCTGTGTCTGCCCTCACCTGATCTTGCCGTTTTGATGTTGACAGACTGGAACCCTCCGTTGAGCGCCGAGGTGTCGATGATGTCGGAGTCGAAGTCGCGGTGAGTCTTGCGGTACACGAAGAGCGCCACGATGACCGAGATGACCAGGCACATGATCACCGCGATGACCACGCCCACATACAGCGCCACGTCGTCCGTACTGGGGGCGGCTGAAGAGAGTCAGAGACAAAGATAGATAAGACACTTTGTATGCTTTATTATGTCACTCGTCACCACTAATACTGTACCTGTACAGAGGAAAATGGCTAAAAAGATTTCTCTTCTCGAAAGTAATTTTCAAACACTCATACTACAGAGAGAGAGAGAGAGAGAGAGAGAGAGAGAGAGAGAGAGAGAGAGAGAGAGAGAGAGAGAGAGAGAGAGAGAGAGAGGGGTTATTATACAAAGAGAAAAAATAAATTGGTACTTCTCAAGAAGAAATGTGCGCAAGCCAGAAAAATGTGTGAAAAAAATGGGCTAACACAGAAATGATAATCCCTCTCTCTTCAGGAAGCTGACACTGGACTATTAAGAACTATCTTAATGGGTCCTCTTGCAAAATAAGTTTTAAATAGCCATCCAACCTGGTATCTCACACTCATTCATCTACACGGAGACAGAGGGAGCGAGAGAGAGAGAGAGAGAGAGAGAGAGAGAGAGAGAGAGAGAGAGATACGTGTGGGTCGTGGGACGTCTTCCATAAAGGTCTGACACCAAACTTCTAAAAACGTAATTAGGCTGTTAATTATTTCCCAAGGCCCTATAACATCTTTCCTCCATTGTTCTGAACGTTGAATGGCACCTCGAACAGATTAGTCGTGGCTTTTTAGATTCAAGATCAATATTCTATATGAAAGCATTGTGCACATTTAAACCGGCGAGCTGATTAGCCTGGTAATGAGGGACCGAAATTCACAAGCTAAGACAGAGGTGCACCAGACATGAGAGGAATGGAGACAGAAGAAAAGGCTAGCTTAAAGGTTGGAGGGAAGAGGAAATGGAGAGGGAAGGAACGGAACGCGGAGGAGAGGCGGAGACCGCACGGCACAGGCGACAAAAGGGAGAATGAAGAAAGGAGACTTTAAAGAAGGCCGATAAAGTGGAGGACGAGGAAAAGAGGGCAAGAGGAAGAAGAGTAAATGGAACGCACTTGAACTTCAAAGCAGAAAAACAAACAAGCCTACATGAAACATGAAAGCCGCCAATGAAACTAGGTTTTATTTTTTTTTGTTTTTTTTCCTCTTCCAGGACTCTCTTTTCACACTTGAAGCACCACTCGTTAATCGCATCCTCTGTAGCCAGTGGGAGGGGATGAATACAGAACTGAAGGAATGCTCCTTTTCTTATAATCCGTCCTTAAAGTTGAGAGGCAGATAACAGGCTTTTTTTCCAGCTGCCTTTTTAACTGCCTGAGTCATATGCTGTGGGATTTGCTTGTTGTCATCTCACATGGAACAAGAGGAGAAAGCATGAACTCGATTATGCGTGAAACCCACTGCTTTGATGATGCACGCGCGGGCAGGCATCAATTCTTCATTGCATCACACACACACGCCTTCACACACTGACAAGCATGACACACATGTAACAGCCACAGCACAGAGGAACGGTCACTTAGGATGTACGTTCTTAACCTGCCACTTGAGGGCGCTATGAACCACTTTTTCTTTCTACACCTCACGGGAGGTGTGTGTGTGTGCACCCTGCAGAGGCAAGCCTATGGCGTCCTCAAATATTAATGTTTGAGACTGTGATGAGTGGACAGTAGTTTCAGAGAATAATTGATGTGCAGTTTTGCCCAGCAAAGGCATTTCTTCTTGAGAATTTGATTCTCAAAATCCCGATATATAACATCCACGTCTCGACTTTATCCAATTAGCTACTACGCCATAGGGATAGTTGTCACAAAAAGCTACTTTTTACATCTCTGTGGTCTCAAATCATGGCCAATGTCTGACATTGTGCTCTTCTACCTACGGTACCAATTACAGTTTTCTGCAAACCACGAACCCAGCTGCAGGGCGATTACAAGGCATTACAAGGCAATTGTATGTTCTGGTCTTTTATACTTGGTGATGATCAGAGTAAGAGCTTATTTATCACCATTATCTGCAACACCACCAGCATCATCATTCTTACCACCATCATCATCATCATCATCATCAACATCATCATCATCAGTTGCATTAACCCATTAAGACCTGAAGCCGATTCTACAAATGTCTTCTAAATCCAAACAGTATTCTGAAAAAAAACCTGTGTTACTATATCAGTGGTGCTCAAACTTGTGTCAAGGACCCCCATCTCAAAATATTTTGTTCCAGGGACCCCCAGAAGCAAAGAATAGAGTACAAAATGTTCGCTTTAAAGAATATATATTCAAAAGATTTGCACACATTTTCACGATTTTTCAAAAATAGCAGATCTACAAGCTCGTAGCGCGGCACTCGGTACTCACTTAGCTCACTAAAAAGTGACACAGATGCGTTCCAGGTTAACTCAAAGAGTGCTGTGATACCAACACATTCTAATGGCCCTTTTCTGCCAAAGGCTTTCATAGAGCTCAAGCAATGGATTCTAGTATTGCGATCTCCTCAGTAGAATGCAAATTCCTTACATCACAGCTCAACAACGTCACTGCCATAATGGACCAAGGAGCTACACAGGAGAGCAGGGCCGACTCCTATATTTCTTTATTATTTGATATAGAGGCTTATTTCTTAACACTGGGAATGTGATGACACTTTGGGATCAGTAAAGTAGGCTACAGCCTGTTGTCTGTGTGTGTTTGTGCTTAAGAAATAAAAATCTGTACAGTATTTCTGCTCTTAAACCTCCCCCCTCTTTCTCTCTCTCTCTCTGTTTGGTTTTTGTCACAAGTGGGTAACCTACATACAACCTGCACTGTTGTTGTCCTTTGCAATTCATATTGCCTATTTCTCTGCTCTCCTGCCTGTTCTCAATAGAATTGGTTGGTTTTTTTTGCCACCAAAACCAGCTCAGCCAACAGCTTAAATAACAAGGGAACCAGGAGACCTGGTACTGCCAGACCCCTAATGGTTGAACTCTGAATGGCCAGACTTCGCATGACGTGTGTGCAGAGGAAAAGAGGGACAGACCGACCGACCGACCGACCGACCGACAAAGCCTCACGTAGGCCGACCCCCTGGGTCTGGCAAATATTGTAATAGTGCTACTGGTGGTGGCCGCTACGATGCTTCATCGATCCGCCACCTCTGAAATACCACACAAGTGATACAATCCACAAAAACAATAAATACACAACACACAATAATCAACGGCCATAATCCATCAGCCAGACAAAGTCACATGTCCAATAGGAATTTAATTAAAGGTAGGGTAAGTGGTCATTTTTGGTTGAAACAAAACAAAAAAGGTTGAAAGGTTAAAGCACTATTTTTCTGATAGTTATCATTGCTATAGTGTGTTAGTGTGCATGTATTGTATGTTTCAGCAGTGCTTTTGCCTCTTCTGCTTGATTGATTTATTCATCTTGCCATTACATACAGTACAAACAAGAACTGGTCAAACTCATTCTATTGTATTTGCCTGTCTGATGTTCTTGTACCACCTGGTAATCTTGCATGATAGCCTGTCTTTTCCAAAATGATTAAAGAAGACAAAGTTGGAAAAGGGGAGTGAACATGGCTTTGCACTCTTGACCTGACACAGAACAGTGAGTACTTGTTCTAGACAGAATGACACAGTGAACACGAGTGGAGAAAGTAGAAACCCTGACAACTATGACAGCTATTTAAAATACACTCACATAGTTTCTCTCTCTCTCTCGCGCGCGCTCGCTCGCTCGCACGCACGCACGCACACACGCACACAGAAACACAGTTTTCCTACCATTGCACACATACTATCAGCGAAACACTGGCATGCACTTGGGCACACACATACACATGAACATATTACGTAATATAGAAAATATATGGTACATCAACATAAACACAGAAACACCCTCACCACCTACTGTACACACACACACACACACACACACACACACACACTCACGCGCGCACACACACACACACACACACACACACACACACACACACACACACACACACACACACACACACACACACACACACACACACACACACACACACACACACACACACACACACACACACACACACACACACACACACACCCATTTCTTTCCATTCCTCAAGTCAATCAGCTGCATCTGTGGTATGCTCTCTCCCTCTTGTACGTGATGAGTGGCTCCATGTCCAAAACCCTCAGCCACAAGCCCAGGTAAATTGGATTTAGATTAAAACATGTGACTCTGATGAACACAACAGGGAACAATTGAATAATGATCAATCATGTGGGAGATGGAGGGACGTTCAGACAGCCCATCTGTGATGTCCTCTAAAGTACTATCTGACAGCCCTCTGTAGGAGGGACAATGTTTGCTAAAGGTCAGCACGCACACACGTACACATGCACACACGCACGCACGCACGCACGCACCCACGCACGCACGCAAGTGCACGCACGTGCACGCAAGTACGCACGCACACACACACACGTACAGACGCATGCAAAACACCCGTATTGGTTGTATTGATCTTTGATGTTCTAATTAAGACACTATGCAGACAGCTGACATACACAGAGCTAATGCTGTGTAAGTGTGTGTGTGTGTGTGTGTGTGTGTGTGTGTGTGTGTGTGTGTGTGTGTGTGAGAGAGAGAGATGACATTTTAAAACAATGTTTTTCCTCTAAATGGGTCAGGTGGAACGCTGACTTGTGACACTGAGTGATTCTCGTTTGTGTTTCATAGTTAACTTTTATGTGTGCATGTTTTTAGATTCAGAGATATTGCCTGTGTATGGGATTAAATGTGTGTGTACAGTATGTATTGTGTACCTATGCTCTATGTCACGCGCGCACACTCGTGCACACAGACACGCACACGCACATGCACGCGGACCCATAGGCGATTTTAGCCTCTGTCAGGAGGGGGGGGGGGCAAGATTTTGTCATGGCAGGGGCGGATTAAACCCTTAGTGGTGCCCGACCGTTTCGGTGCACACAAAAAAAACACCATCTGTGAGGAAGTGCAAAGTATGGTATGGTTAACTTGGTACACTATGGAAATAACACCAGTCAGAGAATCCTTTATACCAGACAGTTGCATATTAAAGGAACTGAGTCGAGCACAGGCTACAGATAATGTAGCAGTTCTACTGTATCTGTAAATAGCAGGTGGGCTGGGGCTCACAGATCAACAAATTGTCAACAGACTACAACACTACAAATCTACTGTCGCCAGTATGGCTAATACGGTGCAAATACATCATCCTATAAACATGTGAACACTGAATAAAAACGGTACTCCATCTGCAAACTAGCCTACTTAACCCATTAAGACCTGAGGCGATTCTTAAAACAGTTTTTGGAAAAAACAAAAAAAACATTTTTTTTTCAAGATTTTTCTAAAATAGCAGATCTACAAGCTCAAGATACGAGCTTGTATATCTGCTATTTTTGAATAGCCTAAAGAAATCAAAAAATGACACAGATGCGTTCTCGGTCTTGAGCAAATAAAACAATTAAACTTGCAGACAGTTTCAAAGTTAGCAAAACAAACAATGTAACTAATACATTTACTGTATGTAACATTCCATGTAAGTGTCACAGCTTGCTTACGTGTCATATCCTTCACACACATGTCTGGGTGATAGATAGACAGTTATTATTGTAGTTTGATACATTTTCTGAGGAAAAAAACTATGCTCGTTAACTCCCGCAGGGCAGAGCAGAGATCAAAGAGAGAGAAAGAGCTCCATGACGTCACCTTGTCAACGCCTTGCTAAGTACCTAGCAGGCTTTCATTTCATACACAATCTATTTACAGTAATGCCACTTGTATGTGAATGACAAATACGTATGAGATCTCAATAAATAGATAGATTAATCAATCGGAAAAAAGTGGGGGCAAATGCCCCCCTGCCCACCCTATAAAATCGCCACTGCACAAACCAATCAGCATGGATCCCTACCTACTGCTCCTCGCTGTTATTGGGTTTACCGTATGGTCCTATGTACAGGTTTAATGTTTAATGGCGGACTAAAACAGGATAGCTCAGCTTATCTTGGCTCTATCTCCTGTGTGATCTGCGTCCATGGCGGAGCTGTGCACAATCACTAATTGAAACTCATTCAACTGCTTGTTTTGATATTGCCTGGCAACATGAACTGTGGTCCTGGCACCTGGCAGGCTCAGTTGTTCGAAAGGATGGGATGACTGGTGGGAGGAGAAGAAGGGAGGGATGTTCTTACTTTGTCTAACTGTGTCAACCAAATGTGGCAATATCGAAAAACAAGGCATCATGTACAGTAGCTAACCTGATGTTAAAATATATACTGTAGAGATGCTATGACTGTAGTTAGTCCATCACACCCGGACCAAGGAAAGAATTCTACATCTACATCCACTTGTGGCCTTTACACGGTCATATTTTTCATTCAATCTCTCAATAGCATCCCAGGCTGAATTACCTACCTCTCAACAAATGGTTCATGAAAGAACAAACACCCCATAAAAGCGTGTGGCCCTTATCAGCCAGGTACTTTCATTCATAGGGACATGAAAACCCTTGCCAGACTGCCTCAACTACTCTTCTTACAAAGACACTTCTGTGTCAGAGACCCTGGCAGAACACACAACTGCAGTACTTCTTATTTTCTCAATGTCAAAATAAAAGCCTGTGCAATATAAAGGATTGGCACATAATTTATCCAACCGAACACCAAAATGCATAAATGCAGTATAAAACAGGCACTAACTAATAAGTAACCATAATGGACATAATATGTCCATTGTTGTCTCTAGTAGACAACAATGGTCACCATGGCAACTTGTCTTGATGAGAGTGTCAGTTGCTCTCAACGTGAATTTGAAAACTCTTTCTTTATATACAGATTTATATACAGATTATACTTGAGTAACGAGGTGTCCAATGTTAATGTAGTGTCGTAAAAGAACGATTTTCAGATTTTAAATATTTATAGTTCCTCCCAAAAAATACTTAAGTATTGTACACCAGTGGTATTTATTTACTATCAACTTTTTTTCCACAGACATGGATAAGTCTTGTCTGCCACTGACACATTTGTTCGTGTACGGACACATTGATGACCCCTGGTTGAGGGGCTTCTACAGAGCATACCTTCAAAAAGCGTCTTCACTTCTGCCCATAGTGGCCACCACCACAAAGACAAAAAGTTGAACCACATGTCAGGGAAATGCTATTTCCTCTCGCTGCTTCCTCAGCCCTGGGTAGGCAATCCAACCTCCACGGAGCGCCGCCGCCTTTCTAGTTTATTCTTGGTTGCAAGCCGGTGTCATGCACCCAAAATGTTAAGATAAACAAGGCTCACAGCACGTTGCAAATAACTCAGGCATACAGTACAGTATGTGTGCCTGCTTTCCTTGCTGTCTTTTTTCGTGCAACGCAGATACAAAACTGAAACAGCCAGAGCTTGATTCTTTCATCAAGCATTGTGTTAAAGGTTTTATGGACAGTAAGTGTGAATGCAAATTTAGGGTAAAAGTGCTTTTATTTTCAGCCAAATGAGAATAATTATATTATATTCAAATGTTTTATTGGCATTTGCTATTACAATAAAAATTCAACCGTTTTGATTACCTTATTAGTCCTGCTATTTTCCAGCTTTAACCCATTAAGATCTGGAACGCATCTGTGTCACTTTAGATTTCTTTGGCTATTCAAAAATATATATTTTTTGTTTTTCAAAAAACTGTTAGGATTTAGAAAACATTTTAAAGAATCGCCTCAGGTCTTAATGGGTTAAATATGTGATGGCTGCTCAGATCGTTATGAGGAGGCCTTGGGTGGAGCAGTTAGGGGTGTCTTGCTCAGGGACACTGCCCGGGGCCAGGAGGCGAACCAGTAACCTTCTGAATACTAGTACACACCAGAGACGGCTTATATTTACCCACTAAGCTTTTTATTTTTATTTTTATTGTGTCACCTTCAGATTCAGATTCAATGTCACATAACTGGTTTACAGGTGTGCAAAAGTAGTTTCTCTCATACAAGTTCATATGATTTGTTCTTCCAGGAAAGACAGCTGCATTTAAAACCATTTACGGGCAGGCATCATAGACTCCCACAGACACCTCTGAAGATAAATGGAGAGCCGCTTATCGCAACGGGAGACATGAGAGAAAGCATGCCGATAACGAATAATAAATATAATGCACGAGGACAGCTTTGAGGAGGAGTGCAACAACACAAAGTCCCTGAGTGTCTACATTTTTCAATGGAAGAGTATGGAGACCACCTCCAACCACTGCAGATGGGCTAGTTATATTGTATTTAAACATAAACTACCATCACATGTTTTATTCATTAAAATAAGTCCCGGATTATAGCTTCAATTGCGGATGGAGAGGGGCATTGGGGGAGGGAGGGAGAGGATGGATGCAAATGTAGCAGGGCCAGGATAGCAAGGAAGGCATTTTTTATTCCCTCTGCTAATGATTAAGGGTTTTCACCACCAGGCACCTGTCAGTCTACCCTTTGCCTTATTCAGGTGATGGTGAGCCATCCTTATCCCAGCTCCTCTCCAAAGTCACTAGTTTTTACCACCCGGTAATGATGCACATTCTTCCCAGTTAATTCACCTGCTCATGCACCTGCAACCCTGTTCAAACCCAGGAAAAAAAAGAGTTACCCATTTTTGTTATGTTAATCCTGAACTTGTGCGCTGTCCCCTGTTTGTGTACATGCTGTGTTTGTTTGTGAGCATCATAAGCTTCCGATGGGTACGTGGTTGTAACAATGCAATATACTGTAATCCAGCCTAGAAATATGGAATAAAAACAGTGCTATGTTCGATGCAGAGTTGATAGTGTGAATGAACTTAGTAAATTTAGTATGCATTTTGTTCATTAATATACGTCATAAATAGCCAGGATGCTAGGTGCTCATGGTTAGTTCCCTGATCAAGACATCCTACGATACATGGTATATTGTTACTGACTCATAAGTCTCGCGTGTCCAGACTGTTGCCTACCACAATTTTCAAATGCTTCCGGTCATACAGTATGGAGCATGGAAGCTCTGTTCATGAGCAAGCGATAAAGCGGATGTGAAGCCTCCTCCACACTTCTGTTTCGGCTTTACAGTCGTGCAAATTTATCCTAATACAAATCAAAATCATCTGAGCATATAGCTTGCTGCTTAGCAGAAATGGAAATTAAAAAATAAAATGTAAAGATATTTTAAAATATATTGTGAACGGGTGCCAGGCAGCAGATGCCAGATGCCAGCTTCCGTGTTCGGGAGGTATAGTTCCAGACTCTACAGTATATAGCATTCTGAGATTGTGGAATACTACTCTGTGTCATTTTTATATTTCATTGGCTATTCAAAAATAGCAGATATACAAGCTCATAGCACGGCACATCTTGTAGATCTGCTATTTTTGAAAATGTGTGAACATTCGTGGCAAAATCTTGGATTATCTATTTTTTAAAGCGAACATTTGTAAAATATTTAGTTCCAGGAACCTCCAGAAGAAAAGATTTGAGTTAAAAATGTCTGCCAAAAAAAAGGAAAAAAATCTAATATTTGCACAACTCATGATTTTTCAAAAATAGCAGATCTACAAGCTCATAGCGCGGCACCGAGTGCCGCGCTATGAGCTTGTAGATCTGCTATTTTTGAATAGCCCAACGAAATCTAAAAATGACACACAGAAGAGTTAAACCATAAAAACAACTACTTGTGCCTCAAACACACCGTCAGAGATGCAGACAATTGACCTCCCGTGACATCCCTCGTCTAACCGAAAATAACACTAATAGATAGAACCTGGTGTTTGTTCTGTAGTGCAAAATAAACAAGACCAGAAGTCATGGACAACGAAACGCCATAAGACTCCAAGTCCAAGAAGAAAACACACAACAAAAACAGAAATGACATGAGTGGGAGGAGGAGGAGAAAGAACGTGGAAAGGTGGTAAAACATAAAATATCAACTCACATGTATATCCCACATCACTCTTTTCTTTTGCCTCAGTAGACATCTGAAACAAAGAACCTTGGAAGCGAGAGAGAGAGAGAAAGAGAGAGAGAGAGAGAGAGAGAGAGAGAGAGAGAGAAAGAGAGATTGTGAAAGAGAGATGGATGGAGGAGAGAGAATGATGAACACAAAATGAAATGAATCTCAAACAAACACAAACAACCAAAGGCACCAAGAACAAAAAAGGTAAACAACTATCTGAAGCTTTCATTATAGAACGTAGTGTTCTCATGTTGAGTGGTCTTGTGTTGAGTGGTCTTAGCAGGCAGACTGTGGGTCTACAACACAGGCACGAATGCTGATGTTCAGGAGCAGACTGTGGGTCTACAACAGGGATGGTCTGCTGATGTTCTGATGTATAATTGAAGCGTCGGTGTATAATTGATAAAGGCAACACAAACCTGGTGAGACTTACTGAATGCTACAGGGTACAGGAACAAGGTTAAGTGGGGTAACGTACAAACCCACACGTGTGCAGGCATACAAACCCAAACACACATACTGTAACTGTGAAGAGCAAAGGTGTTTTTTTGTTTGTTTTTCAAATTTTCAAATCACTAAATAAAATTATTAATGAAAAAAGAGATGGTAGCGGGCAATGTGTCATCCAGAACATACAGCATTCATAATACAAACATACTTATGACAGTAAAATGAATGACACAAATTATCTTAAAACAAGCAGACAAGCATTTGTGCAAAAAGAACAGAAAATGGACAGAAAGACAGAAGTGAATGAACAAACTCACAGAAAAAGAAACAAAATGAGTGAGTGAGAGGTAGGAGGAGACACTGAAAGAAACTTTAAAAATAAACTAGAAAAGTTGTAGATAATTGGAAAAGTATTTTGGAATATCAGAAATACTGATACATCTTGATCACATGACTTAAGGGATAATGTGTACCGAATGTTACCCCTTAATGCCCCTTAATCTCATGTACAACGCGCTGATATTCTTCTTGCACCTTAATGACTATATCATGTAGAGTATATACCAGCTGCTATGCTCGTGCACCTTACTGTATGTCTAACTATATTACCCCCCCCTTCTTTTTTTTCTCTTTCTGGAAACAACAAAAAAAGATGGAGCTTGCACAAAATCAAAATTGACAATTGTGACAATAAAGATGATTCTGATTTCTGTGAGTTTCGGACAAAAGCTGTAGGAGTTCTAGCAAAATGTGTGTTTTGAAGAAATGGCGGCGCCAGCAAAGTTTCACGCCGATCAGTCCAACGGTGCCAGAGATTAGCTGTTCACAAACACACACACGGATGGATGGACAGGAGCGAAAACATAATCCCTGCGTGGCATATATGGAGGGAATCCAGGGGAAAAAAAGATTTTGATTGTACAACCTATGCACAATGTGAAGCAAGCTATTATAGCGCCACCATGAGGCCGATTTGAAAGGTTTGGGGTGTTGGTTCTTCCTCAGGCCTACTGGGAGTGTGCATGCAATGTTTCATGGTAATTGGACGCTGTGTTCATGATTTGTGGCATTTTGTGGAAAACGGGCAGAGTTGAAGACTATATATTGTTACACGCACTCGCATACACACACACACACACACACACACACACACACACACACACACACACACACACACACACACACACCAATCATAATAGTTACTGAGTGAAATGCCACGTTGAGTGGGATGACAAATCCTTAAGCGAGGCTGCTTGGGGATCGATCGATACTGTATGTCAGTAAAATGTAAACAGGCTGAGTGATAGAGGGAAAAGAAAAAAATATATATACAGTATATAAATCGAACACACGACTTTGACTTTTTACTCTGACAAATACACACACACACACATACTGGGGACACTCAAAATGGGGTGAGAGTGAGGTCAAATGGATTTTCAGCACTCAGGTTCTAATAGGACAACTTCAGAGAGAGAGGGGGGGCGTGGGGGGGGGGGGGGTGTTAGGCTGCGACCAAGTCAGATAAAGAGTGTTTGACCAGAAAGGGGATTGACGGACAGAGAGAGAGAGAGAGAGAGAGAGAGAGATAGAGAGAATGGCAGATAGAAAAATGGAGGCAGGTTGTGAGAGCGAGAGAGAGGGAGAGAGAGAGAGAGGGAGAGAGGGAGAGAGGGAGAGAGAGAGAGAGAAAGAGAGGGAGAGAGAGAGAGAGAGAGAGAAAGAGAGGGAGAGAGAGAGAGCAGCGAAGTGCTTTTTGAGCAGCCTTTTTCCAAAAGCCTTGGCAAAGCCTCCCTTTTATTTTCTCACTTCCACCTCTCATCATTGAAGCTGTGTTGAGGAACTAAAGTACTGCTAAGGAACTGAGGTTAGTGGGACAGACCGGCACACGGTTTGACCCAACTTAACCACATGAACCCCAGCATCCCTTTCCTGTGTGTGTCGTAATGGGCGAAAAGTGTGTGATTTGGTGTGGGAAAAAAAGGAGGGGACCAAGTATAGACCCCTGGGTGACCCTGTTTAATGAACTATACATGGTTTAAGAAGTGGATAGCAGCTCATTATTTTCACCACTCATCCCATGATGTGATTCTGCTGTGAAAAGTAAGTCAAATCTTCGAAGCGTCGAATAAAATGAAAACTTTTATTCCAACCGACACGTACATATAAATGATTTAGGCCGCTTCATTAATGCTAAAGCCTGAGTTATATGCTTGGTTGCGCATCGCCGTGTCGCGCACAGAAAATAGCTAATCTACAAGCGCAACCATACAGGCTCAACGTGAGTGAAGCTTGAGAGAAATGCATTGGATGATTATTATTTCATACTGCCACTGGATCCATGTTGCTATGACACGTAGCTGTATTGCTTTGGGGGACATCTGACACAAGGACACACACACACACACACACACACATACTCACACACACACAGACACACATGCGAACGCATACATTATGGTCATAGATTCCTGCTACAGGAAACCATTGAAACATTACTGCAGACATAAAAACCCAAGACTGTGCGTTCCGTTTCAGAGACAGGAAATCAATCAGGGGAAATGAGCCTAAATCTATAGCTCTCTGGGTTTGATTCCACTAGATCCTATGGCTCCGTCTCACAGGCCTCAGGGAATTCCTCCTGATGATACACTATATGCTTTAGTGCAGTGGTTCTCAAAGTGGGGTCCGGGGACCCCCAGGGGTCCTTGGGGGGGTTCCAGGGGGTCCCCAGCAAAATGGGTTAATATGGCATCACAATATTTTTTTCCTTTTATACTTTGGCTATTCAAAAATAGCAGATCTACAAGCTCGTAGCGCGGCACCGAGTGCCGCGCTACGAGCTTGTAGATCTGCTATTTTTGACAAAACGTCAACATTTGTGCAAACCTTTGAATATGTATATATTTTTAAGCGAACATTTCTAACTCAAACCTTTGCTTCTGGGGGGTCCCTGGAACAACATATTTTGAGATGGGGGTCCGCGGCCAAATACATATCATTTTGGGGGTCCTTGGCATGAAAAAGTTTGAGAAGCACTGCTTTAGTGCATAGCAGTGCTTCAGGCTGGCGGCAGAGTACTGCACATAACACACCTTACTGTATGTCAATATTTCACATAAAGGCACGGTAACATGGATCACATAAAGGCTATTATACTGTACTACACTATCATTTATTAGATTCCATAATTATACTAGGCTAATTTTATCGTCAGAAGTAGGCTATTTTGACAGTTTATCCCCTGGATAAATGAACTTTATTATTATCATGTCTTTATTCATCAGGTATCTTACAAACATGACAGCAGGGGACACCAGTCTTGAAAAAGTATTTTCTTCTTCGAGGAAAATGTCTCTGTAGCTGCCATGTTGTTTATGAGCAAAGCCTAATTAGGATTGATGGCACAATTACAGTAAACATCTATGTGAGTTTATGTATGCAAAAGATCAATTATATGATCTGTCTTTCCAACTTACTCACCCTGTTGCCCCCCCCAACACACACGCGCGCACACACACGCACACGCACACGCACAAACAAACACTCACACACACTCCCTCTCGCCACTGCTTTCTGCGATTACACTGAGCACAACACGTTATTTTCCCTACAAGTCAACACATAAAAGTTGTCTTGGTCTTGGAAAAACCCACAATTACCACATTTATGACACGGACTGCATTCTCCTTGCGGCCGCAAGATTGCTATACTGCCTCTCTCATCGGTGTCAAAAATAAATCACTAAATACTTGGGAGACTTTTTTTTGGCCAATTATGCCAGCTCATTATTTGTCATTATCTCCCAACGCAACGCTCCCATCAGATAAGTGCTTTTGACTCGGGCTGGTGGCGGTGCACAAAAGCAGTTAACCCATTAAGACCTGTAACTGTATCATTTTTAGATTTGAGCTAAAAAGCATTATTTTACACTTTGGGCTATTCAAAAATAGCAGATATACAAGCTCATAGCGCGGCACCGAGTGCCGCGCTATGAGCTTGTAGATCTGCTATTTTTGAAAAATCGTGAAAATGTGTGCAAATCTTTGAATATATATATTTTTAAAGCGAACATTTTTACTCAAATCTTTGCTTCTGGGGGGTCCCTGGAACAAAACATTTTGATGGGGGTCCGCGGCCAAATACATATCATTTTGTGGGTCCTTGACATGAAAAAGATTGAGCACCACTGATACAGAAACATCATTTTTTAAGAATACTGTTGAGATTTAGGAGACATGTAGAATCGGCTTCAGGTCTCAATGGGTTAATTCACGGTGACATTTAAAAGAAAAAAAGAACATAATAAATCATCCGCCATCTGCCTATTGTTGTGTTGAAAGTACAGGAGGTGTGATTCTAAAGTACGAGATGGAGGACTAAAAAAAGAAACACCCAGGAGGTGACAAAAGAGGAATATACAGGTACTGTAGGGGAAGAAGAAGGAGGCAGAAAGGGTGAGTGCATGTGAGAGCGATGGGGACGACGAGGAGCGAGCCACAATGCAAATAGGAGCAAGGATAGAACGCAGGAGGCAGAAGGACATTATGCAGGAGCATGATAGTGTGGAGAAGGAGAGGAATAGGCCGGAAGAATCAGAGCAAGAGTGGAATTGAAAAGTACAGGACTTGAAAAAGAAGGAGAAGTGAAACGGCTCGTCCGGGGTGGGGGGGGGGGGGGGGTATGAAACGTGGGCAGCAGCTTTGAAGTTACAGTATATAACCCATTAAGACCTGAGGCGATAAAAAAAAAAAAAAAAATCCTAACAGTTAAAAAAAAAAAAAAAAAAGTCAAGATTTTTCAAAAATAGCAGATCTACAAGCTTATAGCGCGGCACTCGGTGCCGCGCTATGAGCTTGTATATCTGCTATTTTTGAATAGCCAAAGAAACCTAAAGTGACACAGATGCGTTCCAGGTCTTAATGGGATAAATGGGAATGAATTCTGTACAACAATATGTCAACGTCAACTCCGTTTTCTTCGATAACCCAAATCCCTGTTCCATTTACAAGTGAACACTTGTATTTTTTACTATGCATCTCCCATATAGCCCCACCGGAGCTATTTATCAACCACATAAACCCTAGCGTCCCTATTCTGGTCATGGCATTGTGGTGAAAATAGGTGAACATTCGGCGAAAAATAGCTAATCTACAAGCTCTACGACACGTCACATTATGAGCTTGTAGATCCGGCATTTCAGGCGAAGATGTGGTGTAGAGAAAGAAAAGGAGAGGACCAAATACAGACCCCTGGGGCACCTCGGTCTAAGGAAGTCTATGGTTTATGTCAGTGGTTTTCAACCAGTGGTCCGGGGACCACCAGTGGTCCTTGGGGGGGGTGCCAGGGGGTCCCCAGCAAAATTATTTAACATAGTGTCACAATCATTTTAACCACTTAGCTTTGGCTATTCAAAAATAGCAGATCTACAAGCTCATAGCGCGGCACCGAGTGCCGCGCTATGAGCTTGTAGATCTGCTATTTTTGAAAAATCTTGAAAATGTGTGCATAGCCTTGATATATATATATATATTTAAAGCAAACATTTTAACTCAAATCTTTGCTTCTGAGGGGGTCCCTGGCACAACATTTTCAGATGGGGGTCCGCGGCCAAATGTAAATCAATTTGGGGGTCCCTGGCATGAAAAAGGTTTGAAAACCACTGGTTTATGTGGCTAAAAATTCACAACCCCAGTACCCCCGCCATACCAACTCTTCACACTTGAAACATCAAACATTCAAACATTGAAGATGTCGTGTGCTATGGCCCTGAAAGAGAGAGGGAGGGGCCAGTCCTGCTGAACTCACTTTGCATGCAGAGTCCGTCGGTGCAGTTCTGAGACAGGAGCACCAGTCCGTCACAGTCCTTCCCTCCGTTCTTGGGAGCGGGGCTGTTGCACTCTCTCCTCCTCCACTGGGTGCACTCCGTCCCACATGCTGACCACTTACTCCAGTCTGTCCACTCGCCATCCACTACACAGCAGAGAGGGAGAGAGAGGCATTTGAAGTGAAACGTTTGTAAACTTCAAAGTATATTAACCCATTAAGACTTGAGGCCGATTCTTACTTGTGTCTTCTAAATCCTAACAGTTTTCTGAAAAACATATGTTTCTATATCAGTGGTTCTCAAACCTTTTCATGTCAAGGACCCCCAAAATGATATGTATTTGGCCGCCGACCCCATCTCAAAATATTTTGTCCCCCCCCCCCCCCAGAAGCAAAGATTCAAGTTAAAAATATTCGCTTTAAAATAATATAAATATATAAATTTGCACACATTTTCTCGATTTTTCAAAAATAGCAGATCTACAAGCTCATAGCGCGGCACTCGGTGGCGCGCTATGATCTTATAGATCTGCTATTTTTGAATAGCCAACGTGTAAAATAATGCTTTTTAGCTCAAATCTAAAAATGACACAGATGCGCGTTCCAGGTCTTAATGGGTTAAAAAACGAATACATGAACAAAGTAAAAAGAAGCAGAGTGCTGGACACACCATTTCTCAATACCAAGTACGCAATGGGGGGGATGTCTGAAATCAGTTTTCTCCAAGATGGGATGACTGCGTGATCACCCGGTGCAGCTCGCCTCTCTAATGAGCTGTGTGTGTTTCAGTCAAAACAGCAGGACCTCGCGTCTCCGAAAATGTCGGAGCAAATTCTCAAGTAGGTTCTGTCTTGATAAATCGACTGCAGATTTGGCGGTAGAACAACTAAACTCTCTGTGTTTTGTGACACAACTGCAGTAGTATTTAAAACAATTGCTTTGCAATTTCTCCTCCGCCATGGCTGCTGGTTGGGGCGAAATGCATTCTGGGATATTTGGCTGTCCTAAGTCACCTCCCGATCTATCCTCGATAAGGCGGGTGGATCAAGTTCACATCCGGACAAGTACAGATTGATATAGCTATTGAGAAACGATCATTACAATCGAATGAAGCCTGAAATACTAAACCACAACAATAGAGTAGAGTAGTGGTTCTCAAACATTTTAATTTGAAGGACCCCCGGCTTGAACCCTTATAACTCTGAGAGTGTACATTTGTACACTCTCAGAGTTACAGACACATAGGGGAGCATTTGGTTCATATCAATCATTTAGCTGGGGACCCCCTGGAACCTCCCCCCCCAAGGACCCCTGGAGGTCCACGGAACCCCACTTTGAGCACGACTGTAGAGTAGAGTATAGGCGTACCGGTGCATAGTGTGGTACAGGCCAGTTTCTGTATGGCTTGTCCGTCGCAGGGCAGTCCTCCGTTCAGAGGGGCGGGGTTGGTGCAGCTCCGCGTGCGTTTCTGGAAGCCCCGACCACAGCGGCTGTTACACACTGACCACTCCGTCCACGTTGACCAACCGCCATTCACTGTGTGGCAGAAGACAAAGTACATTCATCGGTCAGTCATGGTTTGCTAACCGTTGCCGTTACATTAACCCATTGAGACCTGGAACGCATCTGTGCCACTTTTTTGATTTGAGCTAAAAAGCATTATTTTACACTTTGGCTATTCAAAAATAGCAGATATACAAGCTCATAGCGCGGCACCGAGTGCCGCGCTATGAGCTTGTAGATCTGCTATTTTTGAAAAATCGTGAAAATGTGTGCAAATCTTTGAATATATATTGTTTTAAAGCAAACATTTTTAACTCCAATCTTTACTTCTGGGGGTCCCTGGAACAAAATATCTTAGATGGGGGTCCGCGGCCAAATACATATAATTTTGGGGGTCCTTGACATGAAAAAGTTTGAGCACCACTGATATAGAAACATACGTTTTTCAGAAAACTGTTGGGATAGAAGATTAAGAATCGTCTTAATGGGTTAAATCTATTTGAGTTATGAAATGAAATGTATGTGCTGAATTAGTGAACCCCCGCCCCCGGCAAACATATATTCACACCGCCTAAAAGCGAGAGAGAAAGATAAATGAAGACAGTGAGGAGAGAAAGAGGCATGGGGCGAGTGAGAGAACTTATAATTAATTGACATGTCAGGAAAATGTGTTTGAGTTAATTTCCCCTGCTCTGACAGCTGCGTTATAGCCCAGTGGGCACTACCCACACCTCTCCTAGTGACCAATTAGAAATGAGCCATGAGGGACCCATACCACATTCTCTTGACACTGGTATTTTACTGTCTTCCATTGTTTCATTATTTCACTGTTTCTCTTCTCTTCTCTTCTCCTCAGACCCTATATATACAGTACGTAGAATTATATGTTCTGTTTCTCTGCCCTCTGATTTACCTCCTCTCCCTGTCAACAGTGTTATCCAGGCTCTTGTGGAGCAGAGAATTGTTTACCAAAGATTGAACAATCGATTTTGGTAAGGTTACATCAGTGTCCATCCATCCAGTCTCTACATGTCTCCCCACACACACACACTCACCTACACACATAAACACATTATACACAAGTGTTCACTGCAGTGGAACACCTACAGTACTCCATTGCCCCTGCAGCATGAGCTTTTCAATCCAAAATAACTCTTGTGTGTGCACGTAAATGTGTGTAGGTATGTTTGTTTTAAGTAACGTTCAATGCTCAGTGTTCAGGAGCTCGAAATATGTTTCCCATTCTGTCATGCTGGACTGGCACTAAAGACAAACACACAACAAAGTACACCAGCTGGGTTAGGCTATTCTCCAAACTAATGCTTTCTTTTGTGCTTTCTTCTTCACTTCGAAGCTTTTTAAAACAACATTTGTATTTATTTTGAGTTTGTTGTATATAGTTCCAATCCTACACAAGATGCTTTAAAATGTCTTTTGTTGTGTAACTCTGCCTGCACAGACATTTGGAACACCCAAGTGCTTTAATTTCAGAGCTGAAGTGTGATTGGTGGGCTTTAATTGGACGGGGTCATGGGTGAAGAGGGAACAACCAGGCCTGGTCGCAAAGACTCTTTCTTTGTTGGCATGGCGATTGAGCCAATTACACATGCCAGATGGGTCCTGGCCTGTCTGATTGATGTGGTTGGTTATGAGGATATTATGGTTGGACTGTCCTAGGTAGCATCTGAATAGGTTTGTATCCCAGATTGGAAGAGTGTCAAATAATAGTTAACCCATTAAGACCTGGATGAAGTCGATTCTACAAATGTCTTCTAAATCCCAACAGTTCTCTGAAAAACATATGTTTCTATATCAGTGGTGCTCAAACTTTTTCATGTCAAGGACCCCCAAAATGATATGTTTTTGGCCGCGGACCCCCATCTCAAAATATGTTGTTCCAGGGGGTCCAAGAGGCAAAGATTTGAGTTAAAAATGTTTGCTTTAAAAATATATATATTCCAAGATTTGGACACATTTTCACGATTTCTCAAAAATAGCAGATCTACACGCTCGTAGCGCTTGTATATCTGCTATTTTTGAATAGCCAAAGTGTAAAATAATGCTTTTTAGCTCAAAAGTGTACAAAAAATATTCACAGTCTTCTCGCAGACGCATGCACACCCACTGTACTGTACTGCAGTATCATGTAAACTTAATGAATGAATGGAGAGGCATTCATTTCCAATACCAAGCTCTGTAGCATAGCTTATATTGTGGAGCATCTTCATCTTCATTCTAAATGTACAGTCATTTTAAGGATTCTAAAAATGCTGACTTTCAGTGCAGAGTAAATCATTCCCAAGCATAAAGTTGACACATGGAACATATGACACAAAATAATTTAAATGTATGTGTAATATATATATATATATATATATATATATATATATATATATATATATATATATATATATATATATATATATATATATATATGTATTTTCTTTTTTACAGTTTAGGCAAACAGAAAACAAGCCCAAACCAACGTTAGCCAATGTTGCATCTTTTAAAAACAGCAATTTATGGGTTGTCTACTTTATACACAATGCACGGTATATTATGCAAATAGCTGTGTGATAACACTATCTAGATCACTGAACAGGCCACAACTGTCACAGTTTGCCATAACCCCTTTATGTTCCGTCTTTAATGTTTAGACCCTCTGTCAAACCGCCTCTCCACCAGTGTCTGTCTGGTGTGCTTTCTGTGTGCCTTCTATATTCAGCTCTGAATATGAAAACTGGATGCACTGAACACTCTGAAACTCTGAAAGAAAAGACATTTCCTTGGTGCCCTCAGATTGAATCCACAAACGCACATGAAACCCATGAAATAAGAACTGAGCGAGGCTAGAGAATTTAGAAATATTTATGGAAATCAAGCTGCAGCATGTGTTCTGCACATCATGGAATGAATATAAAAACATGCCTCTCATCAATTGCAAAGTTTATCTTTTATAATTTTAATATTGAAGTCACAACATAGACAACATTGTAGTAATGGTTGGGGGTTCAGAGCTGAACTAACTCATGTATCTGACTCCATTGGCAATCAAATACATTCTTCTGAAAGCTGATCTTACATTACAAACTGTATCGATCATATCATATTACAAAATGTTCACTCATTGTGTTTTCATGGATTTAAGCTTTTCCAGACAGTGGATGGTGATTTCCTTATGCGAATTTGGAGACTATATTAGCGTGGATATTACAGTCACTATAGGCAGAATGGAGGGCATTCAGTAGCCGTTCATCCTTGCATACCATGGTACAGTATAATCAAGGGATGACATGCTCCAGAAATGAAATGGGGGGTGATGCACATTGCATGTACCATACCATCGATAGAAGGTATGGTCTTGTGTTTTAATGTACTGTTGCGGACAGTGACCCCACAGTAAGCTACATACAGTACATACACACACATACATACAGATGTATGACAACTAATAGCCTAATCATTGCACCATCATGCTGCAAATGAAAAAACACTGAACTGTAAATCTGCCCCATTTCCATGACGCTTTAGGGTTTGTCTTTCTCTAAAGCGATTTGCACTCACCTCACAAATGGGGGTCAAGTCACATTTATCTCTATAGACCAGGCCAGGTACAGCACATGATCATTCTGAGACCCAATTGGTACATTGTTTTATCCAACCAGATCAATAACACTTCTGCTACAGAGCGTGGTGTGAAGGAGAGAATTTGTCAAAAAGACTGCAGACATTGAGATGAGGGAATGGTGTTCAGTGTCTGATATTGAGGGGCTCCCTTATGTTACATGCTGTGAAATAAAAACACTTCTGGTTGAAGGTTGTGTCCTCCAGTACTGTATCTCGGCTTCTAATAACACAGTATAAAACAAAAAGTCTAATTATCACTATCAGCACAGCAAAGCATTTGCAGTTCATTTACATCGAGAACGGATTGTGCCAAAGGAAATGCATGCAGTAGAAGTATTAAATTGAAATGACAAAATTCAGTGTTTAAGGTTATGGCGAGCATGAAACACGAGCACCCATAGCGATTGCTTTGTGTTATCAGAGGTCAAAATATCATGGATGCTACACACACACACACACACACACACACGCATGCACACATACACACACACACACACACACACACACACACACACACACACACACACACACACACACACACACACACACACACACACACACACACACACACACACACACACACACACACACACACAGTATGCGCGTGCACTTACCATAGACTATAACAGTCGCTGTGGTGCTCCGTCTTTTGGCCACTATGTTTTTAGCCACGCAGGTGTAATTGGCGGTGTCAGATAGACGGGCTTGTTTGATGATCAGGTTGTGGTCAATAGTTATGTAGAAGTTCCTGTCCTCTGCTGGGTCAATGATCTCCTCGTTCTTCAACCATTCCACCTGGCAGGAAGAGAGGGAGAGAGTGGTGAGCAGCAGTGGTGGAAAAACTACTCAAATGTTTTACTTAAGTAAAAGTATAAATTCTGCAATGTAGAAGTACTCCGTTACAAGTAAAAGTCCGGAATTCAAAATTGACTTGAGTAAAAGTACAAAAGTATTGGTATCAGAATGTACTTAAAGTACCAAAAGTAAAAGTACTAAATGTTTGAAAATAGCCTATAAAATAGAGCTAATGTAAAGTGGTTAAATATGTTTCATAATATCATAATTTATATCTGCAAAGTAACTAGTAATTCAAGTTTTAAAATAATAGTAGTGGAGTAAAAAGGTTAGTTAGTAAAAATATTTGCCTCTGAGATGAAGTGGCGTAGAAGTAAAAGTACTGAAAATGTAAAATACTAAAGTAAAGTAAAAATACCTCAAAATTGTACTTAAGTACAGTACTTGAGTACATGTACTTAGTTACCTTCCACCACTGGTGAGCAGAAGGCACAGAATCTACATGTTTTCTTATTGTATAGCATAAACCTAGTTATCCGTCTTTTATTATTCTTCAAGTCTTTTTGACTTGAAGAATAATAAAATGCTGCCACGGTCACTATGAAACTGTTTTGCATTACTCCAACAAATGTCTTATAACCACATGAACCCCTAATGACTAAAGCACCAATAGAACTCAGTTTACATTGTGTGCTACTGTTGATCTGCATCAGAGGCCTTTGCTATGGAGGCTAGGGACGATTGTACTGTCTATCCCCATCATCTACTCAGCGTTGTTCTTTGTTTGTGACCCTGTCAGTCCGGTCCAAACCCAGAAACCACCACTTGAGGAGTTTTATGATTGTATTATAATCTTGTTTAGTAAAACCAATCTCAGCATGAGCGTGAAACAAAACAGATTAGACCAGAAAGGCCTCAGAATGTGGTGTTTTTTTCAACCAACTGAAAGAGTATGAGATGAGAGAGCAGGAGGATTACGTTAGTATTGTGCTAATCTTGTTTTTTTCCCCAACCCTTGCACCTTATATATACGGGAAAAAAAGATGGATGGACTTGTAATAGGATGTTGTCCTAATCATGTTTTTGATGGCTTTGTGTGTGTGTGTGGGAGGGGATAAATCATCTGGGGAAAAGAACGAAAAAAACAAGAGGGATTCTAGCTCAAACATCAACCAAGGAATTGTTGTGCTAATCCTGCAGAATGAACGGCTTCACTAAATCTCAGTGTGTATGCTCAGTTCAGTTGACAGATACATCAGAGAAAAAACTATCTATTCCTGTGAGAAACCATGAAGGCTGTGCTTCACAATACATCAACCCACTGAGTACAAAGGCTGTTTTTTTTACTTCTCCTCCTGACTGTTATGATGCTCAGGCTCATTACGACCTTCAGGTCTCAAACACAAAGGATAATTAAAATAATGGATTTATTTGTTTATTCATTAATTTATCGCCTCGTAGAGACGCATCCATTTGTCTTTTGCAGTACAAACTTTTGAAGTTAAAATGTAGAATACATTTGAACACTCTCAGAGTTAATCTAAAGTCTTTCGCACACCTGACAATCATTTCTCTGTGACAGGTGCGTAGGCGGAGCATAAACGTGTACAAGTCATGGAATGAAAAGCACCCGCACGCCGCCTTCACTTGCTCAATAAA
>NC_139941.1:29244117-29246617 GCF_963454915.1 Gymnoscopelus microlampas
ATGCTGATGGCTAAGTCATGCTAGGTAAACAGTATTGAAAGATGAAAAGGTAGCGTGAGAATGTGCAGGCTCTGTGGGATTATGAGGATCTCCATGCTATATTCCATTGATTCTCAACATTTTTTAAGTACCCCAAGTTTGATACACGGACCCTCATTTGATATGATTTTGATCTCTGGGACCCCAATGCAATCTACACTGTAAAATAAATAAATACAACCCTAACCAGTGTACACATTGCGCCGTTTGTACACTGTCTGTGTTAAAAAACAAAACAACCTGTGAGGGTTAACTTGGACCCTTACGTTGAGAACCAATAATGTATTCAAGCATCATAACAGAGCTGTGAGAACCAGCAGGAGGGCAGAGAGAGGGGGAGCTTTTCTCCTTCAGTGGAGTGTGTGTTCTACTTTAAAACTGCTGATGTTGTTTTGTGTGTGTATGGGGGCATGTGCACAGACCGCACACACTCCCATGTTCTGTGTGTGTGTGCGTGTGCGTGTGTGTGTATGTGTGTGCGTGTGCGTGTACTTGCATGCACAGGAACCAATGACATGCATAAGGAAATATGATATAATGATATTGAATATTAAATATTAAAAAGTCTGTGGGAATGTCATACCTCTCTCTCTCTCAACAGCTCTGCTCTAAACTAGACCTATACCTGTACACAGAAATAAGTTCAAGTGGCAATAATGATTCACGTTGGCACTTTTTTCAACTGAAAATGTTTGTCATGCAACATGGTCGTGTGCTAGAGTAACAACATTAACAACTTAAACCCTATATACAAGTGAGATCGTAGATCGTCTATTTCCACCATATAACTGTCTATATTCGCCTATTATGACAGGCCTGGAATAGGGACGCTACGGTTCATGTGCTTCACTTAAAACTGATCAGGAGTTGAGGCTTATGACCCATTGCTGTTGTGATGGTTTATCACAACCTTATGGATAAACTCATGCATACAGTATAGCTGTCAATGAGATAAAACATTTCCTACAGAAGATGGAAGTCAACGTCTTTGTCTGCACAAAACGTTGCTATGGTTACAGGCATTGCTCCTGGCAATAATGTTTTGCTTTTCCACATATTGAGAAGCTTACTCTGGCATTTTCAATGGTACAACAACATTGGTGTGCGTGTGCGTGTGCGTGCGCGTGTGCTCTCTCAATTTTGCTTTTAACCCATTAAGACCTGAGGCCGATTCTACAAAATGTCTTATAAATCCTAATGTTAAAAAAAAAAAAAAAACGTATGTTACTACGTCAGTGGTTCTCAAACTTTTTCATGTCAAGGACCCCCAAAATGTATATTTATTTATGTATTTGGTCGCGAATCCCCATCTCAAAATGTGTTGTTCCAGGGACCCACAGAAGCAAAGATTTGAGCTAAAAACTTTGAAAAAGATGTATTCAAAGATTTGCACACATTTTTCAAAGATTTGCACACATTTTCAGAATTTCTCAAAAATAGCAGATCTACAAGCTCGTAGCGCGGCACTATGAGCTTGTATATCTGCTATTTTTGAATAGCCAAAGTGTAAAAATAATGCTTTCTAGCTCAAATCTAAAAATGACACAGATGCTTCTCCCGGTGTTTAATGGGTTAACATTGCCTTGAACTACTTACTTTTCCACAATAACCACTGTGATCCTGCAAGGACTGTGTGAACTAACAGAGGAGGCGGAGTGGATTTATCATGCACACAATCACAAAGGAAGACACAAACACACACGCACACACACACACACACACACACACACACACACACACACACACACACACACACACACACACACACACACACACACACACACACACACACACATGCACAACAGGCTCAAAACACCCAGGCACACGAGCCCCGTACAGGTCACAGCAACCAATAATTCAAGGTCACAATCACACAGTCCTAATCATACACAGTGGGTAAATGCAAGCATAGCAGAGAGAGATTAAAGCCTAATGTATTCTCTGTATACTTATAAGATAAAAGAACACTTTTTTCTTTTTCTTTCCTTAAAGATCTGTTTTTTTCCCCCTGCCATGTCTGCTTTATTTGTGATAGTTTCAGTGAGAGAGATGATGATGACATGCGGCAAAGAGCCTTGGGTCTACAGATCTACAAGCTCACAATGTGTTGCGATGCGACGTTGTGAGCTTGTATCTCTGCTATTTTTTGAAATAGTTTGAGTACTTTTATTTTGGTACTGTAAGTATAATTTTGAAGCCAATACTTTTGTACTTTTTCTCAAGTAAAAGTTTGAATACAGGACTTTTATTTTTACTAACATAGTATGTTGAACCTTGTGGTATTGCTACTTTTACATAAGTAAAGAAATTCTCAGTATTCTTCCACCACTGACTCCAGCCTTACTTAGCCTACAGTACAGTATGTGGTACAGTATATGTATACTGTACACTTACTGCCCCGTGGCTCACCTGGTAAGAATAGATTTTCAAACTTGTAATAGTCCAAAGTGTCACGGTGACT
>NC_139941.1:29249117-29266617 GCF_963454915.1 Gymnoscopelus microlampas
GGCTGCAAGCAGGACGTTGCTTATCAGAGGACAGCAGAGGGGTGGAGACGGAGGACAAGGTTTTACAGATGGACACAAGAGAGAGAGAGAGAGAGAGAGAGAGAGAGAGTGAGAGAGAGAGAGAGAGAGAGAGAGAGAACGACAACAGAATAACCAAAAGGGAGAAAAGGATTCAACTAATAAACACATGAAAGGAGGAAAAGACGGATCAGAGAGGAGCGACGCCTGATCTATACTCAGTTGTGCACCGGTGTCTCTCGCACTGAAAATAGCAGAACTGCAAGCTCACAATGTGCTGTAGTGCTACAGCTCGTTGTGAGCTTGTAGATCTGATATTTTCAGTGTGAGACGATGCGCAACTAAACCAGGCATTGACACCCCCATCCCACTGTCTCTCACCTTCTGTCCTCATCCAAGCCCCAACTAACCCCTCCCCACACACACACACACACACACACACACACACACCTCTCTCTCTGCCAGATGTGCCCTGCTCATTATTATTGGCTCTGACTGGTATCTAGGGGCCCGTCACCGTAATTGGCAAGCTCGCTGCCATTAGCGAACACACACACACACACACACACACACACACACACACACACACACGTGTGAGCTCACACAGACAGCATGCATGCAGATTGGAAGCACGCGGGCGCTCACTTCATGCTACAGTATAGCACATGCTAGCCCACTCCTTCTCCTTCAGAACCCCCGGTCGAGTCTAGTCAGCAGAAAATGTAGCAGGCTTAGCAGGAAAGCTATAAACAAGAGGAGATGGGAGAGGTGGAGGAGGCCAGGAGGTACTGTAGTCGGGACGATAGAGCAATAAGGGAGGGGAGAAACAGAGGTGCACACAAGGTGTGTGTTGGCAGAGAGCACCATCTCTATCTTTCTCTCTCTGCTGGCCTCAGCTCTCCAGACAACACACCCCAGACAATTGGATGCGCGGTGTGGGTTTGGGGAAGGGGGGGGGTTTATTTGTATCATCCTGTGCATGCACCCACGCACACATGCACGTTCGTGCATGTGTGCGTGGGTGCATGCACCACATGCACGCACTGCCCATTGTGGTGATGAGTAGAATAGTAATCAAGCCATTCATTAGTGGAGTAACAAAGGCCATTACTGGCTAATCAACAATCTTCAAACTCAATCGAGGAGAGTTAATAGAAATGTAATCTAACGGCACACATGAATATGGCTGTGTGTGTGTGTGTGTGTGTGTGTGTGTGTGTGTGTGTGTGTGTGTGTGTGTGTGTGTGTGTGTGTGTGTGTGTGTGTGTGTGTGTGTGTGTGTGTGTGTGTTTATGTGACAATGGGGTTTGCTGCTTAAGATGACAGGAAATAAAATGACAATAGATTAAACAATCCTTTGATAACTGAGCTTCAAAGAAAGGAAAATATTGCCTACATTTACTAAAAAAGCCTATTCTATTCACCGTTTTATCATCACGCGCGCGCGCACATGCACACGCACGCACGCGCGCGCGCGCACATGCACGCGCGCACACACACACACACACACACACACACACACACACACACACACACACACACACACACACACACACACACACACACACACACACACACACACACACAGACTTTCCTCTTCAGTTTCTCTTGTCTTGATGTGCTGGTAACTACATTTCCGTTCTCCATTCAACCTTTGTACTTTCATTCTCGCTCAACTTGAAACGCTGCACCTCACCCATTAACCTTTCCAAAAAAACTCCTCCAGCTCCAACTTTTCCTCTTACAATGCTTATCTCTCAGTTCTAAAAACAGCCCACTTTTTCATGTTGCATCAGTGTTGTTCAGTGGTGCTCAAACTTTTTCATGTCACGGACCCCCAAATTGATGTACAGTATCTGGCCGCGGACCCCAATCTGAAAATATTTTGTGCCTGGGACCCCCAGAAGAGAAGGTTTGTGTAAGAAAATTCAAAAGTATTCAAAATGTAAACATTTTTTGTAGATGTATAAGCTCACAGCCCGTCTGTGAACTTGTAGATCTGCAATCTTTTAATAGCCGAAGTATAAAATATGTAAAAAGTGGTAAATATAATAATGAACTAATTTAGCTGGGGACCCCCTGGAACCCCCCCACTCCCAATAATAATAATAATAATAATAATAATACATACAATTTGTATAGCGCTTTTCTCAAAGTCGGCGGCAAAAAAAGAAAGAAAATGTATTAAGAAAAACCCAAGGACCCCTGGGGGTCCCTAGACCCCACTAAGAACCACTGGTTTAATGGGTGGCTCGCAGTAATGGGACTCAAACATACAGGCTTATTGGATTGGGGGGGGGGGGGGGGTACTTACATACAACTAACTTCCTACACATTGCAAAATGTGTTATTTTCGGCAAGCGACACCGTCGACCCGTCAACGACGGTATCAGACATATTTGTCATTGCCTTCCATTTGAATTCTAGTGTGATTTGTAGTCATGCATACAATAATTATCTGTGACATTTCATATCTAAATTGGCCCAATGTCCTGCTGTGTGTGTGTGTCCATACCCAGACCACACTGAGGAGGGGATTAGGACAGTCTTGATACGGTAGGGAATTTAACATAACTAAAATACAATATATGCCAGGACTGTGCAGATTGGACAGATTGGGGAGGTTAATGTTGGGTCACGATACGTGTGAGAGCGTGCGCGTGTGTGTGTGTGTGTGTGTGTGTGTGTGTGTGTGTGTGTGTGTGTGTGTGTGTGTGTGTGTGTGTGTGTGTGTGTGTGTGGCGTGTACGTGTATGAGTCGGTGTAAATGTACGTGTGTGTGTGTTACACAAACTCTGGATTTCAGAGATTCTGACAGCTTAATTAACTAGATCAAGCCGAGTGGCATAAAGACCCAATTAAGGAGCCAATCCTCCCTGACATAACTGGGTCGTCATCTCCAAGCACCCCCTGCTGGTATTCTAATGCACACCTTGGATAAAAGGCTGTTAGTGACTCTGCTCCTTTTGTTCGTCTGTCTATGACTCAATTAAGAATTCTCTTTAACAGTGAATTTGTGCAAGTCCACACAAAAATGCACATGAGCACATAACCTCACGCAATACAAAAGGGGGAACCCATATTTTTTACATAGATTTGACTGGCATACCAAACATTGCGGTTCAGAGAACCCTACTGCAATTCATGCTTTAAAAAGCCTTTTTACAAACCAAAGGTGAACAAAACTCTCAACTCTCTCACATAGATATAGAGCAGAGATTCAGAGTTTATGATGTAGTGGGTGAGGTAAAGGAATAATGTGCGAACCCCAGTGCTGGCAAGAACGTACGTGAGACTTTGTCAGATGGATATTCAACGGAAAAGGAGTGAAAATATGGCGTAATGAATATTCCACAGACTACAATACAGAGAAATGACCACATATACTGTGTAGAAAGAGAAAAACCAAAAGGAAAATGAATGTGGAACTGAGAGCTGAGACATCTCCAGGGACTCTCACATGGGCATAATTGCGATTTGATATATAGCAGGTACATATTTTTTGGCTATGGGAGTCATACTGTAAAGAACTGGAATACAGTGAAGTAAAAATTTGCCAGCATCCAAGAGGAGGGGATAAAATAAAATCCTCCAATGTTAAGCGGAGCGTGAGGAAATATCAGAACGCTCTCCAAGGTGTCCCGTGCAGACAGAACTGGGGCACGGGAGGACACCCAGTTGGGCTGGGACAGGCATGTATATAGAGGCCTATTTATAACGTCCTGCACCACACTGCACTGTTACTGTACTGTACTGTAATCCATGGACCGGCCGTGCCTCGGAAAAACACGTCTCTACTGCAGCGATTGCACGGGACCACACTGAGTGATGCACACGATCTGCTCGCGGCACACGTTAACATCATTAACCACTTAAACCCCATATGGGTAAGCACCAGAGTCCCTCAGGGCTCAATCCTATAGTATCTTTTCTGTTGTCTGTTGTTGTGTGGGAAAAGCTTTTGTGAGCTTGTCGATCTGCTATTTTCATTATCGATGCACATTTTAAATGATAGCCTGTGTGTGGTTTGTGCCAACTTGGGGGGGACCTTTTTTGAAAAGTATATTATAATTACACTTTTTTTTTTTTAAATACGGGAACAATTACAGGTTATGTGAATTACAGAGAAGGAGGCGGGGAGAGCGAGTACGCGGTAAATTACGGGTCCAATTTGGCTCCATTTGTGCACTGGCAGAGTTAAATCGACACAGACAATTTTTACTGTGTTTGCTCTAAAGCAGGTCACAGATGTGCTGAACAGAGAGCCCTGCCTCGGTCTCTCTCTGGGGTGCATGCACACACACACACACACACACACACACAATGTTATACCTCTGAGACCCACACAGGTGCACATGCTTCAGAGTGATCTATTGGAGCCCCCCTCCCATGTCAACATGCAGGCAGAGAGAGAGAGAGAGAGAGAGAGAGAGAGAGAGAGAGAGAGAGAGAGAGAGAGAGAGAGAGAGAGAGAGAGAGAGAGAGAGAGAGAGAGAGAGAGAGAGAGAGAGAGCGCGAGAGCGAGAGAGAGAGAGAGGGAGAAAGAGAGAGAGAGAGAGAGAGAGAGAGAGAGAGAGAGAGTGAGAGTGAGAGAGAGAAAGCGCGAGTGAGTTATGGAGGTACACTATAGGACAAGGTGGAAGAGGAGGGAGAGGAGAGAACTGTGTGTGTGTGTGTGTGTGTGTGTGTGTGTGTGTGTGTGTGTGTGTGTGTGTGTGTGTGTGTGTGTGTGTGTGTGTGTGTGTGTGTGTGTGTGTGTGTGTGTGTGTGTGTGTGTGTGTGTGTGTGTGTGTGGTGGTGGTGGTGATCCATGGGTGATCCATTAAACTTCCCCCACAATGTCAACACAAGGGAGAGAGAGGAAAAGGTGAAAGAGAGAAAGTGAGAGGACACATGCATGGAATTAAGAGAGTGGTGTGTGTGTGTGTGTGTGTGTGTGTGTGTGTGTGTGTGTGTGTGTGTGTGTGTGTGTGTGTGTGTGTGTGTGTGGAGAAAAGTAAACAGAGACAATTGAAGGGCGGGGTTTGGGAGGAGAGGATTAAGGGGTTGACACAGTCGGGAGGTTTTTCATTTGAATTTTTCCATTCCACCTTAACAATTACTGTATGAAAAGAGAGGCTGTCAGGAGAGAAGAGAGAGAGAGAGAGAGAGAGAGAGAGAGAGAGAGAGAGAGTGCATCGCGTTGGGTGGAGGTGAAGATGTGGAGGTGATCCATTATACTCTCAACGCTCCTTGGAAAAAAGAACTATAGTAAAAAGTCATGTGGGGAAAGGAAATGGGAAGAAGGGAAACAGAGAGAGAGAGAGAGAGAGAGAGAGAGAGAGAGAGAGAGAGAGAGAGAGAGAGAGAGAGAGAGAGAGAGTAATGGGGGAAAGTGGAACAATACAATGGTAATATTTTATCCCTTCAAGTCAATGCTTAAACATAGGCCAAAACACATATGACGGATGATCGTGTGTGTGTGTGTGTGTGTGTGTGTGTGTGTGTGTGTGTGTGTGTGTGTGTGTGTGTGTGTGTGTGTGTGTGTGTGTGTGTGTGTGTGTGTGTGTGTGTGTGAGAGTGTGTGTGTGTGTGAGTGCGTGTGTGTACATAATTAATAGACTATGGAAACCACACATCAATGTCTTGTGAAAACCTTTTCTTAGTAGCACTCAGTAACATTCATAGTAACAGATGCAGCAGTAGCAACCAGTAAATCCCCTGGACCCTATACGCACGACCCTTTGTATAACAACACGACCATGAAGGCAGGGAGGCTGTTTATTCTCCCTCTATATATATGTTCTAAACAAATAGACTTTCTGGGACTTCAATGAAGGAAAAAAGAAAGAAAAGCCATTTCATTTTTCTTGGCTCTATTTGTAAGTACAGCTATCGCAAGCTTTTCCATCAAAGAGCCGGGATTACATGGATGGACTGCTACTGTGGAAGTTTGATGGATGGCCGGTGCTCCTGAGACCAGGAACAGGTGGCTGCCGGGATGGATGAGCGGAAAGAGAGGGAGGCGGAAAGAGAGGGAACAGCGTGAGGAGCTTAAGTCGAACCTCTACTCTGTCATACTCACCTTTGCACGACTAAATATAAATTTAGGCTTCAGGAATGGAAGCTCGGAAACCTGCGAATGCTTTGAAAGACGTCCTATTGACCATATTCACACAGACTTCATATACCCAGCAATAAAGTGATACGTCACCAACCGAAATGACTTTTTCCCCCTATCAATTACTCAACCCGCGACGCCTTGAATTCAAGGGGAATCTTTCATTTTTGTCGCATTCCTTCAAGGTGAATGAAGAATCCAAAAGCAAATATGGCTTTGCTGTTAATCCTAGTCTCCGATTTTATTCATTCATCAGTTGTTTTCGTTGTTTTTGGATTCTTAATTCGCCGTGAAGGAGTGTGACAAAAACAGAAAATAATCATGAATTCAAGGCTTCACGGGGCAGAGTGATTTAGAATGGAATAGAAAACTAGAAATACTGTGTCGTGGTTGTCTGCCTCCACAAACCAGTTGTAGGGAATGAAGATAAATTCAATTAGAAAGATTATGTTTTGAGAGGTCACAGTGAACTTAACCTTTGTCCACCTACTTCTAATGACTTTGTCCTTGAGATATCGCGTTCACAAGAATGGGTCATGAGGTCACATGTGACCTTAACCTTTGATCTTTGAACACCTACTTCTAATCAGTTCATCCTTGAGTTCAAGTGAACTTCTGTGGTAAATGCCATGAAATTCACTCAAGGCATTCCTGAGATATTGTGCTCAGAATGTTGAGACAGATGGACGGACGGACGGACGGACGGACAGACAGACAGATGTACAGACAATCGAGAAACATAATGCTATGGCCTAAAAATGTCACACACACACACAAGAAATACATTTTGGGGGTGAAATATTCTTTAAAGTAAGAGCAAAATCACCGCCTAGTGAATATGGTCAATGTGTGTAGCTGACTGGACAGTGTGTTGACCCCATATCACAACGTCCCTGGTTTGATTCTAGCCGCAGACCTCTGTATTGTATGGCATTCCCGCTCTGCCCTCAGCTTCCTGTCTGTCTACACTCTCCTATCTAAATACAGTTCTTAAAAAAAGAAAAGAAAGAGGCCCGATGCGAGCCAGACTGCTGGCGAGGAGGCAGACAGACTTGAGGCGAGGTAATGAAGCAGAGCCATCTACAAAGAGCTATCACGTTGTGCCTACCAAAGTCCTACGCTTCCCTCTGTTTCTCTGATGAATTAACTGATCCCTTGTTCAATACAGCAACGCTGCCAGGTGACAATTACAATGCCTGACAGTAAGAAGAATTTTAATCATCTCTGTTTTCGCAACTGATTGGAGAAAACTTTTAATGTGGGATTTTAACTTGCAAAGCATTGGCTCAGATGTTCACAGAGCACATGTGGATAAGGAGAAGGCAATTTACTAGGGAATAAGATAGGAAAAGTTAGCCAACATGCATTCTGATAAGAATTATTACGCTCAATCGTCAAAAGCCGTCAAAACGGTGACCAGACTGTAATCTGTCCTGCAAAATTCATCAAATGTAAAATGTTGCTTCATCCATACTTATATTATGTTTCTATATCGTATACAATAATAAAATGATATGTGTTTGGCCGCGGACCCCCATTTCAAAATAGTTTGTTCCAGGGACCCCCGAGAAGCAAAGATTTGAGTAAAAAATGTTTGCTTTAAAAGAATATATATTCAAAGATTTACACACATTTTCACGATTTAAAAAAAATAGCAGATCTACAAGCTCGTAGCGTGGCACTCAGTGCCGCGCTATGTATATATTGTATATCTGCTATTTTTGCTTCATCCATACTTATATTATGTTTATATATCGTATACAATCTGATTATTGCACACTTAACGGCCCTTTTGCAAATAATGTCTTATGTATCGCTCTCTATGGAGGCAGAAAGGCTTGAGACTGGTTTCTACAAAGGTCCAAAGATCTCGCAAGAGTTATACAGCCAGAGCATACTGTAGCTTTGAAAAGGACATACATTAGGACGTGACAGACAGGTACTGCAGGGAGAAAGTGCTGGCAAAGTTATTTCACATGTGTATCCCATTACAAATTACATTTAATCTGCCGCCCGGGGCTTGCTCATGCAAATTGGCAAGCTGCAGAGAGGCATGGGCATGTAGAATGAGATATCTGAGAGAAAAAGAGAGAGAGAGAGAAAGCTGAGTGAGAGGTGAGGATTTGAAGAGTATAGAAATGGAGGTGGTGCAGGGGTAAAGTCCCTGGAGACTGTGGGTTTGAATACTCTGTGGTCCGGCTTGACCACGTGTCCATACGAATTCAAAGTGTGGTGCAGGTATGAGGTACCCTCATGGTTCCAAATGGCCCCTTACGGATGTGTAACTCTGAGAGTGTACAAATGGAACCATTTGTACACTCTCACGGGTGTGCTTGAAATAAAAAAGTTTGAGAACCACTGTGCTACACTAAATGGAAAAGAGCCTTCATTAGTATCATTGGTAACACCTGTGAAGGAAGTAAGGAAGAGGCCCAATTTCCTTCTAATATGGCTGCTGTGCATAGAGCCTATTACAATACACACTAAACAGGGAGATGTGCATTGGCAACGACTAAATTGGGAGAACATTTTAAATAGAATTATCAATAAAGGAATAGAAAGGGAATCAAAGGGTGGAAAGTATAGCAGTTTTAGTACTTGAGGGAGGTGAATGTTTTGTGGAACCACGATGTGGGCACGACAGGCCAAAGGGAGAACAAAAAACTCGGAGATGACAGTTTTGGTCGAAGAGTCCATGGGGACGGAGAGAGTTGACATGAAACCCTGGGCTCGAACCATTAAGTGGAAGAGACTTGAGAAAAAAACACATCCGATTCCCACTCAACAGCTTTGACACATCGGGGGGGGAATCTCTTCCCTTCTGCCAGGCACTGACCCAGGAACAGCTCGATACATACAAGCCTCCAGCATCACACACCTCCAGCATCGCAGGGGAGGAAAGTACAACGGCTCAAACATTTTCCCACTGTGATTTGGCCCGTCTTTTCTGTTAGCCTACATAACTTCCAGTTTTGTAATAGTTGCTCGTTCTGAGGGTATTTTGGTCACTGCAAATCATTAGTCAGTAAGTTAGTAATATCATCCATACATACATTCATGGAATCCAGGTAGAAAAGACTACATAAATAATAATAATAATGAAGAAATGTCAGGGTAAGCATCTGTTAACCCATTAAGACCTGGAACGCATCTGTGTCACTTTTTGGTTTGAGCTAAAAAGCATTATTTTACACTTTGGCTATTCAAAAATAGCAGATCTATAAGCTCATAGAGCGGCACCGAGTGCCGCGCTACGAGCTTGTAGATCTGCTATTTTTGAAAAATCGTGAAAATGCGTGCAAATCTTTGAATATATATTATTTTAAAGTGAAAACATTTTACTCAAATCTTTGCTTCTGGGGGTCCCTGGAACAACATATTTTGAGATGGGGTCGGCGGCCAAATACATATCATTTTGGGGGTCCTTGACATGAAAAAGTTTGAGCAACACTGATATAGAAACATTCGTTTTTTTCAGAATACTGTTGGGATTTAGAAGACATTTGTAGAATCGGCTTCAGGTCTTGGGTTAACCACTTTCAACTTGGTGTCCCTATGTCGGGCGTGATATTTTAAGGGAGCATGGTAGATCTGCTATTTTTGAAACTATTTTAAAGTATAAAATAGTGGTTGTGAAACACAGCACTTTTTATTCTAATTTAATTGTGACTAAACTAAGTTTCTCCTCTAAGCTGAAGTAAGCGAGAATACTTTTTGTCTTTGTTTCATGGTAACAAGTTCTCTTTGCTGGACTTCCTGTGTGGAAGGGGTGGGTGGGTGGGTGGGTGTTGAAATGGCTGACAGGTGGATATATTAAGGAAAGCGCAATGGTTACGGGTCATTGCATTGAGGTTGAGGTTGTTGAGCTTTCCCCCTGTGTGTCTCTCCCTCCATGTTTCTCTCTCTGTCCATCACCTCCTCTGTCTCTCTCTGTTTCTCTCTCTCTCTGTTTCTCTCTCTCTCTGTTTCTTTGACTTTCTGTCTCTCTCTCTCTCTGTGCTGACGCACACTAGCGTATTGCTGAACTCTCCAACTTTCCAAGTGCTTTAAAACCATGACAGACCTAAAGTAGACTAATGGCAGTGATAGAATACGTAGAGGTAGAGAGAGAGCTAGTGGAAGACAGACGAACGGAGAGAATGAAGACGGAGACGAGACGAGGGAGGGAGAGATGCTGCCTGAGCGGAGGTGATTAATATGGAATTGAGCTAATACAACAAGCGCATGGATCAAGATGGCACATCCAGATAGCAATGGATGTTAAGAAAACATTAAGGATGGACAGCCGAAGAGCGTCTAAGTGTGCGAGCACTTTGGTCTAATGCGCTCGCCTGTGCCCTTGGTACCAGAGAATTGGAGGGAGAGAGAGAGAGAGAGAGAGAGAGAGAGAGAGAGAGAGAGAGTGAGGCTAATAGGGCCCCTAGTTTGCATACATTATATTATCATAATAATTGCTTCTTTTTTTATTGTTTATTTTTATGTGCTTATGCAACCTTTTATATGAAATTCACACTCCAGAATTGTTACGAATGGCTACAGACTGGGTTGTTTAATATTGTATATAATGCGTGTGATGTCACGCTTTGCATGCTTTCAAACCGTTTAACAACATAGTCCAGTGAAAATAAACGATTTCCTCCCCCATTAGGCCTACAGTGTATATCCCTCAGTGATATTCCCCAGGCACATTGTAAATGTCTTCATTCAGCTCTTAAATATTAAACAGTGGATGCAAGACATTGTTAGGGATGTGATTATCGTTGTACGTTTTGGAGACCACCAGGGGTCTTCAGCGTTTTTCAGCCCAAGACCCCTTAGCTGAGAGAGATATGAAGTAGCGACGCCTACTATAACCTTTTTATTAAAAAAAGGTTCCTATCACACAAGTATTTGGTGCCCCCCCCCCCCCATGTGGTTGCTACTCTGAATCAGAATGTTTCAACTTTATTGTCACAGGTGTAAAGGAGTGGGTGAAACTCTTTTTTTGCAGGCTCTCAAGATTGCAGTTACAGGAAGAGTTAGGAAAGGGAAGTGAAAAAGAGAAGAAATGAACAAATGAAGTCAAAGAACAGGAAGGCACAGTCAAATCAAATATGCAAAGTATCCAATATACATACTGTAACATGCATGACTGAATATTAGCAATGGATAGGTGCACAGGCAAATGTTCTTAACCCATTGAGGCCTGAGGTTCCGATTCTGCAAAATGTCTTCTAAATCTAAATAGTTTTTTTTTAAAGAATTAAAAAAAAATGTTTCAAGATTTTTCAAAAATAGCAGATCTACAAGCTCATAGCGCGGCACTCGGTGCCGCGCTATGAGCTTGTAGATCTGCTATTTTTGAATAGCCAAAGAAATCTAAAGTGACACAGATGCGTTCCAGATCATTATGCAAGTTTTAATACCGCATATAAGGTCCGTAAATGCGTCGCAAATGTTTTACATCAAACTATTAACGTGGCGATACCTCATTCATACACGCCGACGGTGAAAAAATCAACCTCCTTCTGAAAAATAATGATGTTATTTTACCTCCACGTGATATCTGCGTCGTGGGTGGATGGATGTACTCATGACAAACAGCAGTTTAAACTAATGCGAATTAATGGCACAAAACAAAACGCTTCCGGTATGGTAAAGGATCTTAACTCTAAGCCCCCAAATATGGATATACGGTATAGATGTATGCCATGATGAACCACTGTCTGCATGATGGCTGACTAGTAGTGTTCTCCACATGAGGTTATAGGAATTATCATCGCTGTCAGGCAGAAACTTTGTAACTCGTATATCCGGACCAAAACCTAAAATATTAATAGCACCCACACTGTGGTGTGTGCGTGTGCGTGTGTGTGTGTGTGTGTGTGTGTGCACGTGAGTGCGTGCGTGTGTGTGCCTGTGTGTGTGTGTGTGTGTGTGTGTGTGTGTGTGTGTGTTTTGTCAAAGCTGATTCGCCGGGTAGGAGTGTTGATGACACTTCCAAGTCATTAAAGCGTGAGGAGGTTTGGAGCTAATTGGGGTCATACTAATCCTTTTTAATTAACTCACCAACGCTCCAGTATTATTCAGACTGCCCAGTGACTAAATCTGCTTCACACTGTCCGCCCATTCAGCTGTGATGATGCTGAAGCCATGTTGTTGTTTTTGAAACAATCACAGCATTGTGATGCAAGCATGAGCAATGTGTCACGTTTTGGCCATTGATCGTTTTGATCGCTGGCCGTAGAATATAACCTACTAGACCACAGGATTTGTTTCAGTCTGTTCTATTTTGTATACTTATTCCAAATCTGTTTGTTTTTGAGTGTCTGTTATAGCAGGATATCTCCATATCTCTCCATATATACATGCTGAGTGAGGGATCCCGAGGCATTCCAAAACCAGCATATGGAGATATGATCTGGTTCTCGTCGGTTGGAGCCATGGCTCCAAGTAGTCGTCTTCAACATCCTCTTCACGTTGGTTCGCGATGGCTTTTTTTAAATTCTGTATTTGCAGTTGGCAATGTGCGACCCCCGTGTCAACTACCCCTGACCCCAAGTTTGAGAACTGTTGAATAAATAAATACAATATTCTAATATGCCCCTGGGACCTGCCTTTGGGGCTCTAAACATATCCAAAAAAATCAGTTTTACATAAGTGTGTAAGGAGTGCTTAACCCATTCAATTTAGTTTTAGATTTGAGCTCATTATTTTATACTTTGGCTAATTCAAAAATAGCAGATATAAAAGCTCATGGCGTGGGAACAAGTGCCGCACTATGAGCTTGTAGATCTGCTATATTTGTTTTAAACCGTGAAAATATGTGCAAATTTTTGAAGATGTATTTTTTAAAGCGAACATTTGTAACTCAAATCTTTGCTTCTGGGGGGTCCCTGGAACGAAATATTTTGAGATGGGGGGTCCGCGGCCAAATACATAAAATTTGGGTGTGGTCCTTGACATGAAAAAGTTTGAGCACCACTGATACAGCAACACACGTTTTTCAGAAACCCGTTTAGGATTTAGAAGACATTTGTAGATGCGTTCCCGCATTGAATGGGTTAATAATAGCGGTGATGAATTTGATAGATAAGCAGAACAGCGCGTTCTTTCCCTTATTGTTCTACAAAGAACTACAGAAGCGTCTTAAGTACATAACCCAGTGCCAGGTCACACTAGAGGAGCCTGCAGCCATCTGTCAATGAGGACGGATCCGCCAATACATTCAGCAAAGTAGCAATGGATCCTGGGTTAATATTTAATAAGCTAATGTTCCCGAGCAATTTCAGCAGAATTTTGGCTACCTATGCATAAAAAATTAACCCATCAAGAGCTGGGACGCATCTGTGTCACTTTTTGATTTGAGCTTAAAAAGCATTATTTTACACTTTTGGCTATTCAAAAATAGCAGATCTACAAGCTCGTAGCGCGGCACCGAGTGCCGCGCTACGAGCTTGTAGATCTGCTATTTTTGAGAAATTGTGAAAATGTGTGCAAATCTTGGGAAATATATTGTTTTAAAGCGAACATTTTTAACTCAAATCTTTGCTTCTGGGGGGTCCCTAGAACACAATATTTTGAGATAGGGGTCGGCGGCCAATTACATATAATTTTGGGGGTCCTTGACATGAAAAAGTTTGAGCACCACTGATTATAGCAACATCATTTTTTTTTTCAAAAAAACTGTTAGGATTTAGAAGACATTTGTAGAATCGGTTTCAGGTCTTAATAGGTTAAATAAAAAAAACTATCATTTGACACTTTTTCAGATTTGGCCCACCATAACATAATTGTAACGCAGGACAGTCATATATATCCTGACTGTCTTTCATCGCCTCCATCACATTGCATGAGTCACCTCATCACAGCAGGAATGTGTTTCCCAGGCAGTGGAGTGGGTAAGTCACATATATCCTAATCTCTCAAGAACAGATTCCGACCTGCGGTGGAATCTGTCGGAGCGGTTCGTCCTAACCAGTGCGCATTGGATACAAGTGGGCGTGCCTTCAGATCAGGAAGTGGGCCGCGCTTTACCCAATCAAATGTAGTGGGCGGGATTCACGTGTCCATCCACCATGATCCACCCTCCCCCCCTCGAAACTAGCCGAAACTAATTTAACAATAGCGTCCTCGGAGCGGACAAAACCACGGAAAGATATTCACATTTTAAATTACTCTTTCATCATAGAAACAAGTGGGCTTATAACCAAAACCATCCATGTTCTCTGGGAGAAGTGGTGTTAGTGTTCCGTGTAGAAATATTGTTAGTGGGAATGAAAACATGGTCGCACCAACCGGAAGTGATGCGCTATAGGCAGACATGAAACCGGTGTTTCCCTGCGCTCTAGTCTAACATTATACTCCTGCCAGACTCCACAGAATATCAGAAAAGCAGAGGTCGCTGTTTTT
The DNA here is from genome assembly GCF_963454915.1 of Gymnoscopelus microlampas. NCBI lineage: Eukaryota > Metazoa > Chordata > Actinopteri > Myctophiformes > Myctophidae > Gymnoscopelus > Gymnoscopelus microlampas. The sequence goes on from NC_139941.1 coordinate 29,263,627, forward strand.
CATTTTCTGTGGGGTCTGGCTACGCGAGACTACATATATCCTCACAAACACTTCCTCTCTGCTCCCTAGAGACAAGATAAGCATCAGCTTCTCTTTGAGTACAGTACATAACCTTCTGTTGGGGTCACAGATGTTTTGGAGATCAACTAAAAGGTATTGGCAATTAACTGTTTAAAGGAGTAGTTCACCCAAAACGTTACTTATTTTCTATCAATTACACACCCCATGAAGCCTTGAATACGTGGAGATTTTTTAAGTTTTTGTCGCATTTCTGAGCCAATCATTTTTATCACCGGTGGAGTCTCAATGGAGAAAAGCGACAAAAACAAAAGAATCTCCATGAATTCAAGGCTTCATGGTGTGTGTAATTGATAGAAAATAAGTATTTTTTGGGGTGAACTACTCCTTTAAGCACATCTGAAGTTTCTTAAATGTAAGAATTAATATAAACGTACTACGTACTAATGTGCCAACCGTTTTTTTTCACCGCTTTGAATGATCCTCTGTGGTGTTTTCTCACTAATAATAATGCTGGCATGTCAGTCACCATGTCCTCAAAATAAATTCGCATATAACGGTGCGATGACAGTAGTTCCAGATTCCACATAATGTAGTTCATTAATTAGTAATGGAAAAAAAAGAAAGAAAGAAAAAAAGGAAAGAAAACTGCTAATGAAGTATTTATGTAGATGAAATTAAGAGCACTCCATGCAAAGGCCGGACCCTTGAACCTTTTTTTCTTTCAGCCTTGGGCCCAAAATGAGAAATTAATTTTCTCAATCACTCCTGACACTGCTACTGCTATAAACTGCTATACTCTTGATGATCGGCAGGCCCGAGACCCATTTTAGGTCCTCAATTACTTTTAGAAATGGCTAATGTGCAACTACAAGGTCAAGTATAAAAGTGTCTCTTTAATTAAATTTGGCAATATAAAGCTTCCATGTAGCTTGGGTGTCCTGACATGGTCCCATTGTGCTTTGTCAAAGAAAATGTGTCGGGACCTACTGTCTAACTGACTGACTCTACACTGTAATGCCTTCATCACTGCCTCACCTGCAACCGCATGTCTGAAAAGACACAACCATACGCACACACGCACATGCGCGTGCACATGTACACACAAACACACACAGCTAGAAGGACAAAGAGAGAGCGAAACGAAAGAAGCACTCGCAAATAGAACAGAGTGAGAACAGATGGCGATTATGAAATAAAATAATAAAATAAATATAACGAGAATCAAATTCATGTTGACGGTGGCACTATTTTCATAGCCAAACAGTCAGACACACATACCACATAACGAGAAACTGTAAAACACAAGGTTTTTGGGGCGTGTGGTTCTCCAAGTCTTTGAAGAGATAATGAAGAGAGAGAGAGAGAGACAGACTGACAAACAGACAGACAGACAAACAGAGAGAGAGAGAGGGGGGTACCTTCATCATTATCTCCTATCCACACACTTCTGAGTCAGGGCCCCCTCCAGCATTCAACACCCCACAAAGGGAAACATAGACTCCTCATTTCAAAAGACTCAAACCTCAGAACGACGGAAATACGAAACGCCCTATCATTATGTATCTGACACACTTCCTGTCGTCTCCACAGTGAGAAGAGAAAGGCATATATAGGTTTTGCTTGTTATTTGGAAAAACAAGTGAGTAAAGAAAACAAAACAGCTCTGTGCAATGAAAAGCTTCTCTCTTTGAAATCTAGATTGATGGTTCCCGTTAAACAGCCCGGCCAGTGGACGATATGCAAGACCCCGCCGTTCCAGTCTCTTTCAGGGCTGAAATAGCAAAGGACACCCCCTGCTCCTGCTTTGTGAGAGAGCCAAGGTAAATGTCTGCAGCCAATGTTGTTTTTATCTTTAAGTTTAACAGTGTGCCCATAGAGAAAGATAAACAGAGAGAGAGAGAGAGAGAGAGAGAGAGAGAGAGAGAGAGAGAGAGAGAGAGAGAGATTTGAATATCTCAGTCTAGACACATCCAGTGAGTGGAATGGAATGTAACAGATGAATCGAGCGAGAGAGAGAGAGAGAGAGAGAGAGAGAGAGAGAGAGAGAGAGAGAGAGAGAGAGAGAGAGAGAGAGAGAGAGAGAGAGAGAGAGAGAGAGAGAGAGAGAGAGAGAGAGAGAGAGAGAGAGAGAGAGAGAGAGAGAGACAGCATGATGGGGAAACCACACATTTCAGTTGCACAGTTGGCTACATTTGGGACAGGCTCTGACTAATGCCTGGAGTTGTTTTTACACAGATTAACACCTGAGGAACAGCTTCCCACGTGTCCAAAACCTCTTTAAAGGCATTGTAGGGAACATTAAGCCTAAATTTTAAAAATATGTATATATATTTTTTTTGCATTTTCTCCCCTCTATCAGCCACTATATAATGATGCTGGGGTGTTTTCCTTCATTGAAACACAGTCCTCTGTCTGAAATCCGTATTTTCCCTTCTGTTTATGTTCATGTTGTTTATGTCCGGGTCGTAAATTAACGCACGCATGTGCGTGTCCGTGCGCGTCCGTGCCCCTATCAACTTTTTACTTTCGGTTTTAAAACGCTCTCAAACTTCTTTTTTGAGGCACATTATTTACTTTTAAAAAATCGTTTGGATAGAATTTAGTTGTTTAGCTTCATATATGTGGTCAATTTATCATGAAAGAGCCTATTTAAAAATATAAATTCAGAGAACCGTAGGGTCGGGCATTTCCGCGAATTGTATCCGCATAAGGCAACCTATTTTGGGCATGACTCATTTAAAAAGTCCCCCCTGCGTCACCCCCTGGTGGTCGGGGAAAAGAACTGCTGGAGGGGCGGTGTTTGACAACAGTTTTTTTCTTTGATTATGTCTGAACTCCCTACAATGCCTTTAAAGATCAATGCATGTGTGTTTAGTTGGGTGTTAACATTTGCATTTGTGTGTGTGGTAAATGGTGCATTTATAGCACCTTTATACAGATCACTTCACAACGTGCATTACATTAACCCAC
>NC_139941.1:29271617-29284117 GCF_963454915.1 Gymnoscopelus microlampas
GATAAAACACACTGGGAAGAGAGAGTGTGTGTGTGTGTGTGTGTGTGTGTGTGTGTGTGTGTGTGTGTGTGTGTGTGTGTGTGTGTGTGTGTGTGTGTGTGTGTGTGTGTGTGTGCGTGCGTGTGTGCGCGCGCACGTGCGCGTGTAAGGCAGCAGGAGAGAAATTGGTCTCCAAGATGGCTGAATGTGTGTTGTTTTTGACTGTGTGTGTCAGAGCGAGCGAGCGAGAGAGAGAGAGACAGAGAGAGAGACAGAGAGAGAGAGAGAGAGAGAGAGAGAGAGAGAGATGGGTCCCCCCTGCTTGGAAACACAGTTTTTGCTACAGTCACAAATCAGCTAATTATGTGGCTGATTTCCCTCCAGGGAAAATCCTTATAGATTTACAAAAAAAATAGATACTAAAGACATAGGCAAACTGTAAAGTTAACTGCCAGCCTATTAGTCCTGGAATAAGGTGGAGATTGAGTAATGAGGACAGAAAAAACAGCCTGAGAAGTGAGAATGGGGTAACATTATTTAATCTTTCCTCCCCACATTCCTCTCTCTCTCTCTGTCTGTCTGCGTCTGTTTGAGCCTTGGGTGTTCTCTGTGTCTGACACCCTGGTACACCGCACTGGGGTCGGCTAGAAGTTAATTTGATTTCCTATTTTAACCCTGTTCTCGTGCATACTTCCTTGTCTCGTGTGCATTACACTATAGGTGTACCACACATGAGAACAGACCTATAATAACACACCGTGTAATCTTCTAACATCGTGCCGCGGAACTTACTTTATGTCTACGGAGTTATCTCACTCAACAGTTGACATTGAAGACAAACATAAGAGAGACAGAGAAGTTATGAGAGACTTTTATGCTAATATAGCTTTACTTCATGCACAGGGGGCTCAGATGTTAGCCTCTCGCTCCGTCAGTAGGTGGTGGCGGGGGGTTCTTTAGCGCAGCTGAAATCCACTATCAAACCGTCGGTATAACCAGAACACCAGATTTAGAATGTCCTTATCAGGCAGTGCAGCCTTCGCAAAGTGCTGTGGTGCAGTTTCCCTGGCGTGCGAGGAAATTAAATTATGTCTCTTTATCCATTCATGTGGGAGGGGGGGGTAAAAAAGGAAAATAAAGCAAAGAAGATGAATAATGATCTGAATTGTAGATGATGTACTTTGCTGTAGTTGTTTAAAGCCCTCTGGGAGTAGCAGTAACGATCTGTGCACTTTCAAAGACAATGTTTACATCGGCTACACTGAATGAATGGATAAAATTATGTGCAGGCAATTTACCTGCAGCGTGCTGCTATAATGGGAAATAATGTTGTGTGACAGTGTGTGACAGCCACGTAACACTAATACATCACATGTATAATGGGAAGAGTTGACCTTTCGTTGAACAATTAAGTGACCGTGTGATGGGAAGGTCACAGGTTCAAAACTAGACAGCCATTTTGCACGGCCATGCAGTACAGTAGGATTCCTCAGTGCCCAAACACTGTGATTGTGCTGAGAGCATGGTACAGTACATGTAGCATTTGTTTTATTATTTTAGTTGTATTTATTTTGGCCATTTTTTTTTCCATTTTCTTCCAATTTAGTTGTTGTACCACTGTAAACTGCTGACTCCTACTGGTTGGTCTTTGGACAACCCGGGACATCCTCAAAGGAAAACAAATTATTGTGTTGTGAAGAAAGGACACAGGCTTTCTGGCCTGGAAAATAGCCTATTGTTAAGCAATCTGTCATGTCTACCAAATTCACACAGATTTAACATAATTCCGCAATATGCGTCTCAAGTTTAAATTCAGTTGTCCAATGTGTGGCCCTTCACTCACTATATCAAAGTCAGTTTGGCCCTCTGGAGAAAAAAAGGCCTAGTGCCAAAAACGTGTGTGTGTGTGTGTGTGTGTGTGTGTGTGTGTGTGTGTGTGTGTGTGTGTGTGTGTATATATATATATATATATATATATATATATATATATATATGTTTTTTCAAATACAACTGTTGAGAGCCAAAAACGTTTATATACGTTTTTTGAAAAAGAAAAAAAAATCACTTCCTGGTTAAAGTATTTGGGAAATATTCTGTATCTCGGCTCCTGTGTTTTACTATGTATTTTTGGCGAAACATGCTATTTTCAACTGGCTGCAATTATGGAACGGATTACCGCGATCGGATGTTTTTCGATTCTACGAGACCCCTGTGTGTGTAATGAGGGGATCACCGTGAGGACGGCGATCACGGAAAATATTCTGTGACTACTTGAGAAGGTAAGAAAATTGTTAAAAAAGGCTGGCACTGGCTGTTCCCTGTTTTAAAAAACCCTCTGGCACTCATTAAATGAACGCTGAGCATTTTATTGTGTTAGATAGGATGCACCTTCTGAATACGAGACCCTGTGAACAACAACAATCCAGAATCTATTTCACCACACAGTACAGCAGCATGGCCTGTGACATCAGCCAACTCCTCACTTTGCTCAGTGACCCCAGCCTCTGTGCAGTCAGTGTTTCTGTGGCCTCCAGCCTTCTCTTTCAGAAGGGCATCAACACTCAGACAGCCTGCAGGGGAGGAACCAACCCACGACTTGGTTCCCAAAACTCACTGGGACACACAGACGTGGCTCTTATTGCAGTGGTGGAAAAAAGTACTCACATCTTTTACTTAAGTAAAAGTATCAATACGGCAGTGTAGACATACTCTGTTACAAGTAAAAGTCTGGTAATCGAAATTTACTTGAGTAAAAGTACTAAAGTATTGGCATTAAAATATACCAAAAGTAAAAGTACTCATTGTGCAGAATGTCCCATTTCACAAGTTCATAATGTATACAAATCCTCTGAGAAGTAGTGGAGTATAAGTAAAAGCATTGAAAATGGGAAATACTCCAAGTTAGATACTCTAAGTTAAAATTCCTCAAAAGTGTACAGCACTTGAGTACATGTACTTTACACCACTCGGCTCTTGTAATCATTGCAAAAACATCAACAGAGACAACACATTTTGTGGATGTTTTTTAGTTTTTTGGTTTAGTTTTAGTTGGATGTTTAGGACATAACATGGCAGAAGCTTTACTAATTGCAGTAAAAACTGTGGTTAGACTTGAATGTGAGTGTCTGTTTCTATACCAGACCACAAAACCCTAAACTGCGGGAGAGATTAACACAAATATGCTATTAGAACCCACTACCCCAATTACCCCAAGGCTGTAAACCGCACTAATCCAAACACTTTGAAAGCCATGACCATAGAGGTCATTCCCAAAAATACAAGGGGTGGCGGAGACAGACTAAAATGTCTCCTTCAACAGGAGAATCTCCGGATTACCGTCCTCACTTTGTTTTTACTGTCATGTCTAGAATGTGGTCTCTAAGTGGACTGCATTAACATGCAACGTGACCTGTGACACGACCACTTAAAGATTTTATTTTATATTGAATACCTGTCTTCATTTTCACTTTATACCCTGATGAGGACTATCTGAGTTCGAAAAACGCCAGTGAATACATGATTTAATATAGGATCATTATTTTATAATAATCAGAGTGCCTCAGATCGTTTTTTCTGACTCACTTTGGTTTAAAATTGGTTTTCAGGGCACTCTAAAATGTAGGTTTGAACTGTGGATGTCCAGTGGTACAGTAAGTCTACCTCTGCTTCCACGTGATAATTTATGAAAAATAGGATTTTGTTGTTCTGTCTCTCCAGACAACAAATCGACAGTAATGGAATTCTACATTACACAACAAAAGTCAGTCTTTGAAGACGCGCGTACCGTCCTATTATGCTAACCGTGAAATTATTCAAATCTCATTGCTGTGTTTTCCTTTTGATGTTTCTGAAGGGCATTGGTAACAGAGAACATTACATTATATTAATCAGATCATTTCCCAACAAATCACAGTGATGAAAGATGATTGTTTTCCATTTCTTGTTACTTTTCTGTCTGTTTATTCTGAATGTTTTCTTTTGGAATAAAAGTGGCATTGCTGCTACAGCTGCTACAACATACATTATTATTACATCTACCATCACAACTACTACCACTTAACTACTTAAACCCTATTATACTTTGTTGACCGGTGTCACCCAGGGGTGATACTTGGCCCCCTCATCTTTTCCCTCTACACCAAATCTCTTAGCCAAAAATAGCAGCTTAGGGCTTCAGTGGTTAATAGAGTTTAATCACAAAAACTCTGTATCTCTTCATAACACTAATATTCACAATACATTCTGGTATTCTTTACAACTTGATCACTCCTTATTGAATACTTAATTGGTATGCAGACATTAATGGAACATGTTATAAAATTGACATTATTATTTATACAATTAAATGACAAAAAAAATCTTCATCACTTTAAAATATGGAAAAAGTTATGTCTAATTTGATTTAATTATATCCTGGAATCAACCTGAGCTTTTGTTGCTTATCAAGTTATGTGCAGCTGTATCTGCTGCAACCCCCTAACATTACACACCGTCTACTTTATCTTGAACAGGTCTTTTAATGTCATACACTGCTGTATCTACTTTGTCTTTTAATGTTTAGAGTTTAACATCAATCGTTATCGAGAATTGAGTCATTAGCGTTCGACTGCAGCTGCATAGCAAGACAGAGTGTGCTACAAAACCATAAGCCATTTGTCAAGTCCACAACGTGGCTTGTCATTCCAGCGTTGCATTCTACAGTACGTGCGCTCTAACCCTTGGCATCTGTTGCTGTGGTGTTAGCAATGGCTTATCTACTAAATATTGCCTGCTGCCTCTGTGGAGACTCAGGCTGGGACAGGCAGGTGACTGCTCTGTGTGCTGCTTTGCTCTCTTGTAAAAAAACATTCCTCATGTAAAAACGGCATGGTGATGGGTCACAGCAGTGTTGATTTTGACAGCAAATATTGATTTAGTTGATTTAGCCACAGTCATATTCTAGTCACATGAAATGTTTTACTTCGAGTCTTTTATTTGACTAAATATCATAAGATTTTAGTCGATTAAATCTACAATTTAGTCGACAAACATTTATTTTTGGCGGGCCGTGAAGCCATCGAAATGGCTGATTTTCACTTAGCTGCATGCCAAAAATATATATATATTTAGTCATAGTTTTAGTTATCATAGCTTAGTTTTTATTTAGTTTTCGTCAGTGAATAAAGGTAGTCGACAGACATTTTTTGTCATAGTTTTAGTCGACAAAATCAACACTGGGTCACAGCGGTGGTGCTGAACCATTCACCAATCGATGCATTTAGAGCGTGTCCTTGAACAAGCTTGACTTGTTGCTCGCCTGGCTCAATAAGTGACACTATGTTTATAATAGGATATTAGAAGGGAGAGTGCTCTCGCCCATGGCGTGGCAACTCGCACACAGTACTGTTGTTCAAGCGCCAGGCTGCTATCCAGCCCGACGCTGGAAATACAAAATCATATCTAGGTAGGAAAACTATAAATTGCCTTGCTGAAACTTTATGAAAGACTCGTCTCGCTTTCACATGAGCTCAGGGAGAAACGGTAAGAACGTACCTCTGCAGCCGGTATGCCCTCGGGAGGGCGACACTGTAACAGCACTTCCTGCTCCAGTGACACTTCTTTCCCCAGTGGTTCCTGTTCAAACGACTTCTTCAGGTCTGCAGGAGAGAAACAAGGAAGGAGCAATATTGGTGAGTTAGAATTCATTGGTAGTTAGTAAGCCTAAAATGACAGTTAATGTAATTATTTTACTGAGAATTTGCTATATCAGCTGTGATTTTTCAGTCCATACTGATGGTCTTGGTCACCATGATATTTCTACTATAAAATACAGCGAGTAGCAGTGTTGCCAGATTCTGTGTGAGAAACAAGCAACCAGGTCTAGGAAAACCAGCCCAAAAGAAGCGACTATGGGCCACATGAGCACTTTAACATATGCATCAGCTATTTGAAAATAGCAGATCTACAAGCTCACAACGCGTCGCGATGCGACGCGTTGTGAGCTTGTAGATCGGCTATTTTCAAATAAAACCTTGCGGGGAAATTATAATAAGCAGATCTGGCAACCCTGGTGACTAGACACATTTTACACAGAAAGACAAAGATATCCGTGTTGTGTGAGATAGAAGAGGAAAATCAATAATTGAGTACATGTAGTGAGTGTAATATGTACACATGCTGCAAGAACGATCAAATTAAAAATACGTGGGATTCATCCATTTCCTGGTAAAGTAGGACGCCACGATAAGCATCGCTAAGGAGGCGTGCGCCCGGCCATTTTGGAGAGAGCCTGTGATTCTGAATTAAGGAAGGCCATTTTGGGTGGAACCACCCTGTCATTGCGCGACTGAAGGCGCTTTGGCCTCTTCAGGGATAATTTAACGCTCATTTTCCAAGGCGACAATGACATGGTAATTATGGAGCCGCTGGTTAAAGTCGGTCATGCATACATTGGCTTCTCTCTCCAGTCTGTCAGCTCCAAACAATTTAAAACAAGGAAAAACACTTAGCTGGATATTCTTAACCATTGACTAATGCACACATATTCCCACACAGCAGAGAGAGATGCTGAGGGGAAAGGGAGAGAAAACCACAGATGCCACCAATGTGTACACTGTACTTTTAGACTGCTACTGTACTACAGTACTAAGGACTTAACTGGACGACTGTGTTGCTTGATGAAAATACAGATTTTCAACGTCGCACGTTGAAAAAACATTCTTTTTGTAGAGCAACGTGGCCATGAGATTAAGTATAACATATACTTAAACTTTAGACTCACTGTAGGATTCTTTCCAGACCTAGGCCTTTTATTCTGTCATGCTACTGGTAAAACAAACAGTTACTTGTATGCTTTATGTCCATTTTCTGTTTTCTACACTAGGCATACTGTAGTTATTTGTGCTTGGCATGCCCATCTCTCCGTCCTCTCTGCTTGGGTGAAGCCTGTTATTTTGCCCTTCGGTCCCATTCTGCATTGGACTTGCCAGAGAAGTGTTGGGTTGCTGCCCGGCCCGCCAGCGAGACATGCGAGAACTCGGCCGGGGCCAAAGACATTGAACGATTCACATTAATAGCCCAGCGGTGCTGTGATAAATGACAGTATTACAAAAGCAGAAAGGGATCGTGTTGCTTATTTATCACAGACGAATTCAGCGAGCGGACTGATTCAATAAAAGCTAAATCCATCCACGCCTGCTGTAGTAGTGGACTTGAAGGCAAGTTAGTTGGAAGCTGAGATGAGAAGACGGTGAAAGAGAGAGTGTTAGAGGGAGAGAGGGAGGGAGAGAGCACAAGGCAGGAAATGGACGGGCAATATTGCTGTGCAGCCTTGGCATTGTGGGTAAGTGAATTTGACAAGTGGATGCACATGCATGGCCGGGCAGAGCTGTGGACTTGAACTGGAATAGGACTTGACTCGAGACCTGTTCTGGGCAGTGTTGGGCAATATTACTTAGGAGAGTAATATGTTACTTATTACTTATTACTCCTTTGAAAAGTAATACTATTACATTACTTATTACTTGGAATCAAGAGTAATATATTACGTATTACTTTATATTAATAGGCCTTTTTAACAAGGCCTTTTTTGTCGGAGTAATATGGTATAATATTACTGTTTTGGCAGAATAATACCTTACTTTACTCGTTACTGGGAAAAGTAATAATATTACAGTACTATAGTACTATATTATTATTAATTCGTTACTGCCCAACACTGGTTCTGGGAGATTTTTAGACTTGAAGAGTTAATGGCCAATTACACCAGGGCACGATAACTATAACGATAATTATGTGAGCGTCCACACTCATGAACGATAAGGTTCTGTAACAGTGGCAGCAAACACGCTGCAATGTCTATCTGTGTCAGAGCCCACACATAGAGGCAAAGAGCCCTGATGCTGAAAGACAAGTGCAACAGGATATATGGATAATCTGATTCTGATTATTAAATATAAGTGAGATAGTTGGAGGCTACCTGAGGTAAAGCCAACTAGCCTACCAGAAAGCATTAGTTATTCATAATCATCTCTTCATCTCTGTTAATGATAGATTAATAAGATTAATAATACATAATCCGACTGTGAGTGAGACCAACTGCATCCCAAATGTCCTTCTGATGGATTTCTATTTGCTGTCAATGTTTTCTGTCAATCGTTCATGAAATTGCTCTGAAAGTGACCAGAAGGAAATCACTATGAGAGTGGTACGATTTAATTTACCACCATCGTTGTCATTATAGTTGTGGTGTGGATTCTGCCATCAATAGTTAGAACACATTTTTAAAACATATTATAGTTATCATTATAATTATTGTACTTGGTGTGAACGTCACTTTATACTGAAAATGTTAAACACAGCTCTGTCTTTGCTCAACATATTTTGAGTTTTTTAACTGTGTTACGCAGCTGATAATTCTAGCACACACATTCCTTATTTATGTGCTAGCTCCTGCTTTATGACAGAATGTTTTTGTTTTTGTACAACATTGAATATTATTATTGATGCCTTTTTGTCTGTATTATGGTACCTGGAAGTATAAAAAAAGTGTATTATTCATCGCCTCTGCCCAATTACAATGCTCAATCTAAGAGAGAGCATAATACTGTCTGTCGATCAGCCCTCATCTCTGTAAGAGCCAATTGGTACTAGCTCTATTTGAAGGTCTATCCTAGTACAGTATGGTGGGCAAATATAATTTGTTTGTTCTATTTGTTGCACTAATTGTTGTGCACACACGCACGTACGTGCGCACACACGCATATTGTCCTGTGCAGAATTTATATCATGAACCAAGAAACTTGAGAAAGGATGAGGGATGGATCTAATCATCTTTTCCTGTTATGTTTATTTCATTGGCTTACCTCACACTCTTTTCTGTCTGTCTGTCTGTCTGTCTGTCTGTCTGTCTGTCTGTTTGTCTGCTTCTCCCCCTCTCTCTCTCATCATCATTGTTCTGGAATAACTTGTCATCTCACTGGAATGAATACATATTTTCCACTCCCCCTCTCTTTCCATCTTGGAAAGTGTCTATAAGTAATGTATTCTGTCTCTTATTTCCTCTCAACTTTCTTTCTGTCATTCTCCATGAACACCCACCTCCACCCCGACTCCCAACGCACCAACCTTTTTGCCCTCTCACCTCCACCTCTCTTTCGTATAGCCTGTGTCGCTAGCTGATAGCCTAGCAGTGGGGCTACTACTGCATTCACATTCACATATACGTATATAACAGTGGTTCTCAACCAGTGGTCCGGGGACCACCTGTGGTCCTTGGGAGGGTGGTACCAGGGGGTCCCCAGCGAAATGAGTTAACATAGCGTCACAATCATTTTAACCACTTAGCTTTGGCTATTCAAAAATAGCAGATATGCAAGCTCATAGCGCGGCACCGAGTGCCGCGCTATGAGCTTGTATATCTGCTATTTTTGAAAGATTTTGAAAATGCGTGCAAATCTTTGAATAGATATATATTTTTAAACGAACATTTTTAACTCAAATCTTTGCTTCTGAGGGGTCCCTCCCTGGCACAAAGCATTTTCAGATGGGGGTCCGCGGCCAAATGTATATGAATTTAGGGGTCCTTGGCATGAAACAGGTTGAAAACCACTGGTATATAATACTGTATGTAATGCCCTGTAATAGCAGCTGCGCTGAAACAGATGTTAAAATCATTAGCACTCTGCAGAGAAAAAAAAAGCCATAAAACAAAGTGTATCCAGAGAGAGAGAGAGAGAGAGAGAGAGAGAGAGAGAGAGAGAGAGAGAGAGAGAGAGAGAGAGTGTGAGAGAGAGTTAGCAGGTGACTTTATTTATGGAGCCGATCAGCCGATCTTGATGGATTCCTAAGAGGAAGCACATGTACGGTAGGGAGTGATGGGGGGGGGGGGGTGGGGGGGGGGGGGGACAGAGAAAGCAAGGGGAGGAAAAACAGGGAGAGAGAGGAAGATGTTTTCTTTTCAAACTGCCAGGTGTTCATACAGAGATTCCATCTCAAGGACCAGCAAACCTTTTGCCCTTTCTCCATCCTATCAAATAGTGTATAGGACGCCATGGGACGAGTGTTAAGGAGAGACTGAGTGGGCAGCTGTAGAGTATTGACAGGCATACTGTGACTGTAACACCCATTACAGTCCACAAAAGGACAAACTGGACGTTGTCAACGTTGGGAGAGAAAAAAAAGATGGACACACACAGTGCAGATGCACATACAGTACATGTACAGCACATGTACAATAGAATCGTCAGTTTAACTCTGAGAGTGTACCATTCGCACATTCTCAGTATATAATAAGAATAATATCGAACACCTACACACACACACACTTGTCTCGCTATGAAATAGAATAGAGACAATTAACCCATTGAGACCTGAAGCCGATTCTACATGTCTCCTAAATCTCAACAGTGTTCTCAAAAACGTATGTTTCTATATCAGTGGTGCTCAATCTTTTTCATGTCAAGGACCCCCAAAATTATATGTATGTATACGCGGACCCCCATCAAAATATTTTGTTCCAGGGACCCCCCAGAAGCAAAGATTTGAGTTAAAAATGTTCGCTTTAAAAATATATATATTCAAAGATTTGCACACATTTTCACGATTTTTCAAAAATAGCAGATCTACAAGCTCATAGCGCGGCACTCGGTGCCGCGCTACGAGCTTGTATATCTGCTATTTTTGAATGGCCCAAAGTGTAAAATAAAGTTTTTTAGCTCAAATCTAAAAATGACACAGTTCCAGGTCTTAATGGGTTAATACGTTCTCAATTAGCTTCACAGCCAACATAGGTTCAGACAGTTGAATGATGTCCTGACTAGACTAGATGATACACTGGGTCCACTGGAGTCTTGCTGTATATTCAATGCAACAGTAGCCTAGACTCTAGGCTAGGCCCTATAGAGCCCATTAGCCAGCTGGATCCACATGGGAACAACATGGCTCTATAGGACTTCAAGTGGCCTGCCTGTGACGTCAGTCATAATTTAAATGACGTCATATCTATGACCTATGACCAGGGTTGCCAGATCTGCTTATTATAATTTCCCCGCAAGATTTTATTTGAAAATAGCTGATGTATACAGTATGTTAAAGCGCTCTTATGGCCCATAGTCGCTTCTTTTGGGCTGGTTTTCCTAGACCTGGTTGCTTGTTTCTCTCACAGGATCTGGCAACACTGCCTATGACTCAGCCCAATCAGAAGTCCATTGACTTCTATTATGAAATAAAAGGTTAATGGTAAAACAAAAAGTATAAAACTTGTGTGGAAAAACTAACAGTGGAAATAACTGTACACGCACTTGTGCATATTTAGACATGCACATGTAAACACTATCAATAGTCAATCTAGAATTTTCCATAGCTTTAAAGGGAAACTTCACAGAGAGTCCCATTGCCCTGACGTGTGAGGAGATCAATAATATCGTGTGGAAAGTACAAAGCCTGTCTTCTGTGTATTTCACCATGAAATGATGCCGTCAAAACGCGTCGTTTCAAGTCACTGGGCGTGCATTTCTTATACTGTCATCATTTTGTGATGTCAACTTTTGTGGAGAAATACACAGAAGACATTTTGCCACACAATATCATTGATCTCACATTAGAACAAAATGGGATTTACTGTAGGTTGAAAATGGATGATGTTTCCCTTTAATCCAAAATGACTGTAGATTGACAATGATAGTCTTTGCATGTGCATGTCTGTTTTGTTTGCACACATGTGTACACTGTTACAACAGTATATGCGGCTGCAATTATACACCCTGTTAGTGTTAATTTAACCCTGAGAGCGTTCAAACAGAACCGAAAAGGCCCGGGGATTTTACGGTGTGTACGTGTGTGAGAGAGAGAGCTGTAGCTGACTGACTCAGTGGAGGTGTCTGAGGGATCATAAAACTAAGCGGCGTGACCAAGTAGGAATGATGGATCACCCCCGATACCTCACACATTATCTGATGCAGGAGAGATCTACAGCACGTTAACAGTAAAGCACGTCTCAATGCGACGCAGAAGAATCCTCTGTTAATTTAACCGAGAGAGTTAACACTCAGGATTTTACAGTGTACCTAATCAAACACACCATTGACATTGTGAGTTTTAATTTATGATTTAGTGAAAAAATGAAACCAAATGGTCCATTTGGGTCTATGCATACAATCTTTGTGTTACAAATGAATGCATTAAAATGATTTTACTATGCATCTCTTAATCTTTAAGTCCTAAATCCCAACAGTATTCTAAAAAAACCTATGTTTATATCAGTGGTGCTCAATCTTTTTCATGTCAAGGACCCCCAAAATGATATGTATTTGGCCGCGGACCCCCATCTCAAAATATGTTGTTCCAGGGACCCCCCCAGAAGCAAAGATTTGAGTTACAAATGTTCGCTTTAAAAATATATATATTCAAAGACTTGCACAAAATGTTCTCAATTTTTCAAAAATAGCAGATCTACAAGCTCATAGCGCGGCACTCGGTGCCGCGCTATGAGCTTGTATATCTGCTATTTTTGAATAGCCAAAGTGTAAAATAATGCTTTTTAG
>NC_139941.1:29286617-29331481 GCF_963454915.1 Gymnoscopelus microlampas
TGGCGGTAGGTGTTGTTGGCATGGTGTTATTCGAGGACACGGGGCGGGAGGGAGTGTGACTGAGGCCGCATGCTAAACTTCTGAATACTGTCATAGTCCTTGAGGGAGCTGGCAGCCTGAACGGAGCATGATGGCTCATTATGGGAGTAATGACCCAGTTTTAGGTGTAATTGCTCCACATGGCTACCCCCCCTGACACACACCCCACCACAGACACTACTACCCTCTGACACACACCCCACCACAGACACTACTACCCCCTGACACACACCCCACCACAGACACACTACCCCCTGACACACACCCCACCAAAGATTGCGATTAACCCATTAAGGCCTGAAGCCGATTTCTACAAATGTCTTCTAAATCCCAACAGTTTTCTGAAAAAAACGTATGTTTCTATATCAGTGGTGCTCAAACTTTTTCATGTCAAGGACCACCAAAACTATATGTATTTGGCCGCAGACCCCCATCTCAAAATATTTTGTTCCAGGGACCCCCAGAAGCAAAGATTGGAGTTAAAAATGTTCGCACAATATGTATTCAAAGATTTGCACACATTTTCAAGATTTTTCGAAAATAGCAGATCTACAAGCTCGTAGCGCGGCACCGATGAGCTTGTATATCCCCTATTTTTGAATAGCCAAAGTGTAAAATAATGCTTTTTAGCTCAAATCAAGAAGTGACACAGATGCGTTCCAAGTCTTGAAGGGTTAATGAACAATTATGAAAAAATGAAAAAGCTAGATCTACTATAGCTCACAACCATGAAACACGTTGTGAGCTTGTAGATCGGCAGTTTTTGCTATTTTTGTACGCCACTATTGTACAACGAAGTATAATACAGGGTCATGTGGTAAATCATAATCTATTTATTTGATTATAAACGCGTCGATACGTTGATATATAAGGAAAAATAAAACCCTGCCATGAAGTCGGTTATTGGTTCTAAATATCGATTGCTCAGCCCTAACAACCCATGACAGGCACACACAATCACACACGCACGCACGCACACACACACACACACACACACACACACACACACACACACACACACACACACACACACACACACACACACACACACACACACACACACACACACACACACACACACACACACACACACACACACACACACACACACACACACACACACACACACACACACACACACACACACACACACACACACACACACACACACACACACACACACACACACAGACAATCCAACCAATCATAGGAGCTATTTTCTGTCCTTAATTAGTGAGGGAGTTGCTGAAATGAAGAGTTGGCACAGAGAGACTGAGAATGAAATTAAACAAGATTAAAGTGCAAACTGCTTAAGGGATGTAGAGGAAACACACTGCACAGCTCTCAGGCAGTGTGTGTGTGTGTGTGTGTGTGTGTGTGTGTGTGTGTGTGTGTGTGTGTGTGTGTGTGTGTGTGTGTGTGTGTGTGTGTGTGTGTGTGTGTGTGTGTGCACGCACGCTAGTGACAGAAGAAGACAGCAGTTTAAGAGTGTGAGAGACACAGAGATGCCTAGTTTGTGAGACTGTGTGTGTACGTGTGTGTGCGTGTGCGTGTGTGTGTGTGTGTGTGTGTGTGTGTGTGTGTGTGTGTGCGTGCGTGTGTGTGCGTGTGTGTGTGAAGGCACAGCTGCATCATAACAACTGAATGACCCCACTTCATTACCAAACTGCAGTCAATAAACACACAGACAGAAGTTCACCAGGGAACCGTTGTGGAACGTAATTAAATAATACAATGAGGTGATGTAGGCATCTATTCAGAATGACCCTATGTCACAGACACATTCTGTCGCTCTCTCTCTCTCTCTTTCGTGCTCGCTCTCTCTCTCTCTCTCTCTCTCTCTCATGCCCACATTATTTGTGTCCTTCCCTCTCTCGTCCTCCACCCACCCTAGCCAGAGAGTGAGGGCACTCTCTCCATACAAGACTGTTTCTTCCAAAGCACCACACTGTTATTATGTTTGCGGTTTAGCTCGCCGCCTCCGGCACCTCTACATAAGCACATTTCAGTGCAATTATCCAGAATGGGTGTCTCTGCTGCCTGCATGCTTCCTGTGCCAAATCATAGCACTACTTCCCCCATAGCGGAACTGCTCAGGCAATAAAGACGTAAGCCGAGATGCTTTGGGAGAAAATAGCTCAGAAAACACACCTCACGTATAGCCTCTGTGAGCATAATTTGGACTTTTAATTTCCCCCTGCACTTTGCACACACGGTGCAATGGAAATGAGTCAGCTTCTCTGGCTTGGTACAGCGAAATGATTGAGACCAATGGTGTTTCTCTAGCATCGTTTAAGATGAGAGGTTTTGGGCCCCCTGTAGGGGATACGCCTCTAGAGGGGGGTCTGGGGGCATCCTTCCCCCGTAATGTTCAGAGAATTTGATATGTTAAATACATAAATCTGAAGCACTCTTGAGAGTAACTGAAGGAGATAAACATGCCCAATATTTATTCTTTTATGTTAAGCAGGCTTAACACATTGACTGCCAAGGACATAATATTACGTCATCATAAAGAAAATCTTGTTTTTTGTGATTTCACTAGAGGGCGCTCTTCGCCAACCTATATGAATGATGCCTTGACTAACAGAGATGGATAGAACCGGAAATGACGTAATCCAAAAAATCACTCCGTCCACCCCAAGGTTAACAGATCTGGCTCGGATTTCTTCTCCCAGACTGCGTTTTTTGGTGAAAACGAGCTATATTCAACTGCCGATGACAACAGAACGGACGATCGCGGTTACAACGTTTTTGTTTTCCGGTGGAAAGAGGAGAGACTCGTCTCTCCACGGAGACATCGTTTGTTTACATCCGGGTTGAAAATAAAGGTCACTGGATCTTCAAAAAGATTCAAAATAAGGTAAAACTGCTAGCAGTGGCGGATGAATTAATTCATTAATACCTGGCAATGAGTGTTAACTACAATTCTTTAATATTTATTTGATATCAGAAGGGGTGCTCCATAATTGAATTATTAAAAGTCCAAAATTAAGTGTATGACCTCACTAAAGTCGGGTCTTGTGACTGAATGGAAGCAAACTGCAGAAGCAGTGTGAGAACTATTGAAATGCCATCCCACAATAGTGGAGAATGCTAATAATGGCAATGGGGGGGAAGCAACTCCATATGAATGCATGTGCTTCTTCTTCCATTTAACCACAAGACTATTAAAGAGGTCAGACACTGATGTTGGGTGATTAGGCCTGGGCTGCATTGCATGTGGCATTGCAATTAATTCCACAAGTGTTTGATAGCGTTAAGGTCAGAGCGCTGTGCAGGCCAGTCGAGTTCTCCCTCACTCATCGCATAAACCATTGGTGTGGGCATGGGGTGGGGCGATTGTCATTCTGAAAGAGGAAATGGCTTTCCGCAAAATGTTTCCACAAAATTGTAAGTGCACAATTGTTTTCCCATATATATCTTTATAAAGATCCCACACATTGTATGCTCTTTAAAGGGATTGTAGGCAACATTAAATTTAAAAAATATTTATATATATATATTTTGCATTTTCTCCCCTCTATCAGCCACTATATAATGATGCTGGGGTGTTTTCCTGCATTGAAACACAGTGCTCTTTCTGAAATCCGTATTTTCCCTACTGTTTATGTTTATGTTACGTTTGTCCGGTACGTAAATTAACGTACGCATGTGCGCGTCCGTGCGCGTCCGTGCAAACTTTTCACTTTCGGTTTTAAAACGCTCTCAAACTTCGTTTTTGAGGCACAGAATTTACTTTTAAGATAGCGTGTGGATAGAATTTAGTTGTTTAACTTCATATATGTGGTCAATTTATCACGAAAGAGCCTATTTAAAAAGTCCCCCCTGCGTCACCCCCTGGTGGTCGGGGAAAAGAACTGCTGGAGGGGCGGTGTTTGACAACAGTTTTTTTCTTTGATTATGTCTGAACTCGCCTACAAGACTGCAGAGGAACTAAGTATTATTGTTGGTCTATGTTTCTAATATTATTGGCAAGACAAACCTGACTTCTCACAGTCGACAGTGATTTCATTCCATTTACTGACCATCTCCATTGCCTAAAATGGCTACTTGTGTACTGTGGCCTTTAATCACATGAACCCTATTATTCTTCATTGCCCGGCGTTACCCAAGAGATTTGGTGTGGTGTAGAGGGAAAAAGCAAGGGACCAAGTATGTATAGACCATACATACTTGGTCCCTTCCTTTTTCCCTCTACACCACGCCAAATCGCTTTCCTGAAAATAGCGGATTATTTTGATCAAAATGTTCACCTATTTTTTACTGAATGTTCGCCTATTCTGACATGCCCAGAATAGGGATGCTAGGGTTCATGTGGTTGAACTCAATACTCAAACACACACACACACACACACACACACACACACACACACACACACACACACACACACACACACACACACACACACACACACACACACACACACACACACACACACACACACACACACGTATACAATTACATCTACATAAGGGCCTTGTGCTATATATTCACAGTCAGGCCAGGAGCTTCTTTGATCACTGGGATGCCATGTGCAAACCGAGCACCAGCAAAGTTCACTAAAACCATCAGAGGGCTGAAGGAATGAAGATAGACTGTAACCTTCAGTGTCACAGTGATTTTCTCTGCGGTTCTCCAGGAAGTCAGTCATTTTCTCTCTAAGCCACTCTGGAGCGTCTCTGTATCGCTCCTGAAGAGCCACTCTCTGTATTCCCCACCCTGTCATTTCAACACATGTGATCATAGTCCCAGACGTCAGACCACGGTTCTTTCCACCTATAGGCTATAAATGACACTTTGCGGAGGTACAATGTACTTTATGATTTGGTTCATAGTCCTAATGTACTTCTATTACCTGTAAGTCCCCAAAAAGAGTGGTAATATTTAGTTTTTGTTGTTAGGAATGTTTGTTTGTATTGTCTTTGGTTTTTCAGATGTTGTTTGTCATTTTGGTCCTGTGTTAACCCATTAAGACCGGGGACGCATCTGTGTCCATTTTAAGATTTCTTTGGGCTATTCAAAAATAGCAGATCTACAAGCTCATAGCGCGGCACCGAGTGCCGCGCTATGAGCTTGTAGATCTGCTATTTTTGAAAAATCTCGAAAAAATATTTTCCAGATTTTTTTCAAAAAACTGAGATTTAGAATTTTTTAAAGAATCGCCTCAGGTCTTAAAGGGTTAAATGAATGATGGCTTATGAGTTTGTGTTTACTCTTTCTTCCTAATCTAGAATAAATAAATATATATATATATTTATATATACACTATGCAGTATATGTTAATGTAACTTAAGCAGAGAAAGGGACATTTGTGAGATTTGGGTCACCACCTCTACATGCATGCTGGCTTACCACTTCAGCACTTATGAGTATATTGGCGGAGTTCTTGGTGGAAAACCTTGTGGCTAAAGAAATGGTGAAACACTAAAACCACAAACACACACACACACACAAACATAACACACACTCACACATGCACTCTCTCTCGTGCGCGCACGCACGCACGCTACTTCATCAAGTGGTCGCTCTGTATCTAAGAAAAAATAGGAATGAAAAGGCAGAGACATCATAGAGACGACCCGTCTCTATGAACATAACATGTTGGTCGAGCAATATGCAAAGTTGTTCTTATATTCAACTATGCACTCTAACAATATTTACTCTCTTAAATGCGTAATCATGAGAACAGTCAATGTGGTTTCTCCATCGCAAAGAGAGAGCAGATTTCAGCACACAGTGGCAGTAGCCATGGTGATTTTCCAGGGACACGGGCACAATGTCTGGCTCCCACTGCAAGGCATGCTTTCATTAAATTGTCTTAAATCAAAAGAACGGCCCTGCATGAATTCTGATTTAGGACGGAACTGTACTTCTAAACCAAACAAAAGAAAAATATCCCACAGAGATATTTCCCTATGCTGCCACAATCCTGGCTGTCTGGGTCACTTCTTCGTCCCTGAACGTCTGCACTTCTGATTGCTATGCAAACACACGCCTTAGTGGTCGTGTGGAGGAACACGTCGGCATCATCTGAAGTGAGCATGCACGCGCGTGTTTCAGTGGGTGTGACCTTCACAAATCACTAATCCATTGAAGGAGAAGGCTTGACCTGATGGAGAGGTAAATCGCCGCATGGGCCAAAGCAGCGGGATGACTGGGGGACTGTGTGTGTGTGTGTGTGTGTGTGTGTGTGTGTGTGTGTGTGTGTGTGTGTGTGTGTGCATGTGCGTGTGTGTGTGTGTGTGTGTGTGTGTGTGTGTGTGTGTGTGTGTGTGTGTGTGTGTGTGTGTGTGCGTGTGCGTGTGCGTGTGTCGTGTGTGTGTGTGTAGTTGTCACCTGCTTTATCGACAATTGAATCAAGTCACCTCCACCGTCCATAACTCACACTTTAAGTGCCCTGCTCCAAAGCCCTGCAAATCACTCGTATAATTAATATGTGTGATGTGTGTGTGTGTGTGTGTGTGTGTGTGTGTGTGTGTGTGTGTGTGTGTGTGTGTGTGTGTGTGTGTGTGTGTGTGTGTGTGTGTGTGTGTGCGTGCGTGCGTGTATGTGTGTGTGTCCCAGCTACTTTTACTTCCCCAAGACATCAATGGCCATTTATCCAACTACCCAAGTGTGCATTTATTTATCGCCTTAAAGTGTCCCTTTACGCCATCACTCAGAGTGCGCCGTGTGTGGGGATGAGAGACATACACAACGAGAGAGAGAGAGAAAGAGGTAGAAAGTAGAAAGCACAACAGAGAGGAGAAGAGCAGACAGGCTGAATTCTTCTTGTTTTAGTAGGCTCTCCCCTCCTTTCTCCCTTGCACTAACAAATGCGGCTCAGTCGAGCTAGCTCCGCCTGCCAGGAAACATTCAAATCACAGCAGCAGATACTAATGGGAGCCGAAGGCAGGGGTGGGTCAGCTGGTTCGCTCAATTTGAAGCAAAAGGTTATCGCACAAGGGGGACTCAGCGTAATCAGATAGGATTATGGGAGAAATCACAGCTGTAACACGACGAGAGAGAGAGAGAGAGAGAGAGAGAGAGAGAGAGAGAGAGAGAG
The DNA here is from genome assembly GCF_963454915.1 of Gymnoscopelus microlampas. Classification (NCBI taxonomy): domain Eukaryota; kingdom Metazoa; phylum Chordata; class Actinopteri; order Myctophiformes; family Myctophidae; genus Gymnoscopelus; species Gymnoscopelus microlampas. The sequence continues at coordinate 29,293,706 of NC_139941.1, forward strand.
AATGAAGGAGAGAGGGACGGGGAACAAATTAGACGTGACAGTGGGAACAGAGAGAGAGAGTGTTATCTGTGTAGATGGGAGAGACAGGGACAGAATGACAGAAGTCTTTCAGAGTTTGGAGAAAAACAAGCATGGTGAACATAGAGAGAGAAAAGTCAGGGATGATAGAAGGAGAAAGATAGAGAAAGAGCTGTACGGTATGAACTGGAAACCTGAGCAGAGTCTGTATGAAACTAGCTCGTTAGTATTAACCCATTCAAACCGTGAACGCATGCTGTGTGACCACTTAAACCATTATTTCATACTTTGGCTATTGAAAAATAGCAGATATACAAGCTCAATAGCAGATCTGAGCTTGTAGATCTGCTATTTTTGAAAAAAAAACGTGAAAATGTGTGCAAATCTTTGAATGTATATTCTTTTAAAGAGAACATTTTTAACTCCAATCTTTGCTTGTGGGGGGTCCCTGGAACAAAATATTTCGCGATGGATGGGTCCGCAGCTAAATACATATCATTTCGGGGGTCCTTGACAATTATGAAAAAGTTTGAGAACCACTGATATAGAAACATACGCTTTTTAGAAAACTGTTGGGATTTAGAAGACATTCGTAGAATCGGCCTCAGGTCTTAATGGGTTAATGGTTCTATGGAGGACATTGGCAAACATTCTTCTGAATATCTGGAAGCCCACAGCTGGAATCCAATCCAATGTTTTCAAAAAGCCACTGCAGAATAACTGAAGGGAGTCATTCCAAAACCCTGTTCATTTAATGGATAGAACTAGAAGAATATGTCAGAAATACAAACTTAGATCCTGAAGCTTATCGAATATGACTCTGTACTGTGTACTTGACATTATTGCTGACTTTTACAAAGCATATCGTGCTTTATTTTTGTCTTTGAGGAAGCCAATATGTTTTCCATTCATTTCACTACGCTATGAAAATAAAAATGCAGGGACTTGAAACGTGCTTGAGATAAGTAGTGCTATAAACTAAGTATAATTGTATGGTTTCTGTTTTTTTAAATTTACATTGTGTTTTTGGAAGAGAGTAAAGCTTGAAGGGTGCACTTATCTTTTTATTTATTTTATTATTATTGTTTTTTGGCTTTTTATGGCTTTATTTATAGAGGGATAGGGAAAGTAAGCTGACAGGAAAATGGGGAGAGAGATGGGGGGGTGACACGCAGCAGGAGTCGGAGTCGGGAACTGGAGTCGAACCCGCGGCACGCTGTCAGGCTGGCATTGCAGCCTAGGGTGCCTGGACCGCCACGCTACGGCCCAGGCCGGGTGCACCTATCTTATAACCCAATTATTCAGGTAAGTTCAGGAGCATTTTAATGTCTTTGGACAAAATGTAAACAACCGTATGACAACTGCAACATCTAAAAAGTGTGTGTGTGTGTGTGTGTGTGTGTGTGTGTGTGTGTGTGTGTGTGTGTGTGTGTGTGTGTGTGTGTGTGTGTGTGTGTGTGTGTGTGTGTGTGTGTCTATGCCTGTCTGCTTCTCTGATTGAGCACAGCAAATCTCAGAAACCACTGGACCGATCAGCGTCTTAACTTATCTGGTCAGTAGGCCATGGAAGACTCTCCATCCAAAATGTGTCAATTTGTTCAGACTCAACGTTGTACAGTCCATAACTAGGGATTCCCGGACGCCTCCTCGCAGTCCGGTGGTACACGATGTCGCCTATTTCTTACACAAAAAGGCATATAATCATCTATGGAACATCCAGTGAACCCCAAGTTGAGGGGCCTCTAGAGAACCTCCACCTCCAAAAGCACTTTAACTTTTGCTGCCCATAGGGGTGCCACGAATGCCCCCCCCACCCCTCCCCCCTTCAATAAGAAATCTACACCAAAAGCATAACTTTTGATATGATATGATATTTTGAATGATAAATATTAGTTTTTATCAGAGCTACTGTGTATTATTTAATATACTGTATCTTAATTATTTTGATACAAATTTGGGATATCTAGTCACATTTGGGTATCTAGCTATACTATACAGGTATGTGGCAATAAACCTATTTACCACCCTGGTTGTGTGTCATGTGAATACTTGGTAATGGTGACATATACAACATATGGTAGGCTTTATTTTATCTGTATCTGCTTGATTGCCTTTCTGGCTTTCTTTATGTCTTACAATCTCTTATATCTCCCTCTCTGCCTCTCTCTCTCTCTCTCTCTCTCTCTCTCTCTCTCTCTCTCTCTCTCTCTCTCTCTCTCTCTCTCTCTCTCTCTCTCTCTCTCTCTCTCTCTCTCTCTCTCTCTCTCTCTCTCTCTCTCTCTCTCTCTCTCTCTCTCTCTCTCTCTCTCTCTCTCTCTCTCTCTCTCTCTCTCTCTCTCTCTCTCTCTCTCTCTCTCACCCCCCCCCCCCCCCCCCCCCCCCCCCAGATGGCCTGTTTTCGGTGTGCGTCGCCATCGTACGACAGAGCATGAATTAGGCATTACACCGTCAATCATCACCAAGAACGTACGCCACAGACCACAGCGTGTCCCGCTGTGTATATATCTACAGTATGTCTGTGTGTACATATGTACGTATATATCAGTGTTCTCCTGCCAGCCTCTGTACTGTAGTGTTGTCCCATCAACACTCATATTTGCATACATCTGCCTCACCAGCATGCCCAGGCCGCAAGTGGCCCTTTATCCGGCTTTTTATGGCACCGGTTGGAGCACGTATTCCATCACAGAACGTTATTAGCCCGGGATTATAGCATAATGTTTAGGACCGTGTCACCAACTCTCACCTTACAGCCAAACACCCATGTCACATACTGCTACAGCTGCTCAATAAAGTAACGCACAGATAGGAGAGATGCTCCGTTCTGTTACTGTACTGTGATGATGAATACAGAGTTTATTGTCTGCTGACGTGAGAAATACTATTCAACAAGAATAATTCAAATGTGAAGACGACATTAACCCTTTAAGACCTGGAACGCATCTGTGTCGCATCTTTTTTGATTTGCATTATTTTACACTTTGGCTATTGAAAAATAGCAGATATACAAGCTCGTAGAGCGGCACCGAGTGCCGCTCTACGAGCTTGTAGATCTGCTATTTTTGAAAAATCGAGAAAATGTGTGCACATTTTTGAATATATATCATTTTAAAGCGAATATTTTTTACTCAAATCTTTGCTTCTGGGGATCCCTGGAAGAACATATTTTGAGATGGGGGTCGGCGGCCAAATACATATCATTTTTGGGGTCCTTGACATGAAAAAGTTTGAGAACCACTGATGTAGAAACATACGTTTTTCAGAAAACTGTTGGGATTTAGAAGACATTTAGAAATCGGCTTCAGGTTTTAAAGGGTTAAGCTCAAGACAAAATGCAATATCAGTGACCTAAATGCATCTAAATGTGGTATGCTGTTACACAGAATGCTTGCACATAGTGTGTGCTTTTGTGAATACCCTTTGTCTTCATTGTTGTGCTAAAAAAGTATTGTTAAGAATACTCTTTGTTCTATTCCCATACCATCCAATCTGTGCTTTGGTGGCAGGTTGCATTCAGCTTTTGCCAACTGAATAACAAAAAGGAAGGATTTACTCATGAATGCACATACTGTATGAAGTAGAAAAGGTGCTCCTCGGAGCACAGGTCTCCGCCAGGTCAGGTAGGTTATTGTGGGGCCAGCAATGTTCGGAATGCAGCGGCCTCCTGGTGGCGCTGCAACTAGCATGTGTGAACTTTCACGGCAATCGGACGCTGTGCAAAATCGGTAAGAGTAGTATAAAAAAAATGTTTTACAAAAGTCGGCCTCCTGGTGACGCTATAAAAGGCGGAAATGACATCCTTGGCATCCAGGGAGTGTGTGTGCACAGTTTCACGCAGATCGGGCCGACGGTGCCGGAGATTAGCTGTTCACAGACAGACAAACAGACAGACACACAGACAGACACACAGACAGAGACGGTGCAAAACGTAGTGTCGGCCTCGCCTTCGGGCCTGGCGGAGACAATAACCATTATCTAGGATGTTGTCTTTCTTTTGTTAATGTATAAGAACAAAGAAAAAAATACATATCAGATGACAAACCTGACAAAAGAAAGTGCAGATGCAAGAAATGTGTATGACCAAATAAAGTACCGTAAGCTAAAACTAAGAAAACTAGAAAAAGTGCTCCTCGGAGCACATGTCTCCACCAGGTCAGGTACGTTATTGTGGCCTCCTGGTGGCGCTATAATAGGCCAATGTGAAAAGGGGTGCCATTTATTCTTAGGCCCTTCACGGCATCGGACTGCATTCATGATTTGAGGCATTTTGTGCCAAAAATGTGTTTTGCTAAATTATACCTGCTAGTGGCGCTATAACAGGCCAATGTGGAAAGGGTGGCATTTCTTCCTCGGCCTAGTGGGAATGTGCATGTGAAATTTCACATAAATCGCAAGCTAGCTGCGTTCATGATTTGAGGCATTTTGTTCAAAACGGACCAATCCTGCAAACTTTGGAAGCCAACCTTAGCCAATCAGGATGGAATATGGATCAGACAGATCTGTGTTGATCATATGACTATAGAGATACTGTATACCGATTTGCGTGATGTTTGGATAAAATCTGTAGGAGTAATATAAAGAAATGGGTTTTGCACAAAACGGCCTCCTGGTGGCGCTATAACAGGCCCATGTAAAACAATTGGGGCTGAGGTTCTGAATTGGCATCCAGGGAGTGTGTGTGCACAGTTTCGCAGCGACCGGGCCAACGGTGCCGGAGATTAGCTGCTCACAGACAGATGGACACACGGACGGACACACGGACGGACGGACAGGGGGTAAAACATACTCTCGCCAGGCAGACAAAAATGTAACTAAGAATGGATTCTCTTCAACCATGCCAACAGGACATAACTGTTAAAACAAGCCTTCCAGGGTGCTTATCTGCTAGAGCGATATTGTCTGCTATAGTCTGAGTCTGGGGTCTGTTCTCTATGCCATTTGGATAAAACCCTGCCGGAGCCCCCAGTGGTGCCGTATAGTTCAGTCAACCACAGGTAGACTGGGTAAACTAAGGAGGTGCAGTCAATTTTATGGCATTTTGGTCATTGGCTGACCTTTCTATGGCCTGAGAGCTCAGACAGCTCCCAGTTGTCTTATATGGCTGACTTGTCCAGAGCAATGGTGCTTGGCAAAAATGGCCGTCAAGGCTTCTATTCCTCAGGCTGGTGGTGAGAGAGACTTTTTTTTTTTGAAGGGACAATTCATTCTGTCATACAGGGCTTAAGTGGATAGAAATAAAGGATGTTTTGCTTTAGAGGTGATGTCTATCACATACTTTATCTGAACTCAATGGCTGTGTAGTTGGAGCAACGTTACGTGACAGACAGACAGGACGACAGCCTGTTTACTTAACCATTTATACCCTATATATACTTAATTGACCGGAGTCCCCCCAGGACTCGATACTTTTCCCTTTTACGCCAAACCTCTTCACTGAAAATAGCGGATCTAAAAGTTTACAACCGTCCCAACACCAGGATTTAATGTGGTTAAACTTACTGCTACAGAAGCTCAGGGGAAACAGCGCAACGATTTTCCCATGCGACTACAGTGAGCACACACACTAGCATTACTTACGCGAGACACGTACTAAAGTGACGTCGGGTTTTGGAGGACTGATCCGTGCACTTTCACCGACCTTATGATCAGACTCCCAGCTGTCATATTAAAGTCTTCACCAGACCAGAACCAGAAGCTACTGATGGAAGACCAAAGTTATGTGTTTCTTCCAACCCCCACATGAATGATGCATCATTCAAAGGGTGGGGGGGGGGGAATAAACTTAAAAAACGACTCCACTGCTTGGATAGCTAGCTCGGTTCTGTCTCTCTCGTTAAAGTGTACATTGTTTGACTTGCTGTAAAGACTGTCCCACTGCAACAAACCAAAGTAAGATGTCGTGTATTCATTATTATACAGCAAGAATGAGGATTATTAACCATTTAAGACCTGGAATGCATCTGTGTCACTTTTTGATTTGAGCTACAAAGCATTATTTTACACTTTTGGCTATTCAAAAATAGCAGATATACAAGCTCATAGCGCGGCACCGAGTGCCGCGCTATGAGCTTGTATATCTGCTATTTTTGAAAAATCGTGAAAATGTGTGCACATCTTTGAATATATATATATTTTAAAGCAAACATTTTAAACTCAAATCTTTGCTTCTGGGGGTCCCTGGAACAACATATTTTGAGATGGGGGACCGCGGGCCAAGAACATCTCCATTTTGGGGTCCTTGACATGAAAAAGTTTGAGAACCACTAACATAGTAACATACGTTTAAAAGAAAATGATTTGAAGACATTTTGTAGAATTGGCTTCAGGGCTTAATGGGTTAAGCTTGTTGATGAGATGCAGTTCTTACCTGTTGAGTATAAGACACATAAATAGATAGACAACAGCACAAATTGGATTCTGCCGCTAATGCTCAGCACACCATTCTGGAGATGAGAGGAGTTGTAAGAGCTCATAAAATGATGGATGATGCTTTATTCCACTAATTTATTCTCAATAACAAGGCACAATAAGAAGGAGAGCTCAGCACACAACCTGCGTTGTAGATTATCTCCCCATAGAAGTGGTGTGTGTGTGTGTGTGTGTGTGTGTGTGTGTGTGTGTAAGAGAGAGACATGTGTTCACAAGTGTACTGTAACACATGAGCAAGCACACCTGCATGAAAGTGTGTGTGTGTGTGTGTGTGTGTGTGTGTGTGTGTGTGTGTGTGTGTGTGTGTGTGTGTGTGTGTGTGTGTGTGTGTGTGTGTGTGTGTGTGTGTGTGTGTGTGTGTGTGTGTGTGTGTGTGTGTGTGCGTGTGTGTGTTATATAAACCCATACATCAAAGCCTCTGTTTATCTCCTTTAAGCTCCCTCTATCTTTCTCCCTGTCAGCCGTTCTGTCTGTCTGAACCCCGCTGTCCTTCACATAAAACTGGGACTGCACACAGCAGGGTGGAGGTGCTGACAGAAAGAATGGATGTGTTGCTCGCTGATAGCATTCTCTTGCAATTCTCTTGCACGTGCGAGCGATTGCGCTTGTGCGTGTATGCGTGTATGCGTGTGCGTGCACATGCGTGCGTGTGCGAGTGCGTGCGTGTGCGTGTGTCCGTGTGTCATGCACTCATATCCATATGAATCGTATCTGAGTTTTGTTTATTTAACCACGTAGACCAGGGGTCTTCAACGTTTTCAGGCCAAGGAGCTGAGAGAGAGATGAAGCAGGGACCCCCTCTATATTGTATAAAATTGTGTTTCAGATAAACTTTTGCTGCTCTTTTTTCTCTCTATATACACCTATAACTCTTTGCCAAAAATAGCAGATCTACAAGCCCACAACGCCAGGCGTTGTGGGCTTGTAGATCTGCTATTTTTGGCTAAAGTTCTCCTCAGAAAAGGGATGCTAGGGTTCAAGTGGTTAATGTAAAAAAGAAAAAAATCCTATCACACAAAGATTTGGCGGACCCCCTGTAGTAGCTCTGAGGACCCCTTAGTGGCACCGGACCCCCCTGTTGAAGACCCCCGACTTAAACCCTACACTTAGATGACCGTGTCCCCCAGGAGGACTCTTTACTTGGTCTGCTCCTTTTCCCTCCTCTACACCAAGTATTGTGACAGTGACATGTTGAGAGCTTGTGGATCTGCTATTTTTTCCAGAATGCTAGCCCCCCCAGAACAGTGTCTCTATAGCAGTGGTTCTCAAACTTTTTCATGTCAAGGACCCCCAAATTGACACTTATTAGCCCGCGGGCCCCCATTTCAAAAGATATACCTCAGGGACCCCCATAAGAGAAGATTTTTTACGGCTCTAGCAGTGATTCTCAACCATTTTAATTTCAAGGATCACCAGTTTGACATGCATTAGGGCTACAGACCCCCATTTAATGGCATTTCTATCACTTGGACCGCAATTATATTGTAAAATCTATGTCAATGTAACTCTGAGAGTGTACAAATGGAACCAAATGGACCCGTTAGGGTCCACTTGGTTCCATTTGTACACTCTCAGAGTTACAGACCCATAAGGGTCCATTTGGTGCCTAATCTATCATTTAGCTGGGGACCCCCTGGAACTCCCTCAAGGACCCCTGGGGGTCCCCGGACCCCACTTTGAGAACCAATGCTCTATAGGGTTCATACAGTCCTGGTTGAGTTGTTTATGTACTCACATGCGATGCGGACGTGGGCCTTGCGACTCTTGGTGGTCCCGGCTGAGCTCCAGGCTACACACTGACACCAGTAGTCTTCTGGACCGAACAGCTCCTCCACTTGCTGCCGCGTGATCTCTATGGTGGCCTCTCTGACCACCAGACCTGGAGAGAGGAGAGGAACGGCTTGAACTGAGCGTGTGCAGTGGTGGAAAAAGTACTCGAATGTTTAAAAGTACAAAAATATTGGTATCAAAATGTACTTAAAGTACCAAAAGTAAAAGTACTAAAATGTTTGAAAATAGCAGCTCTACAAGCTCACAACGCGTCGCGATGCGACGCGTTGTGAGCTTGTAGATCGGCTATTTTCAAATAGCCTAGGTATAAAATAGGGCTAAAGTGGTTCATGTATGTTTTATAATGTAATAATTTATATCTACAAAGTAACTAGTAACTAAAGTCTTCAAATAATTGTAGTGGAGTAAAAGTACAATATTTGCCTCTGAGATGTAGTGGCGTAGAAGTAAAGATAAGTATAGACAATTGGAAATACTCCAGTAAAGTAAAAGTACCTCAAAATTGTACTTAAAGTGCAGTACTTGAGTAAATGTACTTAGTTACTTTACACCACTGAGTGTGTGTGTGATACAGTTGCTGGGCATTGTTAGACCAAAATATATATATTTTTTGATTACCCCAGACTCCCAGAACAACACTAGCCAAAACACCCACAAGCAGCCACAGCAGATGTAAGATTTGCATGCACACGTGACCTGATGTGGCTGTGCAATGATTCAAATATAAAAAAGATATTGAAAATATCATAATAGAAACTTGCCGAACAAATCTAAAAAAATTGGGATATTTGGAGCCAGCCTTTAATAAGTTACACTGTGATTTGTTTTGAATACAGTCGGAGTCAAAATAATGTGAAAATCAAAGCAGAGCTGCGAAGTTGTTACTGGTTTCAACACACAACAGTAAATAACATAGTAAGGAAGCTGGAATATCAGGAAATATTATCTGCTGCAATTTACAAGCCCTGGCCATTTACCGAGTAGCTTTACTTTGCAAGATTTATGCTTTTTCATCCTTCCACTTTTATTTCAATTCCCTCTGTCCCCTCCTGCTTGAACGAGGAGCTACGGGAGGAATGATTTTGAGGTTTAAATTGCTGCAAAACCACTGATAGGACTGTAAACGAAGAAGGAGAGAAGGAAACACGGCAGAGGAAGTAGAAAAGGGAAGGTGGAATCGGGGAGTGCAGGATAAAGGGAGGATGAACAAAATAGGAGGCATGGGGAATGAGAAAGTAGAACAAGGGTGTGTTAGGAAGAAACGACATGCAAGGGAGAGAGAGACGATAAGACAGTCAGGGAGAAATTTAGAAGAGAAAACCCACAACAGGAGGGGATGATTTAAGTGTTCACATAATGTGAAAGATGAAGGAAGGAATACCAAGCGAAACATACAGTAAGTTAGTAATAAAAAGATGGAGATGGGGGTTAATTAAGGAGAAAGCATTAAAGAGAGAAAAGTTGAAATTAGTAGTGGAAGGGTAATGTGAGGGGATTATAAAAAATAAAACAAACTTTTGGAAATATATTTTAAGTTGTAAAGTGCTACAACTACCCAAGTTGCTTCCTCCAAGGGGGTGGGAGGCGCAGTAATCCCAATTTATTACTTATGCACATGCTCATTAAGCTGTTGCCGCAGAGATATACAGCAGCGTGACACTTTACAGAAAGAGAGCGACAAAGGACAAAGGCAAAGAGTGCTAGTAAGCAAATAGACAGTGTGAAAGCTGTAACGCAAACTTGTTCTGGATGAAAGTTTACAGGAGTCATTGAAGGAACGAAAGGCAAGAGGAGAGTGATGCTGGCTGGGTTGGAGGTCTCTGGGGTAACATTGGATGAAGATCGAGAGCAAGAAACACGAAAACAAGTCCTTGAATGAAGCGACAACTCTGATTATAGAACAACAACATGTAAATTTACAGTTTGTGGTGAGTACATTAAAGCAAGTTATAGCCTGGACACCCAGAGGGCTAAGAGAGCTATGGGGGAAAGTAAAAGATAGTGTACAAGGTGGCACCGAGGCAGTAATAGCGATTGTTTGAAACAAACCGAGCAAAGATGTGAGGCGATAAAACTAGAGCCGGAGTAACCTAGGAAACTAGGGAGCTATTATGGATTTAAAGCTAAAAATGAAAGCACCAGGCACGAGGCGTAGGAGAGAGAGATGTAAGGGGCTAAGAAAACGGCAAGTAAAGTGGCAATTATAAACAGCGAGAAGCATTACACTGACGCACAGGTGGCTAAAAAGTATGTAGGCAGTGAGGAACAACAAGGCAAAGGGCAAAAATGGTAGGGGGGAGGTGTAAATCGCTAAGTAAGCTAACACTGTTGCAGTGCCAGTGGGAATAGCGGGGCAATTAAAGTGAATGGACAGGTGTTATACTTAATAGTTCTAGAGGTCCTTTAAGGAAAAAGAACACCCTTCAATATAGAAACCGTGTGGCAAGATAAACTGCAATGTGACACTTGTAAGAGCAAGCGAGCTTGTGCTGCATCAAACTAAGGAGACAGTTAAACTTTAAACATCAACAAATGCTCTACAAAGAGCTTTACATAAAACAGTTGAAAGAGTTGTTTACTAAATCAAATGCACATAGTTAAGTAGAACATTTGAGCAGTTGAAGGTTTATGGAAAGACAACAAATAGTAAAGGATAATTGTCAGCAGAAGAACAGGGTTTCCTGCTTATATCTGATAAATTAGGCTTTAGTCAATATGTTATTTCATTTCAAAGTGAGTCTCCCCGAATAGCCTACAATGCAGAGTAGAGTATGCATAATCGTGGCTTGTTCTTTATACTTTATTTTATAAAATCACCATATTTTTGCCAATACAGTAGAACTCAGCATGGTCCCAGTAGTCTGACAGAATGCTCACTAAGCTATCATTGCCCTGCAGGGTGTACAAATTGCCAGAAGCTTTAAAAAAAATTATAATAATACATAAATAATGTATTTTTTAAAAAGGCCCTGGTTGACTCATGATAGTTTTTGTTTGGATAAAAAGCATTGAGCATTTCCATCATTCTGTAGTACACAAATGGAGTTTTAGATCTCTCTAGCACTGTGCCATCTCAGACAAATCCCTCTAGTCAACATCAGGAAGTCTGTAGTAAAAAAGAATGAAGTAAAAATAAAAAAGTACACGGGTGTACACGAGTGAATGTGGCCACAATGATTTCTATAAACCATAGTTCTTTTTTTACATTGTCCTGAAGCATCAGTTACTTGCCTTTCTAAATCCTAATCTAAATCCTATGTTTCTATGTCAGTGGTTTTCAAACTTTTTCATGTCAAGGACCCCAAAATGTATATTATGTATTAGGCCGCGGACCCCCCATCTCAAAATATGTTGTTCCAGGGACCCCCAGAAGCAAAGATTTGAGTTACAAATATTCTCTTTAAAAATATGTATATTACATTTTTCAAAAATAACAGATCTACAAGCTCGTAGCGCGGCACTCGGTGCCGCGCTATGAGCTTGTATATCTGCTATTTTTGAATAGCCAAAGTTTAAAATAATGCTTTTTAGCTCAAATCTAAAAATGACACAGATGCGTCCCAGGTCTAAATGGGTTAAAAAGGTACTGTTTATAGTAAATGAGGTTGATTTGATCCCTAAAAATTGCAACAACCCAAGGCAACAGTGATTATGACTGAAAGGTCAAAACAGTCACTATGATTGGACAGCTTTTTAACCGTGATTCTACAGTAAATGGACCGCTTTGCAATGGCTGTTCTAACTGGACAGCTTTGTAATGGCAAATCTCGTTGGATAGCTTCGTAACAGAGATTTTGATTGGACAGTTACGTAACGGTGGTTCTGATTAGACTGCTTTGGAATGGTGATTGGCGATTTTACCCATCGTCAAGTATAATTTAATTGCCATTTATCCATGAAAAACACTGTTCTTGATTGACCTTCAGTCAACATATGCAGCAACATACAGTACAATGACTGTTTACAGGCAATAGAAAATGAACACAAACAGAATTGTACATCCCATTATGAGAATACTGTGGACAAGGCATAGCAACATGAATGTACTACACTGATTGACTAATGATGAACTCTAAACGACAACAAAAACATATGGACTTCTGTCGCAGTCGTCACGTCATTGGCAGGTTTCATGGACACCATGCTTGCCGTTGATTGGAAATGCTTCCATTTTTTGACACATGTCTAGCACACCTTCTGGTGTTCAATGACTATCTTTTGGCTCATATGTAGTTCTGATGCCTTGTGCTGGATGAATGAATGCAGTAGCAGGGAAATTGTCAGTGGTTCTGAGACTATTTAATTCCAACCCGCCATAACTCTGAGAGATAGAACCAAATGGACCTGTGTAAGGGTCCATTTGGTTCCATTTGAATACTCTCAATTTTTAAGCTCTCCATATGTACTCTCCCCCCTCAAGGAACTCTGAGCCCACTTTGAGAACCACTGTGTTAAGATACAGTGTTGCCAGATTCTGTGAGAGAAACAAGCAACCAGGTCTAGGAAAACCAGCCCAAAGGAAGCGACTATGGGCCACATGAGCACTTTAACATATACTGTACATCAGCTATTTGAAAATAGCAGATCTACAAGCTCACAACGCGTCGCGACGCGTTGTGAGCTTGTAGATCTGCTATTTTCACATAAGATCTTGCGGGGAAATTATAATAAGCAGATCTGGCAACCCTGGTTAGATAAACCGTTAATTGTCAGTACAGTGCAAATAACTGTCATTGCACTTAACCACATATGTTCACTAGTCTGGGCTGGGTGAACATTTGGCAAGAATAGCAGAGCTACAAGCTCACGTGTCGCAACGTGACGTGCTGTCGAATTTGTTGAAATAAAAAAGAAATACGTACATGTGAAGGGGTTCTCTGAGATGAATTTATGCTCGACAGAATAGTACTTGAAGGTGCAATTCAATTAGTCTACATAAATTCATGTTAATGAGTTGGATTTTAATTAATCAGATTGCTTTTAATGCTGTTACATGCAAGGCTCAATGCTTGCAACAAAGGAGTTTAAAGTAGAATCTTTGTTATTGTTCTTATTACATATTTTTTAAAGTCAAATAATTACTGAAAATGTACAAAGGTCAGTGATCGTGTATGTATGCATTGTGAAGTGGTGGATGCAAAAAAAGGCATCAAACTATGTAACACAAATTGGACTCTGCAAAGTTCTCAACTGGCCTGAAAATTAAGGCCCGGCCCTAACTGGGCTGGCCCGAACGATTACCATCATTTTAGGCCCGAAAAACGCGGAAAAGTGTCTTCACAGTCACGCATCCAACAAGCTTTGAACTGAGTTCCAATGTTTGAGTTTTGGCCATTTTCGCCGGATTTCTTTTCATGACATGGGCTAGGAAGGTCGGACGGCGACAAACTAGATACCTGAGTAAAGTTCGCTTTGAGCTGCATCCAACGCATCCACTGCCATTTCCGGCGGGCATACCGCTCGGCCGCTAGGGGCAGTTGAAACTTGCTCTGACTAATAGGCTCTATGCACAGCAGCCATATTGGACAGAAATTGGGCCCCTTCCTCGCTTCCTTCACAGGTGTTACCAATGATACTAATGAAGGCTCTGTTCCGTTCCGCTTAGTGTAGCACAGTGGTTCTCAAACTTTTTAATTTCAAGGACCCCCATAACTCTGAGAGTGTACAAATGGAACCAAATGGACCCGGGAGGGCCCATTTGGTTCCATTTGTACACTCTCAGAGTTACACCCTCTCAAGGAACCATGAGGGTCCCTGGACCACACTTTGAGACCCACTAGTATTTCTAGTGAGCCAACATGCACAATATCAGCACCCTGACTCTGTTTGACCAGAATGGAACAGAGCCTTCATTAGTATCATTGGTAACACCTGTGAAGGAAGTAAGAAGAGACCCAATTTTTCTCCAAAATGGCTGCCGTGCATAGAGCCTATTAGACTAAATTAGCATACATTTTCGGCCCGGGCCACATTTAGAATCCTTCTTAATGTTACAGTACCTGTTGTCAGAGTAGTTGGAGGCCAGTCTATGACATCATTTAAATATGACACACCAACTTCGGAGAGTTTGGAGATTTCCATACATAGGCATAAAAGGGACACAGACAGGCAGAAAAATCTTGCTGGTGTTATACAGTAGATAGATTATATCGTAATTGTTGTACTCTCTCTCACTCATACATAATAAAAGTTTCCCAAAGGGAGCTATGGTGCATATTGGGATCAACTAGCGCTTGTCATCACCCTGAAATTTTGAACGCTCTCTAGGCCTGGCTCACAATGAGAGGCGTCGTGGGTGCAGTTAGAGCACTGTGTGTCTCTGAATGAAAAGAAACCAGAGAAAGAGAGAATAGATGCCAGGGAAAAAAAGAGGGGAAGACACAAAGACAGACACAGATGCAGGGGTAAAAGCTAAATGCTTTAGAGCAGGAACGAAAACTGCTAAAGCGAGCCAGGAACAGGGCAGAGGCACTCAGACGCTCTGACTGTGCTGTTTGAATGTAATCAGGAGTAGGTCAGACACAGGCCTGTAGGGACAAGAAGACAGTGAGGAAGAGCCAAAACCTCTGCTTTTTATTGCATCACCAGAGAGAGAGAGAGAGAGACAGACAGACAGAGAGAGATGCAAAGAAAGAGGATGAGAGAAAGAGAGAGAGAAAGAGTTCTACAGATGTACTGTAGAAGTGAATCTAGCCAGGATCTTGACATAGCAGTCACCAGACTGTGGCCAATTGCACGGTCACAGAGATACTAGGTGCACGTGTCTGTCTGTCTGTCTGTCTGTCTGTCTGTCTGTGTCTCAGTGGTATTATGCATGCTTGTCCTGAAGAGTCAATGTTCCCGGGCACTCCAGGACACCAGAGGAAATCTATAGGGAACTACAATGTTCACACACACACACACACACACACACACACACACACACACACACACACACACACACACACACACACACACACACACACAGGCTTCTGTGTCAGAAGCCACTGACACAGAAGTAAATTGACCCCTTTTATAAACCTTAGTTTGTAAATAATTGAATATGAACAATCAGTAAGAGAGTGAGAGATACAGACAGACAGACAGACAGACAGACAGACAGATGGAGAGAGAGGAGAGATGAGAGAGAGGTTGTGCAGACAGAGATAAACCGAAAATGGAAGAACCAGAGAATGAGATCGTGAGAGTAAACGTGTATAGAGCAGTGGTTCTCAAAGTGGGGTCCTTGGGGGGGGGGGGGGGGGGGGGGTCCAGGGGGTCCCCACTGCAAATGATTTAAATCAGTTTAACCACTTTAACCCCTATATGCATCGGCTACTTGAAAATAGCCGATCTACAAGTCCATCCACAAGCTCAAGCTTGTAGATCAGGTATTGTGTCCCTGGCACAAACTACTGGGGGTCCGCGGCCAAATCCATATTATTTGCGGGTCCTTGACGACGTGCAAAAGTTTGAGAAGCACTGATATAAAGGAGAGAGAGAACACAAGGAGGAGGAGACCAGACAGAGGAGGAAGGAGAGAGGATATCGATCGCAGCGTGATGGCAGCTACGGAGGGAAGGAGGTCACAAATCAGTGTAGCCAATGTGAGTGTGTGTGTGTGCGCGCGCGAGGGCGCGTGCGTGCATGCATGCATGCACAGAGGCGCAGGTCAATGTTGGCAGACTAATAACCATTCACACTTGGGGCTAATGGAGACAAAGTAGGTAACCTAGTACACACTATGTTATTTGCACACTTCCAAGGGCTAATGGAGATATACTGAGGTAGTGCACACTTTGTTTAAACAAACACTGGTAATGGCCTTCAGCCAAAACATAGTGGATACAGACAGTACATACGGTTTCAGTATAGTACACATAGGGCAACAGAACAGCAATTTGTTTAACTGTACAGCAGCCAATTAGAATGCCTCTGGAATGCAGTTGCACTCTGAAAATGGCCACTATGGAAGTTCCCTGGAAAGACGTCTGCTCTTCACTTGAGCATCCTCTACTCAGAACAAACATTTTATTGATATTATCCCTATGGGAACTTGTTATATTTAATTTGAATTTATATCCTATTTATTCCATGGCTCATTTTATTGTTTTACTGTACCATTTATCTTGTGCTTGTTTGCTCACCAATTCACCAAGTCACATGGTACTGTAAGTGCCATTTTCATACTGTACAGGCTATATATACAGTATACTGTAGGTGTATGTCCCTAAACTATTCAAACATACAAGATATAGTAAGGCAACATGACATGAGCACAAACACCTTGTAGGATAGCAGCAAATGAAAGAAAGGAGGAGAGGAGAGGAGAGGAGAGGAGAGGAGAGGCTTTATTCTCCCTAAGGGAATGTATCATGGACACTATACAGTAACTGCTGGAAAAAATACAACGACAACATGCAGGACAACACAGTACTGCCCATTGAACTACAGTACACACTGTTGTAAATACAAGCAAAGTTACGGGAGTGTGGCTCTGGCTAGCTAGTTATTTACTGTAAGACAGGGGGACAAAGGACAAAGGATAGCCTAAAGCTGTGATTCTCAAACCTTTTCATTTCAAGGACCCCCAGTGCATTAGACCACCGACCCCATAACTCTCGAGGCTGTGCAAATGGAACCAAATTGACCCAAATTGACTCTGTGTACAGTCTCAGAGTTACCAGTCATTTGGCTGGGGGTCCCTGGACCACACTTTGAGAACCACTGGCCTAAAGCGGTTCAGCTTGCACAGGGGAACTCTGAAGCATCTGTTTAAAGGAAGATGCTGATACTCAGGGTGGAGGGCATTGCAGCAAGAGGAGCAGCAAAATAGTTTAGATTTGATCAAACTGTTAGTGATCAAGACAGGGTCTAATTATGACATGGCTTCCTTGTGCAAGCTGTAGTTAGTTAGGTGTTAATGTACAGTTTGTGAATGAAGCAGCAATGTTAATGAGCATAGCAGCGTGAGGTGAGCTGTGACTGGCATATACTGTATCTTGATGTGCTAACATGCTAATGTGATCTTTAAATCTTACAAATTCTCTAGTCTTACTGTAGTGGGAGACTTGCTGTCCGTCGTCATTTTACATTGGGCTAGTGATAGTGATACATGCATATTTTTAATAATGCAGTGTTAAGATGCTAATGTGAGCCTTTGTGGTAATGTTGCAGAGCTGTGATATTGGCATACAACAACAATGTCAACCAGTGTTGCCAGATTTTGCGAGTGAAATAAGCAACCAGGTCTATGAAAACAAGCCAAAGACGAAGCGACTTGGCCACATGAGCACTTAAAACCTATATACATTAGCTATTTGAAAATCGCCGATCTACAAGGTCACAACGAGTGAAGTTGTAAAGTCTGCTATTTTCAAATATTGAATATATAAATTTCAACAACACGGATTTTGGACAGACTACATGGACTTAACAGAAAAACAAGCCCAAGGGCGCTTATAATAAGCAGACTTGG
Organism: Gymnoscopelus microlampas; assembly: GCF_963454915.1. NCBI lineage: Eukaryota > Metazoa > Chordata > Actinopteri > Myctophiformes > Myctophidae > Gymnoscopelus > Gymnoscopelus microlampas. Next base: position 29,311,401 of record NC_139941.1, read on the forward strand.
CAACACTGGTCTGAATTGTGATTGGTGTCAGCAGCATCAGCTGAGCTGTGTAGTTCACATAGGGCAGCAGACACATAGGGCAGCAGAACAGTCTATCTATGTTGTGGGCTCAATAGCAGAGGACCGATGAGGGCAAGTTTTCCTTCAAGGTTTTCTTATTTTCTGTACAGCACCAGCAACCTACACTGACCTAAAGTACTTGCCGTGCCGCCTTAGGTAGTATAATCAATAGTAGTTGTCACCACACAGAAATAAGATCCAAACAGGAGCAGATAAAGCAACCTATCATGACAGAGGCCCTGTCTGTTTGTGTGTGTGTGTGTGTGTGTGTGTGTGTGTGTGTGGATGGCTGACTCATCCTGTGTGCTTCGATGCTCAACAGGTGGTGTGTCATCACATGCAGCTCAGAGGCCAATTAGTAGCTCAGTGTCAGCTGAGCTGTGTTCTCTGTGATTGGTCTCCTTTTCTTGGGACATAGAGATGGTCTACAAATACAGACTAACACTGTTCTAGATGGCTGGCCCCTTTGGTGTCAACGTGGAAAAAAAAAACTCTTGGGAAGAAGTTTAAAATATCTAGTCATTCTCACTTGCTTTTTTTTCCAAGGGAAAAGGTCACGCAAAAATGGCAGACAATGTATTAGCTCCTCGAAGGCTGGTTGTCTAATTAAGAGAAAGGCTACTGTATCTTTTTAGCAACGCTTGAGCTCCAGACTAAACATGTCATTTCCCGTCATGTCACTCCCTAAATAACCTTCCAAGGGAATGATCTCTACCAGGAGCGAATCAGACATCAAATACAGATCTTACTAATGTTCAAAGTTATTGAATCTTACTGATCATCCTTCCACCTGTCTCTCCTGCCTGCCCCTCATCTTTACTCTATACCTCCTGCAATTGTTCCCTTTCTGCTCTTCATCTTCATCACCCCCTTCTACCTCACATGGAACCTGCCTCTCTTCCTACTGCTCATTTCCCCCCTCATTCCCCCTCTTCCTTACTCCCCCCTCATTATTTCTACCATTCTCCAACTCAATGCTATGCAGTAGTTTCTTCCTCTCTTGAATCTCATGTAAAGAGAAACACGCCCAAGCTCCTTTAATTAACTTCAAGGCTAAGGAAGTCAAACAGCTGAAAAATAGACAAAGTGAAGAGAAGAGAAGAGAAGAGAAGAGAAGAGAAGAGAAGAGAAGAGAAGAGAAGAGAAGAGAAGAGAAGAGAAGAGAAGAGAAGAGAAGAGAAGAGAAGAGAAGAGGAGAGATAATAGAAAGACTGGTATCATCTTTCTTTGCTCTATGCTGATCCCTGGTTTCTGACCTTTCACCAGCATCCTCCATAGAATCCCTCCATCCCTCCCATCAGCCTCCCTCCTTCCCAACTCTCAGAATCCCTCCATCTCTCCCATCAGCATCCCTCCTCTCAGCATCCCTCCATCCCTCCTATGAGCATCCCTCCATCCCTCTTCTCAGCATCCCTCCATCCCTCCTATGAGCATCCCTCCATCCCTCTTCTCAGCATCCCTCCATCCCTCCTATGAGCATCCCTCCATCCCTGCCCTGCTTTCATCAGCTCAGGTTTTATCTGTCTGTGCTCTCCTGTTTCAGTCTGGGGAAATTAGAGTCCAGCACAGAACAGCATGAGGCTAAGAGAGAGAGAGAGATGGTGGGTTGGGTTGGTGGATGGGGGGGGGGGGGGGGGCAGAGAGAGAGACAAAAAGAGAGAGAGAGAGAGAGAGAGAGAGAGAGAGAGAGAGAGAGAGAGAGAGAGAGAGAGAGAGAATCAACAAAGAGAAATAGTAGATGGAGATAGAGAGAGAGAGAGAAACATAAAAGCGGTATCAGGACCGTAGCTTCTAGCTGTGTCTCACGTAGATTCAGAAAACAACTCAGACGCCCACGAGTGCACGCACGCACACACACACACACACACACACACACACCTACTGTACAATCACAGGAAGTGCTGGCACTGCACGGCTGTGTTGTGCAATGTGCATATATACTGTACATACAGTACAATAGACCATAGCTCTGTAGGAATGTCATGGAAGATAAATCATCTAGGATAATGGTCTTCCTCAAGTCATTCTCTTGTTTATATTCAATTGTAAGCGTGTGCATTTCTCAGCAGGGGGTTCAAAGCGGAACTATCACCAGAGTGCCAGAGATTTGGGATGACGGGTCACAGTTTACTGCTGGAATGCAGTCAAAAAAAAAATTACCAGCTTGCAAAGCATGCTGGTCTAAGATCAAACTCAGTCTAGTCAACACTTTCTCAACACTTTCTCGACTTTTCATCATTGGCTGTCCTTTAAGCCAATGGGGATACTTTTTCATACTCTGAACGGGCGGTCTCGTCCTCCCAAGCTATAGTACTAGAAACGCCTCTCGCCTCTATGGCAGTGTTGCCAGATTCTGCAAGAGAAATAAGCAACAGGTCTAAGCCAATGGGGAGCCACTAGCAGTGTTGCCAGATTCTGCGAGACAAATCAGAGAAAGCAGAAAGCAAGCTGGTATACATGACTGAGTCATGTCTTGTTGAAGTACGAGCGCGGTAAACCTTTTAACTTGAAACAAGACATACAGTAGCAGTGTTACAGTACATAAGAGACAGAGGGTTTCCTGGTGATAACTGTTACTGTTACAACAGCACCATTAATATGATATGTAATATGAATGGTATAAATATTCTTGGTTGACATTATCTAGTTGTCATGGTTATTGTCATGAGATCATTAGCAACCATCTCACATTGTAAGATATGCATAGATGCATGTTAAATGTATCCTTATTTATTTATTTATTGTATTTGTTTTCAGTTACTAACCTGATTCCCCAGTGGCCATCTTTCACCTACAACAGTATGACAGCACAGATGTATGGGCTATTAATTTAGCAGACCTACGCCTCCTCCCCAGTGCCCTGTTTGCCATCTAACGATTAGAAAATGAAGGGCTGAGTCGAGACTCGAGACTAATGAATGACTTGCAGCTGCATATGAGGTCACTAATGAATACTGAGAGATGTGTCTGTTGGTGGAGAGGAAAGTGACATATTCACCTGTTTCCTAGGCTGTGTGTTTTCCACTTCCTGTCAATTTCATTGGATTTCATTGGATCAAATCGTGGAAAACACACAGCCTAGGAAACAGGTGAATAGAGCGACCAAGAGAGAGAGAGAGAGAGAGAGAGAGAGAGAGAGAGAGAGAGAGAGAGAGGGGGGGGGGGGGGGTAGAGAGAAGGAGGTATAGAGAAAGCAGACAGATAGAGGTACGGCACACGTGAAGTAGGTGGTTTGACAGGAAGTCAGGTAGAGAAAGTGTACAGTACTTGCACCAGACTTGGAGAGGACAAGACAAAGAGTCTAAAAGCCACACTAGCTACACCCACCCAGAACAAAGTTGTTTAAACCGGCCAACATTGCCATCCCCATGGGCCCATGCATGCTCTCAGTGGTGGGGCTGTATTGTAAACAACAGCAGAAGTATCAAATAAAACATGATAATTAAAAAAAGCTATAAATTGCCTTTTGCCCTAATGGTGGTGCCAGGATGGGCCATGACCAAAATCAGCAGGCTTCATGCTCATCTAGATTTGATTTGGCAGGTGCTTGTTGTCCTGAGTCCAACATTTTGTTCTACGATGGGAAGACAATGTCTCGGCTAATCAGCATTTTTGAACAAAGAGAGTGTTTCCAGCTTATTGTTTTTCCTGGTCTATTAATTCATATGCCTGATTGTCCAGGGAAGCTACAGTATTTAGCAATTAGTGGTTCTGATGAGGCTACAAAGTCACTTGGTAGCATCTGATAGATGCTAGAATCTTTGATAGGCTTGCCATCTTTGCTGACACAACATCTGTCGTACAGTATGTCCGCTCACACTCGACTGTCTCCACAAAGTCAGTATAGTCCCATACCAGGCAATGATGCAACCAGTAAAGGATCCTTTATGTGTAAAGCCCTGATGTTGTTTCTTTTATAGGTTTTGTCTACATGAGACCTGAATCGTTGATGGCTTATATGCGTATTGTTTCATTCTTGCCTCTCATACAGTACACTAAGAATGGACAGTTAAAGCGATTGGAGCTTCTTACATTTTTATTCAAGCTTCACATAGAACGTAGCACACGTTACACTCTGCCTCTAAATTAACAATTCTAGTTGGCGTGGAAATAACACCTGGTGCAAGGGGGAACGAGAGATCCAAAACTTCAGGGAGTCTATGTGAGACCTGAATTGTTTAATGGCTTATATGCTGTGCCCTGGCCCTGGCAGTGTGCTTCTGAATGATTCTATGATATGCATGTTATGCACTATGATGCACAATATTTCTGACCGCTTCCCCAATCTCACGCAACGTCATGGAGAACGACAAACGATGATCGATCTTGTAGTGCGGCCAGTCTCCCGACAAAGAAACGGCAAGGATTTGTTCCACTATAATCACATAGTCTGACATAGTACGTCGTGAAAGAGAATAAAAAGTTGCGTAGTGCGTACGGGAAGGGATGTTAACAATTGATCTATAATCGATCAATTGCAGTTAAGAATTTACTTGATTAGATGTATGGATTTTCAATTGATAAAAAAAACATAAAAATTCAATCAATCAATCAAAATCAATTAATCGATTAGTCAATCGTTAGGTTATCAACTATCCATTAATGAATTCATCGATTATTTGCATCCTTACGTATGGGCCTTAAGGGTGTTCTCGTGATACTTCTGTAGAAGGCCTATAGAAGACCTTGAGGCCCATACCAAGCTTCTTCAGTCACCTGAGATAATGGCATTGGTGTGCCTTGGTCACAACTTGGTCAGTGAGTAAGTCCTAGGCGAGTTTCTCAGTGATGCATATGGATTTGACTTGCTCAATGTTGTGGAGCAGCAGAGATAAATAATTGAGAACATTTTGAAAAACACAGCACTTTCTCCTATGAAGATCAATCCGGCACATACTTGGCACCGGTTGGCTTCTACCTGTGCCTGTGTGTGTGCGTGCGTGCGTGCGAGAAAAAGACAGAGGCCGAGGCAGAGGGCTGATAACATTTGGCCAAAATGACGTACAAATGTTCATTAAAAAAACATACTTTTGACTGCAGCATTTTCTTCAAATGGTGAATTACACGTGAGAATTTCACCAACTTTCAGGGTGCAGTCATGCAGCAGATAGTAGCCTAAGCTTGCAGCGGGCAGTGTAAAATAGGATTGGAGAACATGGCTGCTTGGATGGAGTCACTGACATCTGGCCAAGCTCATTTGGCTGCATGTTTTCAAATGGTGAGCCATCTGTAGCTCACATAGCTTGCATACAACTGTGCCTCGAGGTTCCACAATTTTTGCACTGTAAAATCTTTTAGTGTTAATGTAACTCTGGGACTGTACAAAATACATTTGTACACTCTCAGAGTTACAAATTGATACAATAATGTAACTCTGGGACTGTACAAAATACATTTGTACACTCTCAGAGTTACACATTGATAAATAAACACAGAGTATTTTACTGTGTGCCATTTATGACCAAACACCAAAGTATTTCCAAACAGGGCTTATTAGATTGCTCTGGGTGCTAATCACTGTTTCTGTGGCTGAGCTGGGGTTCAAAACTCTCCGCCATGCTGTGGTTATTGAATTATTGGCTCTTTTCAGCTGGAAGAATAGGCCGGCCCTGCATTTGATTAGATTTTCAGTCCACTATTAAATGAATGTCCGTCAAGTAGCAGAGGAGGCGGTAAAATGTGAGATTTAGTTTCGGCACAATAAGTTGAAAGGAAAGGCTGCTATAAAAAAAAAAGATGCATTCTTTTCTTTCACGTTCCAATGTTAATTCCTACACCCCAATGACATTTCTTCTATCAAATTTGATTAAAGTTTGGATATTAAATTTGACAGCCCTAGTGTGTGCAGGCGTGTGTGTGTGTGTGTGTGTGTGTGTGTGTGTGTGTGTGTGTGTGTGTGTGTGTGTGTGTGTGTGTGTGTGTGTGTGTGTGTGTGTGTGTGTGTGTGTGTGTGTGTGTGTGTGTGTGTGTGTGTGTGTGCTTGCGTGTACGTGTGTAAGAGAGAGACTTTGTGGGATTGCGTTTTATCAGTTTATGTCTCATTTATCCTACTGCTCTTCCTAGCACTCTTGCTTGGGAGTTCACGTCTGACAGCTGAATCAGGGGAAATATCAAAAATACACTGGTCTCGTCCTCAGGCCACCACTGTGACAGACTCACTGAGCGAGCATGCGCATGCACGCACACACACACACACACACACACACACACACACACACACACACACACACACACACACACACACACACACACACACACACACACACACACAATGTTGAGCCCCAGGGCCCATGCTTTGTACTGTAGAGGGGGTTATCTTAGCCGGATAAGCTGCAGTGTTTGATTGAGCGAAGAAATATGCTTCATTGCAGATATGTACAATACACGTATATATAGGTTGACACGTGTGGATCAAAGTGTGTATCATAAGACATGTTTGACTTTGGCCTTCATATTTGGTTCCTGACGACTCGGCCTACCTCGAACAGCATAGCCACGTTCTATTCAGATCAGAGCATGTGAGCGGAGCGGAGCGGGGGGGAAATGCCGCTCCTCGCTCCAGGGGGCTGTTGTCACGCTCGCTATTTGTTCATCTTGATTACCCCCACCCCCCCGCTCGTCGCTCACGTTGATTTGCGCACCTGTCGCTCCACGCTCAGGGTTGCCAGATCTGCTTATTATAATTTCCCCGCAAGATTTTATTTGAAAATAGCCGATCTACAAGCTCACAACGCGTCGCATCGCGACGCGTTGTGAGCTTGTAGATCTGCTATTTTCAAATAGCTGATGTATATGTTAAAGTGCGCGTGTGGCCCATAGTCGCTTCTTTTGGGCTGGTTTTCCTAGACCTGGTTGCTTGTTTCTCTCACAGAATCTGGCAACGCTGTCCACGCTCCGCTCAGACTGGGCTGCCCAACAGCAAAAAAAAAAAAGAAAAGTTGAAAAAGAAATTTGAATGAAATCTTGATCAAGGACGTGCGCTGTGCACTTCTGGATGTCTGTGTGTCTGAGTCCGTGTAGCCTCCATCTCCAGGCTTTTGTTTTTTAGTTTTGCTGAAAAATAAGAGCCTGGACAAGCGCGTTGACGTTCCTGGAATAGGAAGTGTTTCATTTCCCCAACCAACCAACCAACCAGAGTGCAGTGGGCGTCGCTCCAAATGTCGAGACGTCAGCGCTCTCAATGCTGCACATTGGGGGAGAAGGAGGGGCATGTGGCGGGGCGGGGGCTGACGGACAGATCGGTGAACCAATGGGATCTCACAGGAATTTTTCTCTGGAGCTTTTGAACCCGCCCCTCTATGCCAGATATCAGACACGCTAGGGCAGCCTCGAGTCCATGCGACGGGGCATGCTCAAACATGCGGTGGGCGGCCCCCGCCGGAGCGGCTTGGAGCGGCAGGTGGTCCTCGCTCCGAGTAGCACTCCAACTTTTTTATAAACCCGCTCCCCACTACTTTAACCCTTTAAGACCTGAGGCCGCTTCTAAGAATTTTCTAAATCCTAACAGTTTTTTGAAAAAAATCAAAAAAATATTTTTTCACGATTTTTCAAAAATATCAGATCTACAAGCTCGTAGCGCGGCACTCGGTGCCGCGCTACGAGCTTGTATATCTGATATTTTTGAATAGCAAAAGAAATCTAAAGTGACACAGATGCGTTCCAGGTATTAATGGGTTAAAAATCGCCGCACTCCGCTCACATGCTCTGATTCAGATTATGCCATGCTGCTCGGTTCAATCAGTACATATTACTGTTTAACAGGAACAAATATTTGTCAAGCCTTTTTTTTTTGTCTGGCCATTTCTTCTTCTACACTGAAAAATCACTCTCAATCACAGTACAAACTGTTAATTTAACTTAGGCGAGTGTGAAAATGGACCCAGGCCAAGAGTTAAATTAACTCTTGCGAGTGTATCAGTTCATGACCAATGACCAAAATGACCAATTTAGGGGTCACTAACAGCCTGTTTTCCTGCCAAAGGGATCAGTTAAATCACTTCAACATAAGCTGGCCAACGTGTATTGTAATGTTGCATGCAGACAAGTGGGAAACATGAAAGCTTGGCTACTGTCCACGTCATTGCCATGAATCCTATTAAATGGTACATACAGCGTGTAGTACGCTGAAGTGGCAGCGTGGCCATTGTGAGTGCACATGCCTAACACGTAGTCGCCCACCTCTACAAACAAGTAACAAGGGATGAGAAAAATGTGATCTGTTTTGTCTTTTTGGTGGACTAATGAGCCGACCTGGGGAAAAAATGTTGCAGCGCTAGGTGCCAAGTGTGCAGACATATGGCCTTTGACTGTGTTTCTTGATCACAACAACATTATCCCTCACAGACTAGAGATATTGTTAGTGGACTTCCCGAGAAGTCGACCTTTTGGCGATATTAGGTTTTCTTTGAGATTATATGATTCACATGAGACAGCACTTCCTGGGAACGGGTGAACTTCCCTGACAACATATTTGATATTCACTATATTTTATGATGGGCTTTGCTGAAGAGGAAGTCCTCAGCGATTGGCGATTCATCCCCTAAGCCTAACTATAACAATAACAATAGTATAGATAGTACAACGTCTTGTCAGGAGACACGTCCACTAGCTTGCAAACAAACTGCCTCTAGACCAGACATGTCCAAATTCCGGCCCACGTGGGGCCAATCGTGGCACGAGGGCAGATTTTATATGACATGGGGCTTCCTTCTCAAAATGTATTATTTATGGCCCACCAGTATAGTCATGTGAAATTCATACATTGAGTGTTTTGAAATGAACCTGGGCAGATGGGCTATTTCTCAGTCAAATTTGTGAGGATCCCTAACCGCGTGTTCCTTGTATTGTGTCATTCTGAAGGTTTGAAAGAATGGCTATTTATTTTCCTTTTTTAGAGACCTTTTCATACTTGTTTACATTAGGCTAATCTGCCATTTGAACAAAAGACCATTTTTTGGACTGTAAATATAATAGCAATGCAGTGCACGCTAAATAAAAGCTGAAAAGGGTCTGAATAGTTTTTTTTTTTGGCAACACTGCCAACAAAAAACGATTGATATTGCACTGTAGTTCAATAAAATGGTTGTAATGAAATGCATTTGTATGTGACTTTGTTGGCCTAAAGGTATATATAGTATGACAGAGATGCAGTCAGTATTTTCATATCTTCAAATACAGTGTGACCCCCTTTGAAAACGTTTTGGAGACCCCTACTCTAGACACAATACTGACGAATATCTAGACCCAAGATGAAACAATTCTTGCATTGTTAATGGATAAAAGTCACAAGATGTTGGTCACTATCAACAACACCTTTCAAATTAGACTGCCTCTTGCAATCACATTCCCTTTGTGTCGCCAGTCATAGACATTGATAAGTCACCGATTTTGGCGTAGCGCTGCCAGACCGAGATGGATTTCCTATTTCAGTAGACCGTGGGTTTGAATAGCCTGACACTCTCCCGGGAATCACGGAGCAAAATGAAATGGAAATTCAGGCTTTTCAAAACAACTTCAATAGCAATATCAATTCTATCTGCTAACGTTACCACCCCCTCTGTTGTTTTGAATTGTCTCATGCATTTCAATTCCATCATTGTGTTCAAAGCACAGTGATTGGTTGGGAAAATCCAACCGAGGAAACGCCAGATGCTGAATCTCAACATACGTATAGATCATTTTCAAAACAATGACTATAGCGATTCAGCGGCTAGAAGAGCCAGGCAACCACGTTCTCACTAAATGCAGTAGTGATGATTTTCAATGGCGTCCTAGTGTTTCTACATCGCTGACTACTTGTACATCAATGACTCACTGCTGTCAAAAATAGGGACATTGTTCTTAAAGAACAATCAGTTCCCAGTATGTTTCCAAAATGTGTGTTTGGTTTGACTCCCTAGTAAAAAACACAAAAAACAACAACAAAACTCCCTGCGGCAGATAATTTCATGAACCCCTTATGTGTGATGGATTTCTGAAAAACCTTCTATATCCACAATAATTATGGTCCAAAGAAATGAATTTGTGTGTGTGTGTGTGTGTGTGTGTGTGTGTGTGTGTGTGTGTGTGTGTGTGTGTGTGTGTGTGTGTGTGTCCCCGTGCGTGCGTGTGTGGCGGACCTGTGCGTGTTGGACCTGTCCGGCACTCACCTGAATTCTCGTCCACCCTCTCTTCCACCGTGTGGTCTTTCTGGTGGACCCACTCGCTGTTGCACTTGAAGTAGATCTGCGTGGCGGGCGTGGCCTTGCAGTACAGGTTGACGGGCTTGTTCTTCACTATGTAGCCCTCCTCAGGCTCGAACAGGAAGTGAGGCAACGGCTCCGGGGGGTCCGAAGGGAAGGTTTCCGGAAGTTCACTCAGACTCCGGAAATCGTCGTCATCTCTCACTGAGGGATAAAAAAAAGAGAGGGTGACGGTTACGATGCGTACAGACACTGAACCAGTGGCATCCCATTTACATTTAGGGCAGGCGAGATTTCCCCCCCACCTCTATTACCCCAAAAAATACATTTAAACTCGAAAATCGGCGATCGAAAATCGGCGATCGAAAATCGGCGATCGAAAATCGGCGATCGAAAACCGGCGAAAGTGGCCGTTTTCAAGATGTTTTGGCCACTATCTCTAACAGAAGGTCCAATCAGTTCAAAGCTTGTTGGATGTGTGACTTGGAGGACAATAAGCACGCAATGACACCTTTTCGGGTTATTTGTTTTTTTTAGGGGAGGCGACATCTTAGTTGGGCAGGCGACCGCCTGCCCTGCCTCTACAGTGGGTACGCCACTGCACTGAACTCCTTCACTCCTGTGCTGTTCAGTTCAACAGACACCTTTTGCTGGGTTCTCTAACAAAACCTCAATCTTTGCTTTATTGTGGATTAACTTGGATGTGGGTTCTGCCGAGGAATGCCGTTTCTTCCCTACTATACTGAAGAATACATTACCGCGAACCGTACGCTATCTCTCACTCTACATATGTTTTACACCACCAAACTCTGTGGTTCAATATTGTTTGGTGTAGACTTCAACATGAGCGTGGTAATGTTTTCATTTGATCCCCCCTTCATGCCTGTGTTCCGACCCACTGGCCACCACAGAGGACAATTTCCTTCCCCCAGAGCTGTGAAATGCACCTTTAATCAGCATCACACTGTACACTGGGTGCTGGGAATCCAGGAATTTATCACAGCTGTCCATCACAAAGAACAAGGGGAGAGTTCATGAAAAATACAGACAGTCGGTCGGTCGGTCAGTCAGTCTCCACTTTTTGAGGGGAAATTCAAGTGGTACAGTAGGTCTAAATCTGTACAGTAGATATATACTGTATATCAGTAGATACAGTCGACAGATATGATCAGACAGACAGACAGACAGACAGACAGATAATACAGTAGAGCCAGAGAAGAACAGGTTGAAGAACAGGTTGGCAGAGACAAACAAAGACAGAGACACTCCAGACAGACACAGTAAGTGGGCAATTCATTTTTTCGATAAATCATTCGGAACACTCATTCAGACAACCTTGAGGGCGTGAAGAGCCTTTCCCTCCCTATCTTTCCATTCAGCTTGAGCTTTTTCTACTCTTGCCTCCAAGTCCATTCGTTCATTACGCCCACCCATGGCCTCAATCAACAGCACACAAAGACTGTTCTGTCACCAGGTTGCAAGGGTCACCAATGTCATGAGGATTACATGAGCAAGTTAGATGGAGGAAACACACACACACTACACACACACACACACACGCAAAAGCTGGCTCCAGGTAAGCTATGGTAACACACACACACACACACACACACACACACACACACACACACACACACACACACACACACACACACACACACACACACACACACACACACACACACACACACACACACACACACACACACACACACACACACACACACACACACACACACTTTTCCTCTACCCTGTAATTTCTTTCCACTCCATCAGCGTCAGGGTTCATTAAACCAGCCTAGGTCTTGTGTAGGTTTGTGTGTGTGTAGTCATGTGAGTCATGGGAACATGTTAATTGATGACATTTTGAAGGAAATGTCTTTTTTTCGTAACCTCCGCTCTGCACAATCCACACGCACACGCACACGCACACACACACACACACACACACACACACACACACACACACACACAATAATAGTAGGCTACTGTAGATTACTTCACATGCACAATGAAACACTGTTTCACACACACATGCATGGACACAACCTTGCACGCACACAAAGAAGGGAAGCGCTGTTGTCCTGTTTAATGTTTAATTTAACCCATTAAAACCTGAAGCCGATTCTACAAATGTCTTGTCAAGGACCCCCCAAAATGATATGTATTTGGCCTCGGACCCCATCTCCAAATATTTTGTTCCAGGCACCCCCCTAGAAGCAAAGATTTGAGTTAAAATGTTCGCATTAAAATAATATATATATTCAAAGATTTGCACACATTTTCACGATTTGTCAAAAATAGCAGATCTATAAGATCATAGCGCAGCACTCGGTGCCGCGCTATGAGCTTATATATCTGGTATTTTTGAATAGCCAAAGTGTAAAATAATGCTTTTTAGCTCAAATCAAGAAGTGACACATGCGTTCCAGGTCTTAATGGGTTAAACAGTTCAAATCTTTATATACTGTATGTGTTTTCAAATGTATGGATCGTCTTTCTTTGTTCCGTAAAGCACCTTGAGCTACATCCCTATGTATGACACAATAACAGTTTATGATTGTTATTATTGACTGTATTGCAACATCAGTTAAGATGATTTCGTAGGCTACCACTATTATCTTGAATTATTCTTTTAAGATGACCACATCTACTTAGAGGAGCATTGATCTTTTCAGGAGCATCATATTGGATTTCACATACACCATTATACATTCATTGATTTGCCTGTACGTGAACACAAACACTGAACACACACGTGCAATCTTCCATTCCACCACACTATAGCCGTACAGTTCTGGTCCTTATCTATAGGAAAATAGCATCCCGCTGCAGGCCTGGAACAAAAAGCTTGCTTAGGAAAAACTTAGCAAAACACACAAAAGAGGCAGAATAGTGGAGGGTGCATCCCTTTCTTTGATGTTGACATTTTTCTCCCTCCATTCCTGTAATTAGCCCTTCCTCCCTCCGTTCTGTATCCCAGTGTGAAACCATGGGAAACCATCGTTCACTGTATCATTTCATCAGTGCTGAGACCCACAGTTACAAGGACGGACTGGAGGTTATAGGCTGCAGAACAATAGCTCCATAGAGAGGTGTGTGTGTGTGCGTGTGCGTGCGTGTGTGTGTGTGTGTGTGTGTGTGTGTGTGTGTGTGTGTGTGTGTGTGTGTGTGTGTGTGTGTGTGTGTGTGTGTGTGTGTGTGTGTGTGTGTGAGAGTGTGCGTGCGTGCGTGCATGTGCATGTGCATGTGCATGTGCATGTGCATGTGCATGTGCATGTGCATGTGCATGTGCATGTGCATGTGCATGTGCATGTGCATGTGCGTGTGCGTGTGCATGTGCGTGTGCATGTGCATGTGCGTGTGTCCGGCCCCTACCACAGGAGTCAGCAGCTTGTATCTCCCCATCCCCTCCCCTCGGATCACAGCCCCAGCATGGCTCCCAGCATGTCTCCTATACACCTGGGGGACTCTCAGTGATCCAGGTGGACCACAGCCTGGATTAGGGACTAATATACCTCACTAGTAGACCACAGTACACAGACTGAAAAGGCAGCCTGTCAGAAACATTGTCATTCCCAAGGAATCGTGCTGTCACCAAGTATGTCACCACCTATAGAAGTTCTCCTATAACTCCTCCATTGTCAGCTGCATCACAGATGACAATGAAGAGGAGAACAGAGCCCTGGTGGAGAGACAACAATCACCTCCAGCTCAACATGGGAAAGACCAAGGAGCTGGTGGACGACGACCTGCGGAGCACAAAGAGGCTACAGACTTTCACCATCCGAAGGGATGGGAGAGAAAAGGGAGGAATTTGATAGGACTAACAGAACTGAAAACGTCTACTACAGGAGAAGGGACAGAGCCAGATGTTCTTCCTGAGGAGGCTCCAGTACTTCAGAGCCACAGGCTGCTGCAGATTCTCTAGCAGTCTGTAGTAGCCAGAGGTCTGTTATTTTCCATGATTTGTTTGCGGGGGGGGGGGGGGGGGGGGGGGTAACATAAACACAGGGGATGCCAACAAACTGAACGAGCTGGTGAGGAAGTCTAGCCTATAATTGGAGTTGAACTGGACACATACCGGAGGTGGTTGCGGAGGGTAAATTGAGGAGGAAACAGGATGCTCTCCTGGACAACGCCTGCCAGTGAAGATGAGGGGCACATTTAGCTACACATTCATCCCTCCTTAATTGGTAGTAGACCACAAAGCCACTTCTGGTCAATCCTTTGTGCCAGTGTCCATCAGGCTCTACAACCAAGCTTGACCTCGCCTTATACACCTGCACTGTATGTTACTGACCTTTGATATAGATAGATAGATAGATAGATAGATAGATAGATAGATAGATAGATAGATAGATAGATAGATAGATAGATAGATAGATAGATAGATAGATAGATAGATATTCACTAGATATCTAGGGACAGCAGCTCAGAATGTTATTTTATTTATATTTGTATTGTTTATCTTGGTGTGGCTGTTGACTCTTACCCTTTACCTGTACCTCTACTGTGTTTCATTCGTACCGCTACTGCTGCCATGATACCTGAATTTACCTCCAGGGATCAATAAAGGTTTATCTTATCTTCTCTCATCTTATTGTCCCATTCCAGGTTATTTTTCCAGTGTCTTGTTCACTTGTTCATTATCTCTCTCCATCTTCAATACTTATGTGCTCTCGCTTCATTCTCTCTCCCTCCCTCCCTCCCTCCCTCCCTCCCTCCCTCTATCTCTCTCTCTCTTCCTTCTTGTTCATTCGGCAGTCTCTCCCCCTGGGTAGTCTTTTCTAATTTCTTTATGCCTTTTATACTACTCTCTCACTCTCCCCATAAACTCACTGAATGTTTCCCTTATCTCATTTTCCATCCTTTCTTTTACCACCTTCTCTCACAGGTGTGTGTGTGTGTGTGTGTGTGTGTGTGTGTGTGTGTGTGTGTGTGTGTGTGTGTGTGTGTGTGTGTGTGTGTGTGTGTGTGTGTGTGTGTGTGTCTCTCTGCATCTCTCTCTCTCTCTCTCTCTCTCTCTCTCTCTGCACGAGAGCAGTCCTTTCTTTGTTACCAAAGAAGGGAGATCTTGGTCAGTTGAAAAATTGGAGGCCGGTCTCATTACTATGTACAGATTACAAAATATTGTCAAAATGTCTTTCTAATAGACTAAAAAAGCACATGGACACAGTTATACATGCAAATCAAACATACTGTGTGCCCGGTCGTACAATAATGGACAATTTGTTCTTAATCCGGGATGTGATTGATCTATCAACGACTCAAGACTTAGACCTGGGACTCCTTTCAATTGACCAAGAAAAAGCTTTCGACAGAGTACATCATGAGTATTTATTCAAAACCCTGGAAGCTTTTGGAATAGGCAGATCTTTTGTATCGTGGGTTAAACTTTTGTATTCAGGAGCGTCTGTTGTGTTAAAGGTGGGAGGTGGACTTAGTTGTCCAGTGAGAGCGTACAGGGGGATACGGCAGGGTTGTCCGCTATCAGGCCAGCTCTACTCGTTAGCTATTGAACCATTTTTACACACACTTAGGAAAGGTTTGGGGGGGTTTATGTGTCAAGGTGTAAGGGAACAGAGGGCTGTAGTCCTATCTGCCTACGCAGATGACATAACAGTTTTTGTCCGAAGGCAGGAGGATGTTGAGTGTCTTAGCAGGAGCATGGCATTATATGAACAAGCATCATCAGCAAAGGTGAATTGGGGTAAATGTGAGGGCTATGCTATGGGCCAGTGGCAAGGCAACAGACTACCAATACTGCCGGCAGCTTTACAGTGGAGTACAGAGGGGATGAAATGTCTAGGAGTCTTTCTGGGAAATTCAAATTTTCAGCAGAAAAATTGGGAGGGGATGATAGAGAAGGTGAGTGCCCGATTGTCTCAATGGACGTGGGTATTGCCACAGTTGTCCTACAGGGGAAGAGTGCTGGTTGCAAACAACCTGATCGCCTCAATGTTCTGGCACCGTTTCACTGTATTGGAGCCACCAGACACACTGTTGAAGGAGATTCAGAAGAGACTGGTGAACTTTTTCTGGGGGGGACAACACTGGATCAGAGCGTCTGTGTTGTTTCTACCGGTGGCCGAGGGAGGTCAGGGTCTAATTGACTTACGTAGCCGTGTTACAGCCTTCAGACTACAAACAGCACAGCGTCTCCTCTACAGGAAAGATGTAGTATGGACAGACACAGCATGCGTGCTTCTAAGGAAAATACAGGGTCTAGGCTATGATAGGCACCTGTTTATGTTGGAGTTGGACAAGATGGACTTAACAGGCACCACTGTGTTTTACCAAACAGTTCTGCGAGCATGGAACAAAGTTCTGAAAGCTCGGAGGGATGGAACACAGACTTATGATCAAGCAGGGCAGGAACCACTGTTTTACAACCCACTTATCCAGAGCAGGATGTTGAATTCTGCATCTGTGGAGAGAATGCTAACAAGAGCAGGAATTGTGAAGCTAACTGATCTGAGATCAGAAAGAGGTTGGAAAACAGCAGAAAACCTCAGTGAGCAGACTGGCTTGAAGTCTGTTCGGTTCCTGCAGCGTCTGTTGAGAGAGGTGGTATGTTCACTGCCTGGGGCAACCAGAGAGACTTTGGGAGAGAGCCTGATGGCGAACAGGATGGAAGGGTCTTGGACTTCCCAGTTCTAGAGGTCTCTGCCGCAGTGGAGGAAGGGGAGGAAGGAAGAGGGTCAAATCCTCTCCTTTAAAACGCCACAACTGGGAGACGTACGTGGACTGTCGAGTAAGACCTTATACGCAGTGAGTGTCAAGGTCATCAACAAAGACACACTGAGAGAGTACAAGAGTCAGGTGGTCGGGAGTACTTGCACAGGCTCTTCTCCACGGGGCAGCTGGAGGTCCCTGTACAAAACTCCAGTGGAGAAACGCACTGCAGATCTCCAGTGGAGGATAGTGCATGGGGCCCGTGGCTACAAACAGACATGTGGCTCACATCAACTCTGGGGGCTAGTAAAAGTTGTCCTTTCTGCCAGGAGGAGGAGACACTTGAACATCTATGGTTAAGGTGCCCAAGGCTTGGTAGTCTGATTGCGCTGCTACAGGATGGTTTAATAGGTTTAATGAAGAGCTAAGTGATGAAATGTTTATTTTTGGGCCACGGTACAAAGCGTCACAAAAGAGACGGTTGGGACTGCTTAATTTCTGGCCGGGCAGGTAAAAATGAGTATCTGGCTTTCGAGAAGGAACAAGATCCAGGAGCGGGTTCAGTTGAAGCTGAACCCATGGCAAAAGGACTGGTAGCAGCTCGTATCAGAATAGAGTTTGCCTATTATAAAATGATTTCTTGTCTGGAGGACTTTGTTGAGATGTGGGGGCAGGGGACGTCTTGTGTAGCATTGAGCAGGAATCACTGGTTTTGTTTATTTAAGAGAAAAAAGAAAAAAAAAAAAAGAAAAAAAAAGTAAATTACACAAATGTAATTTTTAAATGAAATGGAGGGTGTCAAAGAATGTGTACTTTTAGAGTGTCCTCTCTTGAAGGAGTAGGAATGTTCTGATGTATGTTTTTGAGTGTAAAAGAAGGTTAATAAAGGCTTGTTAAAGGTCTCTCTCTCTCTCTCTCTCTCTCTCTCTCTCTCTCTCTCTCTCTCTCTCTCTCTCTCTCTCTCTCTCTCTCTCTCTCATCTGTCATCCAGGGGGGCTGGTGGGTTCGTTGCTCCAGAGCGACAGCCATAAATTATTGATTGGCACATGAAACATGATAGCTGGAGTAAACAGTCTTGCTAGGAGAGAAAGAAGGGAAGGTTGCAGTAAATTGTCCCCTACGTACACTGACTTAATATTGCCTCTCTCCCCTCCATTCTCCTCTCCTTTTCACTCATTTCTCCAACTCCTCTCACCACCTTCCACACACTCCCATCTCCTCTCCTCCTGCACCCATTGACAAGAGGGTGAATTAGCGACCCCAACAGCCCAGCTCATAAACGTCTTGTCTGAATGATGTCATCAATAATGGATGGGCAGGACAACATCGGTATTGGATTCATGGCACCGATTCCATTCGATTTTGTACCAACGGCAAAATCACAATCATTGATAGAAAAGGCTTGCTCACATCTGTCACCCTTCAAAAAGTCTAACTAAGCCAGCCAGAAGTTATCAGAACTGTTCAGAATGATGAGTTTATCGCGGCGAACAGAGGCCAGGAAGTGCAGCAGGTGTACTTCCTCTGATTGCCTACTTGGCTGTGGGTGCTCAGATGCAGTCAGTATTTAACTAAATCCACCTAAAGAAACGCCAGCACTCCCAAACATAAAATGTAATTTAATAATAATAATATATTATATTATAATAACATTATTACTAATGTTATTACTGTTGTTGTTTTTGTCCTTGCTTTTTTAAATTATTGTGGGATCGCTTTAGCGATCACACTAATGTGTGACCTTCTTAGCAATCCCACACTGTTTCTTCAGGAACAGTACTTTCTAGTTATTATTATTATCAATTTTATTTTATTTTATTAAATATTTTACAAATTCACATTGCGACAAGCTGAGAGCTGCTTGCTGCTAATTGTGCCATTTTAATTAAATTTTGAAAAAAAAGAAACACATTTCAAAATGTTTCTCCTAAATGGATATTTCT
Organism: Gymnoscopelus microlampas; assembly: GCF_963454915.1. NCBI lineage: Eukaryota > Metazoa > Chordata > Actinopteri > Myctophiformes > Myctophidae > Gymnoscopelus > Gymnoscopelus microlampas. The sequence continues at coordinate 29,330,263 of NC_139941.1, forward strand.
TTTAAATGATCAATTAAATCTATTAGTTTGATTAAGTGTTGCATTCCTACAGGCACTCCTTCATAAAGAGATCACCTCATCATATCAGCATAAACAAGGGACAAAAACATTCACTATTGTATGATGCATCCTCCTTCGTAGAAAACAATGGGATTATTATGTCATAAACTAATAGCAAAACCCATATAGACTCCAAAAGGAATCATGTTACACTGATGCAATACAAAACAGTTATTTCTAGGTCTATTGCATGTGTTATTCACTGGAATGCAAATAATAAAATGCCAAGGCATAATGCACCTACGGGTCCATTTGGTTACATTTGTACACATTTGGACCTTACTTTGCATGTTCTAAGGCAGTGCTTCTATCAGATGGGCGATCCACTTGCATTTTCAGAGCATGTTTACTTTAATGATCAATGAATTGACTTTTATGTATCATATTATCATTAAAATCTCAGTGTTTTGCCCAATTGCAACATCCACACGTGAGCCCCAGCCCACAGGTTGAGAAACACTGGTCTAATGTGGGCTCAAATACTGCCATATAGGGTAATGAGAAGTCCTAATGAGTGGGGGTTACTGTGTGTGTGTGTGTGTGTGTGTGTGTGTGTGTGTGTGTGTGTGTGTGTGTGTGTGTGTGTGTGTGTGTGTGTGTGTGTGTGTGTGTGTGTGTGTGTGTGTGTGTGTGTGTGTGTGTGTGTGTGTGTGTGTGTGTGCGTGCGTAGGGGCCTCAGTTCTCGCTAAGTGCTCTGTGATGAGTTATCAGTGCAGTAGCCGTGGCAACCATGAGGTCATACTTGTGATGTTTCTTATCACAGCTAGTTAGGATCAGCAGCAGCTGCACAAACACACGTGCACAGTACACGCCATGCACACATGCAAGACACGCACGCGAGAAACAAACACGCAAACACAAAAAAATGCTCATAAAACCTACATATGCACCTACTGACTTCTTCCCGCACACGCACACGCACACACACACACACACACACACACACACACACACACACACACACACACACTCTGACCTCAGGTGAAGCAGTGCCTGAAACACATACCTGGTCGTCTCATAAACCCACTGACCCCTTGTAACCCCATCCCCCATGCACCACCCGTAACCTCACACACACACACACACACACACACACACACACACACACAACACACACGTGTGCATGCATGCATGCACACCCCTAGACAACTACGAAAAC
>NC_139941.1:29336681-29341681 GCF_963454915.1 Gymnoscopelus microlampas
TGTCCAACCCGGGATTTGAACCCTGGTCTCCCGCCCCCACACGAGAGACCACATCTCTACTGCTCTGCTGCCAATAAGCCGATCCCAGCTGGGCCTGCATGGGAGTATATATCGCGTATGAGCTTCAGGCAGTACTAATAAACCAGTAGGAAGACCACCCCCCACCACTGCAGATGTACTAATTATATTGTATTAACCCATTAAGACCTGAGGCCGCTTCTAAACATTTTCTAAATCCTAACAGTTTTTTGGGAAAAAATATTTTAAAATAATTTTCACGATTTTTCATAAATAGCAGATCTACAAGCTCATAGCGCGGCACTCGGTGCCGCGCTATGAGCTTGTATATCTGCTATTTTTGAATAGCCAAAGACATCTAAAGTGACACAGAAGCGTTCCAGGTATCAATGGGTTAATATATACTCTACCATACAAATTGGTTATAAATAATGTTTTATTCATTCAAATTAGTTTGGGATTTCAGCTTTAAAAACCTCACCCCACAAAAAAAATATATAATAAAAGAGGAAAAAATAGAAAGAAAGAAAAATGCAACGACCTAATGCCCATTCTTGTTCCAAAAAGAAACAATAGATTTTCCTGAGGTTTTTAATCATTCACAAGCAGTAACCCGAGAATATTCTACCATATCCAGGGTCAACCGTCTGCTGTCTAACAGAAATGCTGATATTGTTTTGTTTTTCTACAGTACATTCTGTCATTGTGTGAGTGTGTGTGTGCGTGTGCGTGTGCGTGTGCGTGTGCGTGTGTGTGTGTGTGTGTGTGGACTCCTATCTGGGACACATCCTATTGGGAGCCATTAGTGGCTACTTCAATGACAGTGCAAACACCAGAGGGACATGCAGTGATGCAACAGTGTGCATGGACTTACACCATAGCTAATTATACCTCCAGCAAGCCGTCAGGGCAATGCCGGGCCCATCCATAACAGTACAAGGCGTCCTGAAAGCTTGAGCGTTTCTCTACGGGATCAGACAGTGACAGCCGTCTGGCGTCCCAACCACCATTGTGTTACCGCCACCAATAAGGCCCCATCACGGGGCCTGGGAGTAGATTTATGACTGGTGCCTGTAGAGATTGGGGGGGGGGGGGAGGGGGGGGCACTCTGTCAAGCCACAGTTTGCCCACTAATGGATGGAGGAGAACAGAAAATGAGGAAGGAAGGAAAGACATTTGTGATTGGGATGAGGCTGTGATATAACTTTACTGTGCGTGTGCGCGCGCGCGTGCGCGTGCGTGTGCGTGTGTGTGTGTGTGTGTGTGTGCGCAAGAGACAGACACAGTGTATTCCTACACTATGATTTTTCTTTTAATTTTATCCCTCTCAGTGATAGAAACAGTCTGCACTCACAAGGTGATTTTTCTTTCATTTGTATTATTTACCGCAGCAGCAGTCTCTGACAAACAGACGTGTTTCTGCTACTCGGGCCTTCATCAGCGTTTGTGTGATGATCGGCCTGAGTAGCCACAACACGTCCGTTTGTCAGAGACTACATGCTGCTGCGGAAAATAATAAAAGAGAAAATCACCTTGTGAGAGCGGACTGTTTCTATCACTGAGCGTCTGCACCCGTCTATCCTTCTCTGAAACTACTGACAGCAGAGCACGCTCTGCTCAGGACTTCTGTCCCCTAGTAGTATTTGGATTGCTACACTATGACCCACTTCATTCTACTAATCAGTTTTTCATTTAGTACTTGTAATGCGCCCTTCTCTCTATCTAGCATCAGCACAGTGAGACCCAATCAATCCCTGTGTGTGTGTGTGTGTGTGTGTTGTGTGTGTGTGTGTGTGTGTGTGTGTGTGTGTGTGTGTGTGTGTGTGTGTGTGTGTGTGTGTGTGTGTGTGCCAGTTTGTTTGTTTGTTTGTGTGTGTGTTTCTTTCTATATTACGTACAAATGTGAGATCAGATTTTGAAATTGGAAATGGAGGATCGAGGACTGGCTTTTTTCCCGCGTTAAATCTGTTCATTAAATTTCCATATCTACTCTGCAGGGCTGAGCTCAGTTAATTCACAGGCTGCATAATTAGTGTCATGCACGAACACACACACACACACACACACACACACACACACACACACACACACACACACACACACACACACACACCCCCCACACACACACACAGAAATACAAACACAGTGTCTCCAAAATGGCCATTGCTTATTTACTACCAAATTAGAGCTCTGAAAGCCGCATTACCCTCAGTTGTCAGGTCACGACACAACCAAAGTAGGAACGTACTGTGAAGTGTGTGTGTGTGTGTGTGTGTGTGTGTGTGTGTGTGTGTGTGTGTGTGTGTGTGTGTGTGTGTGTGTGTGTGTGTGTGTGTGTGTGTGTGTGTGTGTGCATGTGAGAAAGAGAGAGAGAGAGAGAGAGAGAGAGAGAGATATGTGTGTTTAAAAGATACATTTTATGTGTGTGTGTGGGTGAGGCGGTATAATGCTCATGCACAGTTGCTCTCATGTACTAAATGAATGTACAGTGTACTATACAGAGAACTGGGTGTACGGTCATTTGCATGCAAAGCTCAGCATGTATCAGTTTGGACGTGAGTGGAGGCTATACGATCATGTCTGATGTCAAGTCTCAACTTTTGTACGCAAGTGAGTTGAAAAAGTTGTCGGTGTATGATTAATTTCACTTTCATTTTGTGATAGCCTAGGCTATTGGTGACACAATTAACAAGCAATTAAAATTAAGCAATTAAAATCACTATTTTAGGCTACAAGCAGAAGTGCTGCAGTGTGTTATCAGTCTGCCCGGCGACGCTGGGTTATTGCGCCGGCAACGTGTCGCTTTGCGACACATCGATCAGCATTTTCTGTTCGAATTTCGGTTCCCAGCATTGGCGTGGGTTATTGCGTGGGTGAGATAGGCCCTCTCTCTCTCTCTCTCTCTCGCTCTCTCTCCCACCCTCTCTCCTATCCAGTGGTGGAAAAAGTACTCATATTTTTTACTTAAGTAAAAGTACCAATACTGCAATATAAAAATACTCTGTTACAAGTAAAAGTCCAGAATTAAAAATGTACTTGAGTAAAAGTACAAAAGTATTGGCATCAAAATGTACTTAAAGTACCAAAAGTAAAAGTACTAAATATTTGATAGCCGATCTACAAGCTCACAACGCGTCGCGATGAGACGCGTTGTGAGCTTGTAGATCGGCTATTTTCAAATAGCCTATGTATAAAATAGGTTTAAAGTGGTTAATGTATGTTTCATTATATCATAATTTATATCTGAAAAGTAACTAGTAACTAAAGTTTTCAAGTAAATCTAGTGGAGTAAAAGTACAATATTTGCCTCTGAGATGTGGAGTAGAAGTAAAAGTATTGGAAATTGGAAATACTCAAGTAAAGTACAAATACCTCAAAATTGTTCTTAAGTACAGTACTTAAGTAAATGTACTTAGTTACTTTACACCACTGCTCCTATCCTATCTCTCTCTCTTTATGTCTCTCTGCGCTGAGCGAGTTCTAGTCTGATCACACACAACCTCCCCCCCCCCCCCTCCCCCCCCCCCCATGCAAAGGCAATTTGCACCGGCGTCAATCTCTGCTTAACAACATCGATTTGCATACTGTAACGTCCATATGGGCATAACCTGTCCAGACATACAGACAACTTGGACTTCATAGCATAGATACGTACACATCACGTATGTATAAATTGAATATTCAAACCTCAGCTGGAGTTAACTTGTTGTCTGCAGCACTATGACTGCAGCTGTGATTTCTTTCCATAATGCATTTTTTCCCCGACTTCCTTTGATGCCACTTTTCAGGATGCCAAACATAACTAATTGGTCGTTTCTTTATGTTTGTCCTGCAGATGAATTGTCGAGACGTTGGGGGGCCTGACGCTTGCTTTGCGAACGGTGAGTTCTTCCCTCGATTTGCATGTCAAATTATATATTACATTACAGCTCTCACATGTGTGTGTTGTAATTCTTTCTGTCTACTTCTCTGGGATATTTCATAACTATTATTGCCTCAATTTGCTATTCTTTCCATTGGAATATCTCTCACTAATATTGTTTAAAAATGCCATCGATTGACAAGCTTGACAAGTGTAGCAGTAACCAAAGGGGCGGGTTTCTACTTCGAGGTCAGAGGCATTTATTTAGTTGGATGTAATATGCATCTCCATTCTGTAAACTCTTGGGGGAAGGCCTCTGAACTGATAATATTCAGGGTCACAATATCTAAATGATGATCTGCACTGGATTCTATGTTAGATTGATCAAATAGTGCCAGTGTGTTTATCTATGTGCATCAATCACGTCAGCATTAGCATTTCACAACAGTAGCCTGGAGACATTTCAGAGGTCTGTATGACTAGCAAATAGCTAGCCTATCTGCTTTGCTTGTGTGTGCGCGTGTGTGCGCCTGGAACAAGATATAAGGCAAGAGAGGGGAAAAATACTACTTTTAATCTATCCTAATCAATACTAATACCCCCTATCATGTTAGTCACAAAGCCACCGTAACACTTAATACTTGGAATTGAAGTGTGATTTAAAAAAAAAAAATGAAATAGGATGTGCCCTCTGCTAATGACTTTTGACAGCATGCAGTTTCAGTGGGCAGCATATGGACCAAACAGTGTTTACAGTTAATTATACTGGACAACAGAGGGGGAAAAGGTGAAAAGAAAAACTATCACAAATACCTGATGCATTAGTTTTACAGCTCTACTCCCAAGAGTATGTCTCGTAAATGGCCTCTTTATACTGTAGGTAACATCCTCTATCAACCCAGAAGTCATGTACTGTACACACAAACAAACAGATGGTGGTTCTTCAGGGTGTCTGTGGGCTAGTTGAGGTGCTATATGGCAACACTGCCGTACAAAGAACCTGTTAAGCAAAATCCCTCCAGGTCCTGGAGACTTGGTTCAGCTCCTGGCCTGTACGGCTCTTTAGAGGTTAACTACTGCTTCTTCAGTAGACACCATTTGACAAAGGTGCACCATTAAG